>NC_043707.1:51202815-51214642 GCF_006229205.1 Suricata suricatta
CTGACCTGAGCCGAAGTCAGAGGCTTAACCGACTGAGCCACCCAGGCGCCCCCACCTTGCTTTTTAAGTAAGGAACTTCTCAGGCTCTTAAAACCAAACTCTATAATACATTTTGATTAAAGTGCTAGCAGCAGGGGCACCTGGGTGGCTCAGTCGGTTAAGCCTCCGACTTTGGCTCAGGTCAGATCTCACGTTCGTGGGTTCGAGCCTCATGTCAGGCTCTGTGCTGACAGCTAGCTCAGAGCCTGAAGCCTGCTTCTGGCTCTGTGTCTCCTTCTCTCTGCCCCTCCCCTTCTCATGATCTGTCTCTCTCTGTATCAAAAATAAAGAAAACATTAAAAAAATTTTTTTAATAAAAAATAAAGTGCTAGCAGCAGCACAGCTTAGAGGTTTGGGAAAATGCCCTTTAAGTGTTAACAAAGGAAAAGCTCATGCAGTTATGTGGTGTTGGTGCTAAGGATCCAATAAACCTACAGGAGAGGGCAAGAACCCTAAAGAGAGAAGGTGAAGGCTTTTCAGATTTTACTAACAATGTTCTAGTTGTTAGTGTGTTGTACTTACTAACATCCTAACAAGAATATCTTAGTAAACATCTGTAGGACTAATTTTTTTGATGTGTTGGTAGGGGGAGCAGGGGACACTTGTTCTTTTATTTATTTATTTATTTTAACATTTTTATTTATTATTCAGAGGCAGAGCATGAGCATGGGAGGGGCAGAGAGAGGGGGAGACACAGAATTTGAAGCAGGCTCCAGGCTCTGAGCTGTCAGCACAGAGCCTGATGCAGGGCTCGAGCCCATGAACTGAGAGATCATGACCTGAGCTGAAGTCAGAAGCTTAACTGACTGAGCCACGCAGGTGCTCCTGCAGTGAATTTCATGATCAGTCATCTCAGGAAAGCTGTCCACCTAAAGATGCTATGTGCTTCTGGAAGAAAACTCCTCATGCAATTTTAGTGTTAGTCCTCCAGCTGGTACGCAGTTCCAAAGTCTGGAGGACCCCTTTTTAATTGGAGATGTGGACCCAAGGTTCAAGGCCCTGAGATGTGGCTGCCATCTGGGGAGTAAGGTGGACCTGGTATGGTCCTTTCCCTCTTTCCAAGGAGGTTCAAGGGTCTTATTTGTTCTTAGTGATTTTAAATCAGAAGAATGAGTACAAGTTGGAAATGTTTCATAGCCAGATATCTGACAAGCAGAAGAACTCAGGATGCGGTCTGGTTTACAGGTGTAAAGCAAATCCTCACAGGTAACGAACAGCACTAGAATTTGGTATCTGTTGGGGTGGGAGGATTTACCATGCCCTTCAGGGTCCTTCTAGCGAGCCTAAGGAAAAAACTGACATGAGATTAACAAGAGAAAAATTAAATTTAGTTTCGTAAGTACGGAGAATCCACACAGACATCAAATTGCAAAGACAGTGAAGCAACAAGATGCTAAAATGAGTTAAGGAGCCCAGCAGGCTGTGAGGATACAGAGGAGAGAAAGACCATTAGCAGGAATGTGAGAGACGTTTGGAAAACAACAGTTGCCCAATTATGCAGATCAGTTTCTCAGGTAAAGAGGAATCTGTGAATGAGGCTCTTCCGGATAGAAGTGGTGGCTGAAGGGGAGGTGAAGACCTTTTCCTGAATCTGCTGGGTTTTGATTGTTTTTAACTCAAAACAATATTCATGCCAAAGTGGCTCATCTTGAGGTGGTCTGCCCTTGGCCCCTAAAGGTTCATGGGTTACCTGTAATTTGTTTGCAAAAAACGTCTAGTCTCATTATTTTGGCCCAATTGTTTACACAGGTGCAGTAAGAATGACCGTATAGGCTCTTTTATTTATTTATTTATTTATTTATTTATTTATTTATTTATTTTTAAATTTTATTTAAATCCAAGTTAGGTCCATAGAGTGTAATGATGGTTTCAGGAGTTAAAATTTGGTGATTCATCACTCAACATATAGCACCCATTGCTCATCCCAACAAGCGCCTTCCCTAATGCCCATCACCCTTTTGGCCCACCCCACCCCCCACCCAAGCTGCCTAGGGTCTTTTCAAATCTGCTTTGCTGGAAGTTTTTATGAGGAATCTTAGATTGTACTTTTATTTATTTATTTATTTATTTATTTATTTATTTATTTATTTATTTATTTTTGAGAGACAGAGAGAGACAGCGCAAGCAGGGGAGGGTCAGAAAGAGAGAGAAGGAGACAGATTCTGAAGCAGACTCCAGGCTCCGAGCTAGCTGTCAACACAGAACCCGACGCGGGGCTTGAACCCACGAACCGTGAGATCATGACCTGAGCCGAAGCCAGATGCTTAACCGACTGAGCCACCCAGGTACCCCTTAGATTATACTTTTAAAGCCTCTCCAGGTCAAAAGAAAGAAGCCAAGTCAAGGACTTACCTTCAGACTTCAGGTTTGGCTTAACTCCTCTCCTCTTGAGATTCCCAGATATCCTGAGGCCACAATGTGACCTTCCTTACTCTCCTGGGAAAACTGTGGGAAATCCTGTAAACAGGGTATCAGGCCAGGTTTTCCAAAGGGCTTTACTGGCCCCATAAAGTCAACTTTAGTTCCTTAAAACAATCTGGTCATATGCATATTTTATGCATATAATTTTACTTACATATTTTATGCCTATGCTCAAACATGACATTCGAGTCAAAGCGTTGTTAATACAACCAATGTTTTCAATCGTGTCCTGTTCTAAGGGCTGCTACTGACCTTTATACAAGAAACTGTACTGTCATGAAAATAAAAACAATTCAATGCATTTCTATATTCTGGAGGGATCAGGTAGCGAGAAAAAGTAAATGTTTCAATTCTGTTTACAAAGGTATTACTTTACTAAATTACCTTAAATCATAAATAATGTAAAAGAAAAAGGTTTCCAGGGCTCCTGGGTGGCTCAGTTAATTAAGCATTCAACTCTTGGTTTCAGCTCAGATCATGATTTCATGGTTCATGGGTTTGAGCCCCACATTGGGCTTAGAGCTGACAGTGCAGAGCCTGCTTAGGATTCTTACTCTCCCTCTCTCTTTCTCTGCTCCTCCCCCACTTATACAAGCACGCGCGCTCTCTCTCAAAATAAATAAATAAACTTAAAAAGAGAGAGAGAGAGAGACAAAGGTTTCCTTAAATCTGGAAAACAAAACATTACAGAAACAGTAATGTTTCCCCAAAAAAATGTTGTAAAAAAATTATAATCATCTTTGTAAATTCATTTACTCCCCTCTGAATACAGTGAGAAGGGAAACCGGCAAGAGCAGATAAAGGAGGCCAGTCTGAGGCTGGACACTCGCCTTGAATGCTTTTGGCTTCTGTATTCTTGCTTGCTCTTGCGTCAGCCAACTGCCTGCTTAGCTCAACCGATAATGCCCCCCCACCAAACCTGGGCAACCAATCGACTGTTTCCAAGTACCTGGAGGCTAGCCAGGCATAAAAGAAGGCTGGCACCAGGGCTTGGAGCTCAGCCTTTGGAGGTGACTCTGCTGGGCTCGCACCAATGCAAAATAAAGTCTTTTCTGATTCCCCAAGTGTGCACCACTTATCTCTTCCTGGGCACCGAGTATTTGCTGTAACAGTTTTTCCGTTAGTTATGGAAATTCGTACCCAGCTCAATTTTATGATCTTAAACTTATCAGAAACGTGTGTTCTACAGTACGTGTCAGAATCCTTGCCATGAATCTCTCTAAAGATGGAGCATTCTTGCAAAGGCATCATAATAAAACAATAACTGTGGCAACAAGATTTAGGGGGTGATATGTCCTTCATGCCTTTCTTCATCTAAAAACTTCATTCTGGTGCCTGGGTGGCTCAGTTGGTTGAGCATCTGACTTCGGCTAAGGTCATAATCTCACAGTTCCTGAGTTCTAGCCCTGCGTTGGGCTCTGAAAGCTCAGAGCCTGGAGCCTGCTTTGGATTCTGTGTCTCCCTCTCTTTCTGCCCCCTCTCCTGATCACACACACACACACACACACACACACACACACACACACACACTCCCTCTCTCCCTCAAAAATAAACATTTAAAAATTTTTTTGAAAATGCATTCTACTTTCCTTACCTACATTTCATACACAGTTGTTTCCTTTCACCCTTATTATTTCTAAATAGTTTTAATTACATATATTAATTAGAATTCTTAACCCTTAGAATCCTTAATTTCTTATGGAAACAGAGAAGTAAGTGGCTGTGGACTGTTAACGCTAGCATTCTGTGAACTGACAAATTATACTCCATTTCATAATTTCTAGTTGCGTATCCTATCTCATTGTAAATATTTCAGTGTGGCACAAAACACACATACCAATAGACTCAAATGCCTTTAGATCCTCTGTATAAAAAGCCAAGTGTAAATAAACTTGTGTTCAGTAATTAATATTCTATTTGGAATATTCTATTTATTTGGAAATGATGTAGATATTCAGTGACTATCCAACATTTAACATAATTTAGTATCACTTCCGCCCCCGTTTCTGAGTAGCATGCCACACCCCTCACCCCCTACCCTTCTTGCCTTTTTGCTTTTTGTCCTTCTGAGAAGAATTACTTCCGGGAAGTCTGTGTTTCAAAGAAATGGCTCTGGGTGCCTGGAGAACAGGAGGAGAGCATTGACATCTCAAAGGCACAGAGAAAGGATATAAATCCCACCAAGAAAGACTTTTATTTCCTAAATCCAGGTGTTTTACAGTATCTGCAAGCTTTTTGAGATGAATAGGAGAGGTTTGGGGATTGGTAAAATCGATAGTGGACTTTGAACTCTTCCTAGAGCCCCAAT
This sequence comes from Suricata suricatta, assembly GCF_006229205.1. NCBI lineage: Eukaryota > Metazoa > Chordata > Mammalia > Carnivora > Herpestidae > Suricata > Suricata suricatta. The sequence goes on from NC_043707.1 coordinate 51,207,584, forward strand.
TCTGTTCTTGTAAAAACCAAGATTTTTTCAGACAGCACAATTGTTTTTAATTCCTCAAACAACTGGGTTGCAACCTGAATGATAAGAGGCTGAGGCTCCCACCCACCTACATGATCTTCAATTTGCTTCTTTGTATCAGGGGGATCTCAACTAAGATGGAAATTAAAAGATTCCCATGTTCTAGATTTTGAGCTATGTGCCTTTATGATTTAGTAAAGCCTTCCACCTTGGCTTGAAAATGGTTATCTTTCCCTTATGGGTACACAGTTTCCTTTTAGTTTAGGGCAAAAGGCCTTTTTAAAAAGTTTCTAGTCAGGCTCTGAACATTAGCTTCCAGGGGCACCTGGGTGATTCAGTCGGTTAGGCATCTGACTTCAGCTCAGGTCATGATCTTGTAGTCCATGAGTTCGAGCCCTGCATCAGGCTCTTGCTGACAGCTTGAGGCCCAGAGCCTGCTTCGGATTCTGTGTCTCTCCCTCTCTCTGCCCCTCCCCTGCTCATGCTCTATCTCTCTCTGTCTCTCAAGAATAAATAAATGTTAAAAAAAATTGAATATCAGCTTCTCATGTGGCCAACTTCTAACCACAGAGCCCATTAAAAATCCTTTCAAATAACTTATTAACTCTTTTTAGCTGTACAAACAGTAAATGTTTTTTTTTTCTTTTAAACCAAAGGTACCCCTATTGATGAGGGAGCGTGGGGGCGGGCCAAGGGGCCAAGCACAAGCCAGCACACCCCATTCCCCCGGGGGAGATATGTATGATATTCCTTGGGTGCTCCTGGAAACCCAAATGGTCAAAGTGATAAGAGTCTCCACCAGTTTACCAGAAAAAGGCAGTCCCATGATAGCCTGATGTCCAGGAACTCCCTACTGTCTTGTTAATGCTTTGCTAGAGGGAAAAACCACCTTAGACTGAAACAGCTAAGCCCTCAGCAAGTCTTTATGCATGTGAAAGTCTCTTTGGAAACTCCTTCTTGACTTTAACTCCCCAACTTCAAAAAACATCATAAAATGGTCACCACACACACTTACAGTGCAGCTCTTCCTGCCCGTGGGTCCTGTCCCCACGCTTTAATAAAACCACTTTCGTAGGAAAGATGTCTTCAAGAATTCTTTCTTAGTTGTCGGCTCTGGACCCCAGGAACCCCACCTTCACCCCAAAACTTCATCACTATCCAATGACTCAAAACCAAAGCTATAAACCTTTTGTGACTTAACCACAGACAGAAGAGGCGTCCCCAAAGAAGGTGCAAGAGATATTACCTCCCAAGACCCAGAGTTACTCCCAGAGAACAGACAGGAAGACTTAAGACAATCTCCCTGACAGCTGGCAATGCCCATCAGGACACTAGCTGCAAATGCAGTACAACCTACATTTCTGTCCAGCCACAGGGTCAGGGCTCCCAGCCCAACAGCTGAGCTACCTGCACTTTACAAGAACCGCCAGTGTGCCCAGTCAGAAGAGCCAAGCCAAATTCTCAGGACACAAAATGAGACAAAGGGAAAAGTAAGAACTCTCCCCAGAACTGATAACCAACAGATATCCACATATAAATCCATGAGCCACAATGTAAAGATCTAATTGTGACAAATGTTTTTCTCCTGTTACTCTGAATTTGGAAAGGAAGAGACAGCATGAAAGTTTACTTTCCAGAGAACCTGGGTGGCTTAGTCAGTTAAGTGTCTGACTCTTAACTTTGGTTCAGGTCACGAACTCTTGGTTCATGGGACTGAGCCCCGTGTCAGGCTCTGCATGGACAGTGCAGGGCCTGCATGGAATTCTCTCTCCTTCTTTCTGCCCCTTCCTCGCTTGCTCTCTCTCTCTCTCTCTCTCTCAAAATAAACACATAACTGGAGGAGCAGGAGGAGGAGGGAGAGGAGGAGAAGAAAGTTTACTTTCCTTTTTCAACCAGGCACCACAAAGATCCAAGAGAGTGAACTTTGATGAGAAATCTCACCTTTTGCTGGCTTCTGCCAGTTTTCCCAGGATCCTCTCTGCAGGCTCTGGAGTGAGTGGTGTGTTCCAAGAGGTCTTATGTTGATGACTAGAAACTGTAGAGGAGGAAAAATGATTCCCCCTACCTTTTATAGGGAGTGTTTGGCTAAGACCCTTTTTTCTCTGGAGAACCTCATAAATGGCTACATTTACTAAGTTAAAAGTTCACCATCATTCAAGATAACTTTTGGCAAGGTTAACCTGCTGGTTCAGCCTTAAACAATATTTTATTCGCCTGTTGCCTCACCCTGGACCCAGACTAGTTTAATTTGGACATAGCCTGACCCTAGACCTGAGCCAGTTTTTAAGTTGAACCCAGTCCATTTTCTGGACAGAGTCCCTAAAAAAAGAAATGCTCAAATAAAGTCTGACAGTTCATAATGCAAACGCTGTGAAGCTAGAATCCAAGAGGGGTTTGCCCATGACTTGCTGAGGCTTGAGAAAGCCTCAAGTTCAGTGGGCTGGGTGTGTACCCGCTCCTGGGGTAGTCAGGGGTCTCCTTCCCTTGTTCCCTCTTCTGATACCAGAACTGGTCAAAGATAAACTGAAGCATATTAAAAATGTTAAGAGTTTATTTGACCACAAATCAAATCAGGCAGCGTCAAATCAGAAGTGATTAGCAGCACTCCCTCACAAGTCCAAGGAGAGGTTTTTATAGAGAAAGGATGGACACAAAACAAGAAAGTTTCGTTGGGTTGGGTTGTTTGTAAGAAAAGAAGTTTGTAAGAAAAGTTTATTTAGGGGCGCATTGATGGCTCATTGGTTGAGGGTCCAACTCTTGACTTCAGTGCAGGTCATGATCTTGCAGTGGTGGGATGGAGCCCTGTGTTGGGCTCCTCGCTGAGCCCAGAGCCTGCTTGGGATTCTCCCTCTGCCCCTCTCTCTTCCTGGTGCTCTCTCAAAATAAACAAACATTTTTTAAAAAATTAAAAATAAAGAACTTATTTATTTAAAAATTTTTTAAACATCTATTTATTTTTGAGTGACAAAGAGAGACAGATCATGAGCAGGGGAGGGGCAGAGAGGGGGAGACAGAGAATCTGAAGCAGGCTCCAGGCTCTGAGCTGTCAGCACAAGAGCCCGACGTAGGGCTTGAACCCACAAACTGTGAGGTCATGACCTGAGCGAAAGTCGGATGCTCAACCTACTGAGCCAATCAGGCGTCCCAAAAGTTTATTTTTAGGTGGGCTTGACCCCACTGTGGGGCTGGTACTCACAGCCCTGGGATTAAGGTCACATACTCCACTGACTGAGGTAGCCCAGCGCCCCAGCAAGGAAGTTATTGATAGATAATCTGTATTTTAAAGCCTAGTTAGCGGTTTGTGATGAGTTGTCCTTACCTTTTAATTTGGTAACTTTGTGGAACTTACAGGTTTAGATTTTGGTTGGCTCACAGAAACCACGTTGGGGAGCCTGGGTGGCTCAGTTGGTTAAGCGGGTGACTTTGGCTCAGGTCATAATCTCACAGCTCATGAGTTTGGGCCCCGCATCAGGCTCTGCGCTGACAGCTCAGAGCCCAGGGTCTGCTTCAGATTCTCTGTCTCCCTCTCTCTGCCCCTCTCCTGCTCACACTCTGTCTGTCTCTCAAAAATAAATGTTAGGGCCGCCTGGGTGGCTCAGTCGGTTGAGCGTTCGGTTCAGGTCATGATCTCACAGTTTGTGGGTTCGAGTCCCGCGTCGAGCTCTGTGCTGACAGCTAGCTCGGAGCCTGGAGCCTGCTTCAGATTTCTGTACCTCCCTCTCTGACCCTCCCCTGCTCGTGCTGTCTCTGTCTCTCAAAAATAAATTAAAAAAACATTAAAAAAATAAATGTTAAAAAATTTTTAAGAAAAAAGAAACCACCTTGACATTAGAGCCACCTCCGTGTAACTAACACCTTCTTTGCTTCATTAACAATAGTTACCAAAAGGATTTTCTACTTGGTTTACTCTGAGGCTTACTTCTGAGTCAACGGTGAAAAATTCTTCTTTCTGCGTCTAGGTGATTGGAGGGAGGACCTGGGTTAATGTCACATCACAGCGCTTCCTCCTTCCCTCGGGAAGTAAAGTCCACTCAACCTCACGGACTTAGATGGCTTGCTTGTTTTCACAGTGCAGCGGAATGAGATGCCTTGGGAAAAAAGTGACTTTCTAAAATATCGTCGATTTTATTTTTCTTCCCAGATTGCCTCACCTGCATGCTTTTGCTGAACAGCACATCAAAGGTAAAAATAAGTATGGGATTGTGTGTTGGGATTGGTTTTCTATGATGTTTTGAATGACTGGCATCTCTCCCATTCCTTACCCTCCTCACCCCCGCCTGCTCACAGTCCACAGGTGCTGACACCGCACTATTCTTTCCAGAAAGCAAAGCCTGCCTGCCAACCTGATAGTGGGAAACCAAGAAAGCTGTGTCCTTTCCTCAGAACATTTACCTTTCTCTTTGCTATTTCTCTTTACGTGTGTGTGTGTGTGTGTGTGTGTATTATTTTATTTTTTTACTGAAGCTTTTGTGAGAAAATAGCAGACTCTAGGATCCTTCACTCCTGAGTTCTTCCTAGCAGGAACCTCCTAAGACCAAGAACATTCTCTCGCAGAACCATAAGATCACCACCACACTCAGATTTTTCTTTTTTTAAGTTTATGTATTTATTTTGAGAGAGAGAAAGCATGAGAGGGGGAGAGGCAGACAGAGGGGGAGAAAGAGAATCCCATGCAGGCTCCGTCAGCACAGAGCCTGACGTGGGGCTTGATCTCACGGTTCATAAGATCAGGGCCTGAGCTGAAACCACGAGTCAGATCTCAGATGACTGAACCACCCAGGCGCCTCTCGTACTCAAGAGATTTATTTAATCTTGTCTCCTGTAAAATCCATAAACATAGCCTTCCAAACTCCTTTCTGGCCTTTTTTCTGGTCCAGGATTCATTCTAGGAACTGTCATTGCAGTTTGTTGTCATGTCTAGTTAGTCCCCTAGACTATTTTCATTTCAGTAACTGCTTTGCAAAGGGAATTCCTAGACCCGAGGTTACTCCTCCTTTTCTTATTTCTCTAAAGAGGACCAGAGAAGAGCCCAGAGCTTCCCCCAGGATGTGGCTTACAGACCACGGTGGCTGGGGGGCACAGAGGACAGTTCTATGAGCAGGCCACCCTACAATCAGGGAGGTCAGCCTTGGCACATAACTCCTTTGTGATTCCTCCCTGAAATAAACTGAGTGGGGGAAGAGAGACCTCTGTGGTGACTTTGATGTACCTCAAATAGTGGCTTTTCATCGACTTCTTCTCACCCCTCCCTGGTTCTGCCTCGATTGTGATTATAGAATAAATAGGGATACAGAGATATTATAGTCAGGCAGATTGGTAGGTAACGGAGGATGTACGACAAGAGAACTGTCAGAGCCATCTGGACTTGCCAGATGAAACTAGGCAGCAGGGCTCCAGAAAGATCTCCAAAGACGGTACAAAGCCCTGCTTGCATTTTTGAGGTTGAGATGAAGGAGTTTAGACACAATTTATAAATGAGGAAATCATCTTTTAAAGGGGAGGGTTAAAAAAATTACAAGTGGTTTTGTATCGTGGAGAAAAATAAAGTTGAAAAATTTAGGTAAGTCTCTTGTCAACTGAATCAATAGGATCTGTCCCACAGACCAACCATCATGCTGCAGAGGGCACGGAAGGCTCGGCCTTACACTAAAGCCCTGGATGGAGGCTGGGGATGGATGATTCTACTTCATTTCTTCCTGGTAAGAATTTACTTTCCCCTTTCCTACTGCTGGAAAAGAGCCCTCCGGAGAAAGGCTCAGAGCCAAGCTAGGAATGGCCACTAGCTGCCAAAGTCAGCACCCCACATGAACCTGGGAGAAAGTTGAAATCGGTCCCCTTGAGTGAAGGCTGCAGTGTCCCCCTTCAGTCTCCTTCCTACCATCCTGAAACCCGCAGAATGCCCTAGCCACCATCCACAGCTCTGCCCGGACATCTAAGCACCCCAGAAGTAGCACTGGGAGGTGCCAAAAAGTTCTATTGGGGTGGGTTCCCAGCTCAGTCCAGCACCCACGGGGCAGCAGCCTCCCTCTCTCCTAGGGGATGGGGTCATCTCCTTTCTGTTCCCCCTGCTGCTTCCCAACCCATCCTCCCAACCATAACTTATGCTAGAATTTGGCCCAATGTATATTTCTATTTTATGTGTATTTTGATTGAGAGAGCATGCTCGCAAGCACATTCAAATGCCTGCAGGGAAGAGGCAGAGGAGAGAGAGAGAGAGAGAGAGAGAGAGAGAGAGAGAGAGAATCCCAAGCAGGCTCCTGGCAGTCAGCGCAGAGCCCCAGTGCAGGGCTCCATCTCATAGGATGAGATCATGCATGACCTGAGCTCAAATCAAGAGTTGGATGCTAAACCCATGGAGCCACTCAGGTGCCCCCCCCCCAATGTTTAATTCTGCTATGTCTGGAAAACAAGAAGTAGATTCTGAAACTGCAGCTTGATTTAATTCCTTTTTCTGTAAGCAACTGGACTAGGCATTCCATTAAAAAAAATTTTTTTAATGTTTCTTTACTTTTTGAGAGAGAGACACAGCATGAGTGAGGGAGGCACAGAGAGAGAGGAGTCACAGAGCTCAAAGCAGCCTCCAGGCTCTGAGTTGTCAGCAGAGCCCAATGTGGGGCTTGAACCCATGGACCTTGAGATCCTGACCTGAGGTGAAGCTGGTGGCTCAACTGACTGAGCCAGCCAGGCGCCTGTGACTTCACTTTTTTTTTAATAGTTTATTGTCAAATTGGTTTCCATACAACACCCAGTGCTCTTCCCCATAAGTGCCCTCCATCATCACCACCACCTTTTCCCCCTCCCCCTTCCCGTTCAACCCTCAGTATGTTTTCAGTATTCAAGTCTCTCAAGTTTTGCATCCCTCTCTCTCCCCAACTCTCTCCCTCTTCCCCTCCCCCTGGTCCTCCATTGTTTCTCCTGTTCTCCTGTTAGACCTATGAGTGCAAACATATGGTATCTGTCCTTCTCTGCCTTATTTCACTTAGCATGACACCCTCAAGGTCCATCCACTTTCCTACAAATGGCCATATGTCATTCTTTCTC
>NC_043707.1:51214742-51292133 GCF_006229205.1 Suricata suricatta
GGCTGCACCAGTTTACATTCCCACCAACAGTGTAGGAGGGTGCCTGTCTCTCCACATCCTCGCCAGCATCTATAGTCTCTTGATTTGTTCATTTTAGCCACTCTGACTGGTGTGAGGTGGTATCTCAGTGTGGTTTTGATTTGTGTTTCCCTGATGATGAGTGATGTTGAGCATCGTTTCATGTGCCTGTAGGCCATCTGGATGTTCTCTTTGGGGAAGTATCTGTTTATGTCTTCTGCCCATTTCTTCACTGGGTTATTTGTTTTTTTGGGTGTGGAGTTTGGGGAGTTCCTTGTAGATTTTGTATACTAGCCCTTTATCTGATATGTCATTTGCAACTGTCTTTTCCCATTCTGTCGGTTGCCTATTAGTTTTCTTAATTGTTTCCTTTGCAGTGCAGAAGCTTTTTATCTTGATGAAGTCCCAAGAGTTCAGTTTTGCTTTCATTTCCCTTGCCTTTGGGGATGTGTCAAGTAGGAAATTGCTGCGGTTGAGGGGACTCCACGTTTTAATTAACTTCTTTCCCTCCTCCTCCTAGAAGTTCTTCAGGTTGTTGTGAGACTGGCAATCTCATTCTAGAATATGGGTGAGCCCCATTCCAGCTGTGCCCCAAACAAGCCTGTGACAGTGGTGCTAACTCCACAATTCCTCGTGAGTGCTCCCAAACGAGTTAACCTGCAGATGTACTCACAGAGATACCCTTTTCCTCCTGCCCCTGCTCCCCTGCTCGGCCCCATAGCAGGAGGCTCACAAAGAGGGGAGTGCACCTGGTGCCAGCCTATAATGCTGCAGACACAATGGGGTATCTAAGAACTCCATAAACACTGAGGCCTCCTCCTCAGTGACAGAGGAGGGGAAAGTGGGCACAGGTCCTCAGCCAGAAGTTACATAATAATATAGATCTCTCAACCAGAGGGCCATTTGTTAAACATTAGCTTCATTACCAAAGAATGTGGACTCCTTTTCCCTCCCTCCCAGAAATGTTACTAATAAGGAGATGAAGGATGTCCTAGTGGGAGAGCCTTCTGTGTGGCTGTGGCCACCTCCCAAAATCGTGGGCCTTGGAGAATAGGCATTGCCCGTGAGGGTCTCCAGATCTCCCACCTTTCTCCCCAGAAATGAGCCTTACTTTATCCTACATTGTCCTCTGAGGACAGAAGTTACTTGACCCATTTAAGTTGCCGGTCAGAAAAACCATCTAATAACCAGATAATTTATGTCTCACTTTTCTGGGTGTGATGCTGTTTATAAACGCACACAGAAATACACCACGTCCTCAAAGGTTAACAACTGCCTCCAGATAACTGACTGCAGTGGTGTATGTAGATACTTCAAGGACTGTGGTTTTGTGTCTGCAGGAGTTACAAGTGTACTTTTCTACAAAAGATGAATTCTTGCAAATGAGATTGAAAAATCCAGTAACTGGTGGCCACTAAGCACTTGAACATATGGCTAGTGCAATGGAGAAACTGTATTATGGGAGTTTCACTGTAGTTTGGTGAAACTCAAACAAAAAGGTGCTGAAGTGCACAACCTATTCAACAAACACCCTCGGGAACACATTCAAATCAAGTGCAAACTCCATCCCCCTCTCCCAAGTCCTCCCACCCTGGGCCTTTAGTGTCCCCTCCGTGCACACGTAATTTGGAAAAGGAAGCCCCAATATATTTTGATGTATTAAGTAGCACCCAACTTAATTAAAATTGCATTAAAATTAATTTAATATTAAAACCTAAACAGCTACATGTGGCTAGTGGCTATATTAGACAGAATAGTCTTATCTTGTGACCTATTATGTTTTCAGATTATCAGTCTAGCAATTATGTGTTTTAACCAGGTAATAAAAGAGTGGTACGGAAAGGCCGCTGAGTTGTTTAAAAAGCTCAAGTGCACAGGGGCACGGGGCTGGCTCAGTCAGTAGAGCATGTGACTCTTGATTTTGGGGTCAGGAGTTCAAACCCCTTGTTGGGTACAGAACTTTATTATTTTTTTTTAATGTTTATTGATTTTTGAGACAGAAGGAGCTGGTAGTAACAGAGAGGGGAAGACAGAAAATTCCAAGCAGGCTTGCAACAAGACCTGGACCCTTAACCAACTGAGCCACCCTGGTGCCCCTAGAGCTTAAACAACAAAACAAAACAACAAACCCAGGTGCACAGGAAAAGTGAGCAAGCAGAAGCCAGGATCTTGAAGAAAGGGGGACAGTGTTGAAGATAGTCAAGGACTCATATCTTGGTTCTGTCACTTAGCTGCAGGTCCCCCACAAGTCATTTAACCTCTCAAGGCAGCTTCACACTCTAAGAGGTGGCAAGAACCCTGACCTCCAGCAGAGGCTGCTGCATCATCTACAGGGTCCAGTACAAAATAAAACCGGAAGGTCCCTTGTCCAACTATTAAGAGTTGTTTTTTTTTTTTAAGGGGCACCCAGATGGCATCTGACTCTTGGTTTTGGCTCAGGTAATGATCTCATAGTTTGTGAGTTCAAGCCCAGCACTGGGCTCTGTGCTGACAGCATAGGGCCTGCTTGGGATTCTCTCTCCATGGCTCTCTGCCCCTTCCCCGCTTGCCCAGGCACACTCACTCTTTCTCCCTCAAAAAGAAACAAAGCAGAAAAATCCAGTAACAAAAGGTTCTTTGGGAGTTCTATACTTTTAATAAAAAGGACACATTCCTGGGATGCTTGGCTGGCTCGGTGGGTAGAGTGTCTGACCCTTGATCTTGGGGTTATGAGTTTGAGCCCCATGCTGGGTGTAGAGATGACTTAAAATTTTTAAAGTCTTACAAAATAAATAAATAAAGGACTCATTCTAGTGAACTTACCACACTTTTTTTTTTAACTTAATGTTTTTTATTTATTTTTGAGAGACAGAGAGGCACAGCATTAGCAGGGGAGGGTCAGAGAGAGAGGGAGATGCAGAATCCAAAGCAGGCTCCAGGCTCTGAGCCAGCTGTCAGCACAGAGCCCGACACGGGGCTCAAACCCACGAACTGTGAGATCATGACCTGAGCCGAAGTCGGATGCTCAACTGACAGCCACCCAGGCAAGTGTGGTAACACTTTGTAACTATACTTGCAAGATTCTTTCCGTATTCAGTCTATCCCACAGGACTGAATGTTCCATGAGGGCAGGGGCCGTGTGTGCTCAGTCACCACTGGAGTCACCACTTGTAAGCCCAGCGCCTCATGAACAGCCTTAGATACAGCAGGCACTCAGTAAATACCTGTTAGTGGATAGGTAAGCCAGATGGAGGATTGATGGACACACTTATGAATTAACTAGGTGACAAATAATGAGATTGGAGAGATAAGCAAGGGCCTTGTAGGGCATATCAGAAACACTTTTTTTGTTGTTTTGTTTTTATATCTTGAGGCTGAGGATCTAATGAAAAAAAGCAGGGGAGGGGCGCTTGGGTGGCTCAGTAGGTTAGGTGTCCAAATTTTGGCTCAGGTCATGATCTCACGGCTTGTGAGTTCGAGCCCCACATCGGTCTCTGTGCTGACAGCTCAGAGCCTGGAGCCTGCTTTGGATTCTGTGTCTCCCTCTCTGTTCCCTCCCCCACTTGCTGTCTCTCTCTCAAAAATAAAATAAAAACATAAAAAAAAAGAAAAAGCAGGGGAATGAAGGGATGAGATGAGATTTGCCTTTCAAGAAAACAGCGCTGCCTGCAGGGTGGAGGATGACTGGTGGGGGACAGGCCTGGAAGCAGGGAGTGACACTGGAATGACGCTGTAATAACCCAGGTAAGGAAAAAAAGGCCATAAAGTAAGGCAACAGCAATGAGAATGGATAGATGACAGATCTGTGCAATACTGAGACAGACTGACAAGACTTGGATGGCAACTGGATGTCAAGGAGAGAGGGAGCCAAGGAGTCCTGTGCTGGTGGCCTGGGCGACTTGGGAGGTCGACAGGTGTCACTGGGCTGGAGGATGCAAGGGAAGAACACGTGAGGATACTTGCATCGTTTCATCCGGACAGTCCGAGGGACCTGTGACGTAACCACTGACGTGTTCAGCAGCCCACGTGCATGTGGAACACAAGATGTGCACGTGGAAATCTGGGAGTCATCGGCATACGTTGCCTGGCTTGTGCCAACAGGCAGGGGGTATGAAATCGCCAGGGACGGGGAGAAGAGCAACTTGGCAGAAGCCTGGGGAAAATCGAGGTTAGAGGCTGGGCAGAGAGTAGGAGGAAAGTGAGCAGCAGTGGGAGAAGTGGCATTGCCAAAGCAAAGGCAGAACGGTCCAGGAGGGAAGAGTGACGAACAGGTGCTGTGAGGTCAGATGTCACAGAAAGGACGGGTCATTAGGTCGGTGACAAGGAAGCTTCCGGTAGCCTCGCCAGGAGCCAGTAGTCAGTGGCGGGATGTGAGGAAGTGGAGATGGTCTAGCAGACTCTTCTCTGAAGTCTGTGCAGGCCAGGAAGGAAGAGCTGGGGTGATAACAGAGGCGGACCCAGGGCAGAAGGAAGTGGTTATTAAACAATAATTACCCAATCATTTCCGACAAAGCCTGATACTCTCTATTCAAAAGGGGCAACTGTGGTTGATCCAGTCCCCTCTCCCAATACAATACTCTAGTCAGAGAGATCTGGTGAGGGGGCGCTCACTGTGTGTTGGGAGGGGGTTGGGGGTCTTCTTAGAGACAAAGAAAATGAGGGGGCTGGGTCAGTCACGGGAGACTTTCTAGGGGCTTTTATTTGGGGGCAAGCCCATTCACAATGTCTGAGGTGGACTCTGGGCCTGACACCCACCTGACCATAGTCAAGAGCCTGGGGTGAAGTAATAAAGTAGGAGAATATAGACTTCCCTACCTGCTCGGATAACTAAGGGGAAATGCGGGCCTTGGGAAAATAAGTTTTGAGATGGGAGTCAAAAGAGAAACAAGTTAGAAAGTTACAAGCTGAGGGAGGAAGAGGCAGGGCATATGCAAAGGCTGTGTCCTTGGCTTTCTTGACACACATGGAAACACAGAGACAGTTATCAGAGACAAATCCTATCCACCCACTGCTGCTGTGCCCACACATCAAGGACAGACCAGAGAGGAAAGGTCCTGACCTGGGGGGTGTTGTAGGGGGGGACAAGAAGCTATCCAAATTCAGGTGGCTGAGCAAGAGTGCTCAGTACCCTGTGGACGCCAGCTCAGAACCCATGTCCACAGAAAGAGGAAGGGTGTTTTACAGAATGATGCCTCACTGTGCTGTTGCTCCTGCACCACTCTGCATTTCGAACTGAGAAAAACAGGTCTGGGCCACCTGAGCTCTGCTCTGTTCTCTAGCCTCATTTCCTGATAGAAGCACCTTTGAGGAATATCAGGATTACAAACTGCCTGAGTGAGGGCCTGATCAAATGCCTTTTTCACTTGTGAAGGCATAGCCCACGTGTCCATGGCATTGCTCACTCTGAATAAGGAAGATTTTGTGGCTACTATCAAATCAAAATGGGAAAAACACATGAAGGGACTGCCATCTCACCATGCCCAACTTTTGCAACACAACCTTGGAACACTGCCAATTCTTAGTTCCTTAGTCCACACAAGAAATAATAGTAGTCTGAAACAGGAGTCGAGGGAAGGGGATGGAGGGGCAAGGCCTTGATGATCTGACACATACTGGCCAAGGGAAAGAGATCCTTACTAAAAGAAGGCAGGTCTCTGACTTGGGTGACCGAGCGGACAGTATCAAGGAAAAGAGCAAGGGTGGGATAAGCAAAAGAAGAGCTCAGTTTGGGATGAGTTGATCTGGACTAGATACAGCCGTTACGCAAGGTAACAAAATCATAGTTAACAGCTTGAGTATTAAATGCTATAAAGTACCTGGATTTTCTCAATCTTCAGTTCTCTGAGCAAGGTAACCTTTCCTTTCTCTCCCCTTTACAAAAGAGGAAGCTTAACTCTGTGTTTGTCCAAGGTCACGGCTCTAACGCAAGTGGAGCCAGGACTGAGGCCAATGCAGGCTGATTGCAGAGCAGTACTCACAACCATGACATCCGATGTGGGTGGTGACCGAAACCCCCAGTGACTGGTCTACGGAGTGGGCACAAAGTGAGATGAGGGCAGAGCGACAGGGGGGGACTTGCCACATGGACAAAGCTGAGTGGAATTCAGCCAAAGGAAACCCAGAGTCTGTGGTTCTTAAGTGATGCACGGCCAGGCTGAAAGCAAAGTGGCCTTGAAAAGCCAAGGCCATTGGGAAAAAAGACCCTGGCTGGGTGGCTTCCCTTCCAGTTCTCCTCCTAACCCCTGCTCTTCACTGTCCCTAAGCTAACGGAATTCTCAGAAACAAGTGTTAATAGGCCACAGAAAGAAAACTTGACATCAAAAGGAACATTCCTCCTAATGGAAGGGAGGAGGAGGTGTGGGCAAGGAGGGTTGGTGGGACCAAAGAAAAGATGGGGCACATGACCAACCACAAGGTGACCCTCCAACCTGTTAACCCTTGCTGCTCTGGCATAAATTCACAGCGCTCCTTTCCACTCTCAAGCATTTCTATTTGAATGATAAAGTATACGGTCACCCTATTTATCAAGTGAGGAAGGGTACTCAGTTTAAGCAAAGTTAAAACAAAGTTAATCTAAGAACCAATGGGAACAATTCTTCATCTTTTGGACCAACGTGCTTCTCTCACAAGGGTAACTGTAATTAACTGTCTTTAACAGATGCTATTTTTTTTAAGTTTTTATTTCTTTAAGTAATCTCTACACCCAATGTGGGGCTCAAATGACCCTGAGATCAAGAGTCACCTGCTGCTCCAGCTGAGCCAGCCAGGTGCCCCAAACAGATGCTATTTGAATAGGACAGTCTAGAGGCTTGTCTGAAGTCACTTCTAATCTCACCTCCAGCATCCCTATCTCGAGCAACTTTTTCTCTCTCCAAACTTCACATTCCCCAAACCCCTTTATCCCACAGCCCTGTAATGAGGATTAAATGAGTTGCTTTTGAGGCGCCTGGGTGGCTCAGTTGGTTGAGCATCTGGCTTCAGCTCAGGTCATGATCTCACAGTTCGTGGGTTTGTGCCCTGCATCAGGCTCTATGCTGACAGCTAGCTCAGAGCCTGGAGCCTGTCTTCAGATTCTGTATCTCCCTCTTTCTGACCCTTCCCTGCTCGTGCTGTCGCTCTCTCAAAAATAAAACGTAAAAATATAATGAGGAACCCTCAAACAATTTGGTAAGTCCTGGTGAGCTGGGGATGGGGTGGGGTGGGGTGATAAACATGAGCAGCTGTGACCTTCTCTCTGACCTTCTCTGTTAACAGCTCATATCAAACTTCAGTCTGTTTTGATTTAGGTGAATATGTTTGTGATGGGGATGATGAAGATGTTTGCAATTTTCTTTGTGGTTTTCCAAGAAGAATTTGAAAGCAGCTCCAAGCAAACTGGCTGGATTGGATTCATCATGTCATCAGTTGGTTATTCTGCAGGTATAAAGCTGGCAATAAGCTTGCCTTGCAAGGAAATGAACCACAAAGGACAATCCCAAGAAGACTCATTGGTCAGTCATTTAAGATTGAAGCTTGCGGAAAGTTAGATTCCCTAACAGGCAAAACTGAGAAAAGTTAAGGGCTTGCAGTGTTTAGCCTCTACTTGACTGGTAAATTTAGAAAAATTAAAATTCAAAGAAAGCTGAAGAAGTCAACTATTTACTTCCATGATTCAATTTTTCATGCCTTGGTTCTTTCCACAATGCCTTAACATCGCTTCAGTGAGCCAGTCTCTCTGGGAAATCAGACCGTAAAGTTCTAAGCCCATTACCGAAGCACATTTAGAATAACAGAGACCCAATGCCTATTCCTCTGCTTCCATCTGGGGCTAAACATGATAGAATAATGATTGCACCCTGTTCTAGCCCCAAGTCACTAGATGCAATCTCATTTTGTGTTACTGTTGTTAGGTTTTATTTATGTAATCTTTACCCCCGACAGAGGGCTCAAATTCACAATCCTGAAATTGGGTCACATGCTCTTCCAAATGAGCCACTCAAGTGGCCCTCAGTCTATGGTTTTAGAATGCATTTTCAAACCTGCTTATTTACAATGCTCTTTAAAACAACTCTCCTTCCAAAAAGCAAAGTAGAAATATTAAGAAACCCAATACAGACATCTTTCTAAAGGATACACAATACTCCCAAGTCCTTTTCCTTCAGTTACTCATGTAAATTGTGCATCAGAGGGAATGCCAAAGCCCTTACCTGGTACTTGCCTTCCTTCCTTTTCCCAAGGCCCCCTGGCTACCATTGTTTGTGACCTAACCGGAGAGAAGACCGCCTCCATTCTCGGGGCATTCCTTGTTGCCGGTGGATATCTGATCAGCAGCTGGGCTACCAGCATTAGCTTTCTTTGTGTGACTATGGGACTTTTACCTGGTGAGTCCATTGTAAAAGCAAGACTATAGAAGATGGAACTAGGAACCTTCCCCTTTACAGTCACATCCATGGCCCCGAAAGCCTCCTTCTACTATCTCAGGTCAGGAGAATGGCTGATCTGGTACCAAGCCACTTCATGGGATTTCAAACTATTGGGGTTTTTTTTGTTTTTTTTTTTTTTAGGTTTGGGTGCTGCTTTCCTGTACCAAAGTGCCTCTGTGGTAGCTACCAAATACTTCAAAAAACGACTGGCTTTTTCTACAGCTATTGCCCGTTCTGGGATGGGACTAACAGTTCTGATAGCACCTTTTATAAAAGTCTTGATAGATCTATATGACTGGACAGGTGAGCCATTCTGTTTCTAAACTCTCAACTCTGCAAGATTTAATGTGTAGCTACCCCTCCCCCACTCTGATGAGTGCAAGTGAAGGGTTTTTGAGCCGAGGAGGAAATAAGCATGATTTCCAAAGTAGACATGCTCCTCCTCTTCCTTGGAGAACACACGGAGGAAGAGGGACTCTGTCAGCCGCCACAAGCAACTCCGATTTCACCAAAGGGTTCCTGTCCGCTGGGAGGGACGGCCCTCTGCGCAGCTGGGGAAACACCTCAGGGAAAGTGATACCCCTGGGGATCCAAGGATTCCCTCCTCCTCCTCTTTGACTAGGAAAGCATTCTCTTTTCACATCGTCCTTTAAGAAAAAATAAATCTGCATTTAAAAGTGCCTCCCCCATCCAACTCACCAAGAGACCCCCCAAAAATGGATAAAAAGAGCATTATGTTCCTTAATAATAATTTATACAGCATCAGTGATAAAGTTTTCACAAACACCATTTCACTCCATAGTTTTCTGTGTCTAAGTTAAAACATTTGGATTAAAATCATCTTAAAGTACTGGAAAAATAGATGTGTATGTACGTGTTAAGTACATATGTATGAATACATACAAGCCTATTTTTACCTATAGAACATTTTGGTCGACTCTTTCCTTTCCCAAGTGAAAAACCACAGTAGCCTCATAGTAAGCACCCAGAACGAGCTGGCAAATCCATGAGGCAGGATGGCTGAACTGACAGCCAATTCCATCTCTGGAAGCTCGAGATGCGGTCCACAGCTTTGCTCAGACCATGTTGCCACCAAGCAACTACTCACTGCCAAGGCAAGACTGACATCTGTCTACCTTCAAGGAAATTTAAAAAGTCATGAGATGAAAGGCTTGCCCCCTCTTCTAAGGCAGCTTCCGATGACTCTCATCATCTAATTCTAGAATTCTGTATTCACTGTCCCTAAATCTATATCCCCACTTCAGGCTATCCTGAATCCCTATTTAAAACACACTGTCAGTCTCTAACATTTTTTTTTAATGTCTTTTATTTATTTTTTGAGAGACAGAGACAGACAGTACGAGCAGGGGAGGGTCAGAGAGAGAGGGAAACACAGAATCCGAAGCAGGCTCCAGGCTCTGAGCTAGCCGTCAGCACAGAGCCTGACGCGGGGCTCGAACCCACGAACTGTGAGATCATGACCTGAGCCAAAGCCAGACGCTTACCCGACGGAGCCACCCAGGCGCCCCTGTCTCTAACATTTCAAATATCCCCCCCACCCAAACCTGTTCTTTTCTCCTCTTACACAAATAACACTCTCTCCTTCCATGCATCTCCTGGTGCAGTTTTCTGGTTTTCTATTTTCAAAGGATGCCCGGTTTTCACCAGGATACAATTGTGTGCAGGGCTAAAAATGAAGTCAACAGATTTAGATACTTTAGTTAAAATTAGGGGACAAAGTAGTGTTTTCAGGAATTATTACACTATGACTGAATACATTTAGTGGCTGGGCCCCTTCTGAGCCTAAGAACACAGTCCTGTGAAACAAGAGGGGCAATTTCTAACTTAACGTCTCACTTTCTCTCCCCTATATAGGTGCCCTTCTCCTACTTGGAGCACTCATGATGAATTTGGTGCCTTCTAGTATGCTCTTAAGACCCATCCACATTGCAGGCGAGAACAATTCTGACATTAAAAACAGAGGAAGCCGCTTGTCTACAAGTCATCCAGGGGCAGGGTGTGCGACAGAAATGCCATCCTGCAATGAGACAGGAGAGGCCACCGCCACCAGGGACGGTGCTATGCAGAAGGCCAGACAACCTGGTACCAGTTTAACAGTCTCACAAAACAAAAACACAGATGGAAACAGTGTGTTTCTAATAACTAATGAAGAAAGTTATGAGAAAGAGGCGATTTCATGGAGCCGTAAGCCAAAACTCTTTGACATTTCCCTTCTAAAAAATCCCTTCTTCTACATATTTACCTGGTCTTTTTTCCTCAGCCAGTTGGCATATTTCATGCCTACTTTTCACCTGGTAGCCAGAGCCAAAACACTGGGGATTGACCTCATGGATGCCACCTTGCTCGTTTCAGTAGCTGGTAAGAAAGCATTACTTTAACCTCAAATTCAAAACTTAACAGATTTTATTAAAAAACTAAAAAAAAGACAATTTTTCAAAAAGGAGCTATGGGAGGGCCAGGAAAAAGGAAGTGTTTGGAGGCTGGTGGGAGCACTAGGCTTATCCCTCCCCAGACCTGTCATTATACCTTGCACGTGGCGCTCTACACCAGATAGTGGCCCCCAAGCAAGGCTTGCTCATTTTCCTTTTTTTTTTTGTGACTGGTTTCAATTTTTTTTTACTGTTTATTTTTGAGAGACAGACAGTGCTGGCAGGGGAGGTGCAGAAAGAGGGAGACACAGAACCAGAAGCGGGGTTCAGGCTCTGAGCTATCAGCACAGAGCCTGGTGCAGGGTTCACACTCACGAACCATGAGATCATGACCTGAGCTGAAATTGGATGCTTAACCAACTGAGCCATCCAGGCACCCACATTAAATAATTGTTGGATAAATACTCAGTTTCAAAAAACTGATGCTCAGGGGCAACAGCCACTCCATGGAGAAGGCAAACCATAGAAAACCAGGAAGCACAGGACAAAGGTGGAAAGGGTTGGTTCTGGAATGAGACTTCCTGGGTCCAGGTGTTTGCTCTGTATTTCCTACCTGTAGAACCTTTGGCAAGTTAGTTGTGTTCTCTGTGCCTCAATTTTCTCATCTGTAATACAGTGATAATAATACCTATCCTTATAAGGTTATCAGGATTGAATGAGCAATGCATGTAGAATTTAGAATAGGTCCTGGCCCATCATAAACATTCAATTATGTTCTATTAGTATGTGTAGCTAAGAATTTCTTCCCTTGAACTCACAGTAAGACAGATAAACATGCCTGTTTTTTAAATGCTTTTATTTTATTTTTGATAGACAGAGAGAGACAGCACAAGCAGGGGAGGGTCAGAGAGAGAGGGAGATGCAGAATCTGAAGCAGACTCCAGGCTCTGAGCTAGCTGTCAGCACAAAGCCTGATGGGGGGCTCGAACCCACAAACTAAGATCATGACCTGAGCCAAAACCAACTGAGCCACCCAGGCACCCCTAAACATGCCTGTTAAGGCTATTCACTGATAAAGTGGCTGCTATTTATAATAAATTTGAGGGGGAACCTGGGTGGTTCAGTTGGTTGAGCATCCTACTTTGGCTTGGGTTGTGGTCTCGCGATTTATGGGTTCAAGCCCCATACTCTGCGCGGGCAGCGCGGAGCCTGCTGGGGATTCTCTCCCTCCATCTGTGCCTCTCCCACTCACGCACTCTCTCTTACTCAAAATAAACTTTAAACGGTCTTTAAATAAATTTGAATGTTAACAACCGGGCGCCTGGGTGGTTCAATGGGTTAAGCGACCAACTTGGGCACTCAGGTCATGATCTCACAATTTGTAAGTTTGAGTCCCTCGTCGGGCTCTGTGCTGACAGCTCAGTCTAGAGTCTGCTTCAGATTCTGTGTCTCCCTCTCTCTGCCCAATCTGTACTCACATTCTGTCACTCTCAGAAATAAATATTAAAAAAAATGAAAACAATCATTTTAGCTGTGTATTTATAAAAACGTAAGGAAACAATATGCTTTATTCAAAAGAAAAGGGATGACATGGAACTGGATTGTTCTAAACATTTGGAAGTTCTAAGTAGCTCAATATTAACAATTCTCTTATAAATTTCTTGAAAAGACTGCTTACCAAGTCCTTACAAAACTGACCATACGCTGTTTCCAACTGCAAAGATACCTCACTTCGGTCAACTAAAGCTTGTGTACACAAGAAAAAGATACAAAGCTTAATTGCTTTTTTTTTTCACTAAAATGTTTGGTGGTCATCAATTTAGGTCAGTTTAGGGCTATGCAACGGGTCCAAAGAACCTCACACTGAGTTCCCATAGTTAGTTATCCTAGGAAATAACTGTAAACACAGAAATGGAATAGTAGGATGAATTTTCTGTCCCACTCCCCCTTTTTTTGTAGAGCAATTTATGTTTAAACCCAAAGAAGAATTACAAATACAAAACAACTGTAGCTTACGCTACTCTCAGTGAAAATCTTCCATTATTTAACTGCTACATTAGCTTACAATCGATAAAAAAATAAGAATCTTCATTATCATGATACTGAATGCGAAATGTGGTTTTTAAATTTTATCTAAGACACATCATAGTTCCAATGTTCAAAATGCCCACCCATTTCCAGATTTCCTATTTCCAAGTTAACATAATAACTTTAGAGGAGGAATTAATGATCAAACCCTCATACACAATCATAATAAAGAGTCCCAACATCTATCTTTTTTTCAACATAAGACTTTATTTACAGTCTCCAGTCTTCCACCATATGACTTCCTGAGCACACTGACCAGAGGGTCTATGGGTCTTTTAGAAAACTCACTCCCTCACTCACAGGACCGCTTTGAGGAAGGCCTCCTGAGCAAATGGTCCTCTGTAACCAGGGATTCCATTAGGAAGTCCACACTTCCCAAACGCAATCAGAAATAGACACGTGAGGGGTCTTCTACCAAACTCTGAAGGAGCCTTTTTGGTATTTATTAGATGTAGTTGGAGCAGCCAAATAAATGATAGAGTCCACTGATAGACAAATGAGACCACTTTTCCCTCATATGTCCTAGCCTCAGGACGAAGCCATGTTACTTAGGAAAGGAGGTCTAATGCAGCTACACTTTTCAAAGGGGCTAGGGAAATGGAATTAGGATTTCCTAAGGTCTTTCAATATTGTTCCAGGCATCACTGAGACAGTCAGTCAAATAATCGCTGGATGGGTTGCTGATCAAGACTGGATGAAGAAGTATCATTACCACAAGTCTTACCTCATCCTCTGCGGCACCACTAACCTGCTTGCTCCTCTGGCCACTACATTCCCACTGCTCATGACCTACACCATCTTCTTTGCCACCTTTGCTGGTGGTTACCTGGCAATGATACTTCCTGTGCTGGTAAGCAGACACACTCACTAACACTGTCAGAGCATTTAGTAAAAACAAGTATTAATGACAACCTCCCCAAAGAGAATATGTATTTTGCATTAATTTAACAATTAAAAAAAAATCACGTGTCAGGCTGCAGAAACCCTGTAGCTAGTTATGTCCTGTCCTGTTATTCAGCTTACCTTTGGGGGAGGGATGATGAGAGACCTACCTACATGGGACAAAAAAAGAAATAGAAGCAAAAACAGGGTCAGCAGGAGTCCTTTGCTTCTCAGTCTCCCAGAATGATAGGTCTGTGTTACGGCTTTCCTTCAGCTCTAGAAATTTCATTGGCTCCTTCTAAGACACCATCTTGAAGCGTTCCCGGAAAAAAACATGGGGCTTCCTGTCTAGTGAGACTTTTCTTGTTGAGAGAAGCTCTGTGTACTTTAACAGGGACATTATTGAACCACTCTCTACTTTTACCTCAAGCTGACTTAAAGTCCTGGACCCAAACGGAACTGAAATAACTGTTCTTCTTGGGATCCCATGGATTCTTCTTAGAACTAGGTCCCGAATCTACTGGAACAGAATCCCTGGGAAACTTCTGGCCTGATATCAATGTTAACATAAGGGCTGTAGGATATTATACTTATTCAAGAACCAAACTTTCTAAAGCTGAAGTCAACCTGGGAAAACTAACTTCTTACAAACCGATGGCTGGTACTTAGCCATAGGTGGATTCAGGAATACCACTGTCTACTCAGTGTAAATACCATTTCCTAACGGAGAAGGGCTGAGAGAGTCAGGAAATAAAGGTAGACCTGAGTCACCTCACTGCCTGCCTGGCACAACGACTCTTCCCTGTTTGCCTCGGCTATTCTATAAAGTCCAGGCAAAAGCCATCCAAATCACCTTGGAAGTCAACTGTTCATAGCATTGGTCCTTTTGCAGCCATGGGTCTCCACAGAATTTCACCCTCAATGTGGCTAATGTTGGATTCTCAACCCTACAGGTAGATCTGTCTGGAGGTTCTAGAATACAGAGCTTCTTGGGACTTGTTGCTTTCTTTGCTGGGATGGCTATCCTTTCTGGACCAACTATAGCAGGTAAGCTTAGCTATATTCTGAGCAAACGTCAACAGCAATGAAAGAAAATGCTGACCCAAAATGGTAACATGCAATGACAATATCAGGTTAAAAAACTGATGCTGTCTCTGCTGTTCCTATCCTCTCACACTCCATCACCAATCCAGAAGGATCTGAGAATTAATTCAACAGGTAAGAACAGATTCATTAAGCAGTTTCTGACATTATCTTGGGAGTCTTACAGCAAGGATTGTGTTATGCTTACTTGCCTGGGGAGCCAATCCAGAGTTTTAGACGATTCTCAAAGACCTAAAATGCCTTAAACAAACAAACAAACCACTAGCATCTTCTGAGCAGGAGTCAATACAGAGCTTGAAGGCGGCAAATCCGCCCCCTTTGCTCCTCAGATGTACCTTACGTACAGCTGTCCAGGGCTTCTCTGCATCTCTTATTTTCCAAGAGGGATGACGGAGGCCATTCGTATTCAATCCGTACCAAAGGCAGGAGGATACCTGGCCTACAGGCCAGCATCTCCGTGGAGAGGCTGTGGTGGGGCCGCTGGTGAGTATTAAATACAAGTACAGGACAAATTTGGGGCGTTCTGATGATTTAAGTTAAAGACTGAAGTATTGTTTTATACGCACTTTTAACCTAAATGGACATTCTGTCCACCGCTTGCTGGACACCTGATCCAAGACTACCAAGAGGCTGCTCAGAAATATTTCCAGGGAGCTGACTTAAACTTTAGTATTTCACACACTACAGGATCTCAATGTTTAAATGTACAAATTACTATAACACTTCCAATCATCCACAAACAGGAATTCAGCTTCCTTTTACTTCCTTCAGTCTTGAAGTGAAATAGAAAAAAGATACGATCTCTTTAAAAAAACAAAGTTTTATAATGATATTATTTAGGTTTGCCCCTAAACGTTAAGACCTAGAATAGGCAAATCTATAAAGGAAAAAAATAATATTAATAACAAAAATTATTAATGGAAGAAAAATATGCACCATTTCCTGAGGCTCAATTTAGGTGTACCTAAAGGAAAAATTTATATAAATATACAACCAGCTCCTATTTGCATTTATGAGCAAGCCTCTGCCCATGTGGTCTTGCTCAGTCTTCACCTCACATCTGGAAAGCAAGCTAGAATTTTAAAGTCAGGCTCAGAACTATGATGGAGGGACTGGTAACAGGAGACTAAACACCAGAGGTGCCTAGCACAGCAGCCCGATGGCCAGCGCGCAAGTCAGCAAGCTAGAAAACATAAAGCTCAAACCCAGCTCGCCGACGCACTTGTTTCAGTCTTGACCCTTCTTCACTGGCCATCTCGGTGATGCCTCAAAACTTTCCAAGCCTATTCGGCCCAAAGTATAGGGAGGTGACAAGTACCAGGGCACAGAGTATCTTACTCAAATGATAAAGGCACGTAACATGTTTAGAGACATCATGTTTTATATGTTTTTGTACACGTCTTAATATGTTTAAAGAGTCCGGTACAGGAACAGGATGGGGTGCCTGGGTGGCTCAGTCGGTTAAGCATCCAACTTCAGCTCATGATCTCACGGTTCATGAGCTGAAGCCTTGTATCGGGCTCTCTGTCAGCACAGAGCGCACTTTGGATCCCATTCCCCCCCACTCTCTGCCCCCACCCCTGCTTGCTTGCTCGCTCTCTCTCAAAAATAAACATTAAAAAAAAAAAAGAGTTCAATACATGAGAAGACAGGTAAGTTTTGTGAGGATTATTACTTGAAAGGGAAAAGTTATAGATGTGTGTGTGGGTCTTGAAATCAATTTGGTCATGACCGTTAAAATTTTAATGAAAAAGAACAGACTACAACGGACCAGATTAAAAAACAGTATGCATCATTTTATTTTAAACTTTTAGTTCACACACACACACACACACACACACACACACCCCATATAAAACACAGGTGATGAAATACACATTTCTTACTATCAATGAATCAAAAAAAATTTACAAGCCTTTTATTATCCAATGTCCATAATAACCCTAGCTTTATATGTGAGGAAAAGGGCAGCTCATCAAAAAATTTTTGCCTACTAATTCAGAAAATATTATTTAGGCAATCATAAATTTTATAAGTTTTACAAAATAGTCAAAAGAAATCAAGAAGGCTGTGCTGATAGCTTATATGTAGATTTTAAATCTGGGAGTTGCTCATGATATCTCAAACAAGATTATTATATAATTAATACAAAATCCAGTTAAATTTCCTTCTCTGTAACATGATCTCTCACTGACTATACTATGCTAAGCATCTGTTAAAGGGAGAAACTTTAGTTAAGTCTTTATTCCTGTAAGTCATTCCTCTGTGAAATGACAGTGGATTTTACAAAAGCCATTAGACATGTTCCTAACTTCTGAGTCCAGCAGCAAGGACCAAAGAAACAGAAATGCCAATTTCCAGAGCCACTCGGCTCTCAGCAGGTGTGGGCAGGTACATTATTGTTTGCAGCTCTAACTACATCAGAAGGCTTACTGGTTATAAGGTATTAAATCCTCGACCAGACTTAGATTTTCAGAACTGCAGGAGATTCTCATTTTGTACTTACCTAGATCTGTTATTCAAATTGCAAAACTTGAAATTCCTATAAAAGATTACAGGTACTTTAAAATTGGGAATCTAGCAAACAGTAAAACTTTCAACAATAACCCTTAGTCAAAACACTAGTTAAAAACTGTAATATTGGCCATATGAACAATATTTTCTCCCTCCTATATGGAAACAAAAAAGATAAATAAGTTCAGACCTACAGAACATACTTTAATAATTTAAGGAAAGAAAAAAAAAGCATAAGAAACCCACAGAAATCATATGACTAAGTTAAAAAATACTTTTAAAAGATGTAAGTATAGCATGCTGGCAAGAAAACTATTTACAGACCTTTATTAACTTTGAATATGGTAAGAAACAGTAGCAACAAAATTTATACCATCTCCAATGAAATTAACTGAGAGGGACTGGAATGGATGACAGTCAAAAATTACTCCCCACACACATCTTTTCTTCCATCCCACCGCCCCTCCCATTCCTTTCTAATACTCAGTGACAAATTCAATGTTAGTTTAATCATATGACCTCCTTCCGACTAAGACAGTAGTAGGATTGTTCTTAGGTTTCCTGAGCTCAAGTGGTCGACAGACCTACGTGTCATCGCTCAACCAAACCCAACTATTATTTGCTGGTAAATGTCATCGAGAACTACAGGTTGGCCCAGATGGAGGTTTTGGAAGGCTGTGGAAAATAAAAAGTACTGGTATTTTAAAACCTTATTGTATTTCTAGGGGATCCCTGTTAGCGAAAATGAACCTGCAAAAGGCAATATAAATACAAAGATCATGCATTGAGCAAAGCAGATAATCATATTCTCCAACACATAAGTAGGAATATGAAATTTCTAATCTTGTCTCCAAGGCATTGGCCTTGCACGCTTAAAAATGCTAAAGGCTCAGTTTCACTTAAAAATAAAATACTCAGGACAAGAGTCTAGAACCTCTAAAACTAAGATTTATTAGAATGTACATTCTTTCTCTACTTCATTTAATGAAAATTTGATTAAGTCACTATAACTTGGTTACAGTGAAAATTAGTTAACTATTGTTTTCTTACCTTTAAATGAAGACATCCTGAGCTGTGTTATAATAAAAATGACAGTAAGAAAATATTGAAGCTTCACTCAATTAAGTAGGTATTTCACAAGTGATTTTTTTCCATCAAAGAAAAGTCACTTCTAACGCAAAACAGCTATATGCTAGTTAGACCCTAGAGTAAGTTAACATTATAGTTCCTAAAGGAGAGTACATTTCTCTCCTGCTATTGTCAACCTCACACCTCATCAGAACGACAATGGAGGGAAACTGGTAGTTTTACACTAACTCTTTATCTATGTTTTATAAGAGTAGACAATGGCTAAAATGGAAATTCATCCATCTAAGCTTGTCTTTAATAACACAGAGAAGAGTTCACTTACTCATGAAATGTCACTTCCTATTGCTAGTCTATCCTCCTTTCAGATATAACATGAACCAAATATTCCACCTGTTCCTCACTCCAGCTTTTATCAACCATGCCCTCTATAGTCTGATCATCTTGGTGTATCAGTTGAAAATTTCTCTATGGCCTGAAATTTATTTGGAAAACAAGTAAAATGACTCCACTTTTTGATCTGCTGTGAATCCGCTCTGGAGATTAGGGTAGGCAGGGGCAAGTAAGAAGACAGAACAAAGTTCTCTCTCTAAACCCAGAGGACTAGATTATATCCTGAAGAAGCAAAAGAAAATAATGTAAATCATTATTTATTCAGTGATTATTTTCCTCACAAACAATAAAGTCCTAAAGAATGGTATTTGGATTCAGCATTCCTAAGTTTGATGAATCCCTATAAAAACATCACAAATAAATTCCAAATAGGTCACTACTCTGGTTAAAAAGAGGGGATGGGTGGGGTAGTCTTTCCTTTACAAATATATTCCTTTAAAAGGCCCCCCAAAAAAAAAAAAATCAAGCTTCAAAATCCTAACACAGAGCATAATCCTTTTAATGAAACTCATAGCACAAATACTTAAAGCACTCCCAGTA
Source organism: Suricata suricatta (assembly GCF_006229205.1). Classification (NCBI taxonomy): domain Eukaryota; kingdom Metazoa; phylum Chordata; class Mammalia; order Carnivora; family Herpestidae; genus Suricata; species Suricata suricatta. The sequence goes on from NC_043707.1 coordinate 51,234,139, forward strand.
AATCTTACTGCAAACTTAAAAAAATTTTTCTTTTTTTTGTTTATTTATTTTTGAGAGACAGAGTGAGAGAGACAGTGCGGGCAGGGGAGGGTCAGAGAGAGAAGGAGACACAGAATCTGAAGCAAGCTCCAGGCTCTGAGCTAGCTGTCAGCACAGAACCTGACGCGGGGCTCGAACCATGAACCGTGAGATCATGACCGGAGCCAAAGCCGGAAGCTTAACCGACTGAGCCACCCAGGTGCCTCGCTTACTGTAAACTTCGATCATGGGACCTGTAGAGAGCTTCTGTGTTGAAAGGCAGTGAGGTTTAAATTTGCTAAACCATGTTTCCCAATACTTTTCCCATCATGACACATACAGAAAATGTCTGTAACAGCACACCCTAAGAAAATGACAAGGATGCCAATAGCCAGTAGTGACTCCAGTGCGTCCAGGGATGACAAAAGATCACTGTCCTGTACACCTTGGAAGTCTATCAATCACGATGCTGCAGCCCAACAGCTAGTAGTTCTAGTTCAAAGCCCTTGAGTCACTTATGGAACGCTCAACCACTAATTTGAACTAGCATCAAGGAACTTGGGAAGTAAGGGCCTTCTGGGTGTACCTCAAGTTTTAACAAGATGACCAATAATAAACTCACCATAGTAATTCTAATAAAGAGGGCTCATAACTCAGCTCAACAATCAAGTTCTAAGATAGCAGAGGAACTTTCTAGACAGGATGGTAAACTCATTTTTATTTTATTAAAAATTTTTTTAAATGTTTTTTTATTATTGAGACAGAGAAACAGTGCATGAGTGGGGGAGGGGGAGAAAGAAAGAGACAGAATCTGAAACAGGCTCCAGGCTCTGAGCTGTCAGCACAGAGCCGGATGCGGGGCTCGAACCCACCAACAGTGAGACCATGACCTGAGCTGAAGTCGGCTGCCCAACTGAGTACCCCAATAGAATGGTAAACTCATTTTTAAACACGTGTGGCTTTACCCATAAAATGATGAATAGTTTAAAAGTGTTGACATTAAAGAAATAAATTTAGGGGCACCTGGGTGGCTCAGTCGGTTAAGCCTCCGACTTCGGCTCAGGTCAGATCTCACGTTCGTGGGTTCGAGCCCCGCGTCAGGCTCTGTGCTAACAGCTAGCTCAGAACCTGGAGCCTGTTTCCGGTTCTGTGTCTCCTTCTCTCTCTGCACCTCCCCCTCTCATGCTCTGTCTCTCTCTGTATCAAAAATAAATAAAACATTTAAAAAAAAAGAAATAAATTTATAACCCTCTATTAAATATCGTTTCATACTGACTATAAAAAAACTAGTTTGCACAACTGTTTACAGAAGCTGAGCCCAACCTTCTTAGGGGTTTTAAATGATCACAAGAAACACTGCTAAACATTCCTGCTTAAAATATGGATTCTAGCCATAGCCATGGGAAAATAATTTGGACTACAATTTTATTGTGCGTAAGAATCAACAGGATGCCACCCACGATGAATTATGCTTAAGGAAAGCCAATGAATATTCACGATTAACATGCATCTGAGGTGAATCTGGGGCAGGTAGTCTGGAAACACTGAGGAAAGGCTTACAGGGCACCTCTTAGGTCTTCGGCAGTCTGTACCAGCTGCCAGGGTGCCCCTCCTCAGAGTGCTGGCTACATACGGTAATACTTGGCATGGAGCAGACATGGAGATGGACGCACGCTCTCCTGGGTTTTGGCTGGTGGCCATCTCCTCTTTCCCTCTCATTCACAATGCAATGCTTTTGCTGTCCACAAAGGAACCCAGTCTTCTGAATGTCAACTTATAGATGGGCGCCTGGGTGGCTCAGTCAGTTAAGCGTCTGGCTTCGGCTCAGGTCATGATCTCATGGTTCGTGGGTTTGAGCCCTGCGTCGGGCTCTGTGCTGACAGCTGAAAGCCTGGAGCCTACTTTTGATTCCATGTCTCCCTCTCTCTCTCTGACCCTCCCCTGCTCGCATTGTCTCTCTCTGTCTCTCAAAAATAAATAAAAAACATTAAAAAATTAAAAAAAAAAGAAAAAAAACCCTGGTTAGAATATGATGGGTTCTGAACCACCAATCGTCATTTACTTTTTTTAATGTTTATTTATTTTGAGAGGGAGAGGAGGGGCACAGAGAAAGGTAGGCAGAGAATCCCAGGCAGGCTCCGTGCTGTCAGCACAAAGCCCAATGTAGGGTTCAATCCCAGGAACCCACAAGATCGTGACCTGGGCAGAAATCAGGAGTCGAGCGCTTAACTGACCAAGTCACCCAGGCGCCCCAACATTCTGATTTTAAATATATTTTTATATGTGAAATGAAAGGCTTATTACCAGCTTTCCAGGATTTATAAAGACAACCACCATCACCATCCATTTTCATTATTTTTAGCTACGCCCTTCTGACTTTTTAGAAGCACTATCCACATCTTTGTCTAAAAATAACTAGTCTTTTCCAGAGCATTTCTTCCCATTTCTCTATCTTATACTCTGCAGGTTATGTATATACTGGTAGGTCTGTTGTACTGGTGAGGCTAAGCAAGAATGACAAGGAACAGGGAAGGGTCCTGGTACTTTCTACACTTCCTCCTTTCTAGAAATTTGAGCAACTGGTCACCTACCTATCTATCTCTTACATATCTAAAGTCAATCAGAACCAACAAAGACTTGTCCTAGTCTGCTTCTCTCCACTCCTGCTTAACTTCAAGAAACATTTAAATGAGGTCACTGATCCAACAAGGAGTCAATAGGAAAAAGCAAGCTAAAGTCAGCTGAGTTTAAGAGGCTATAAAACATTCCATTCACTCATTGTATCAGTTAACAGGAAACATAAAGCTGATGAAGTAAACAAAAAAATTAAGTATCTATGTCAAAACCAAATAAAAAAACAAAGGACAGGCGGTAAAGACATATAGAATCAGACCAAAAAAAGAAGCAGGTGTACACTATGCATTCAGTGAGAAACCATATTTCAGAACGAAAATCAGGGACATCTGGCTGGCTCAGTCAGTAAAGCATCTGACTCTTGACCTCAGGGCAGTGAGTTCAAGCCCCAAGTTGCACATGAGCCTACTTAAAATAATATGCAAGCCCCACGAGGGTAGGTATTTTCAGCTGTTTTATTCATGGCATATGACACCAAAACTTATTTTTTAATTTTTGTTTTCTCTCTTTTTTTTTAACATTTATTTATTTTTGAGAGACAGAGCATGAACAGGGGAGGGGCAGAGAAAGAGACACAGAATCTGAAGCAGGCTCCAGGCTCTGAGCCAGTGGTTAGCACAGAGCCCAACACAGGGCTCAAACCCACAAACTGTGAGATCATGACCTGAGCCGAAGTCAGACTCTCAAACGACTGAGCCAACCAGGGGCCCCAAAACTTCTCTGAATAAATGATCAGAATAATAGCTTTGACTTTTTAAGGTTTTTAGGATTAAATCAATTTACATCTACAAATATAATATGCATAAAATATTTTAGAAAAGAAGTTCTGAGTGTGGTCAGTGGACACCCAGAGGTCCCGAGACCTTATTTAGGAAGGCTAGGAGATCAACACTATCATGACAATACTAACACATTATTTGTCTTTTCATAGGGCTTTTACAACAATGTTTAAGGGCCATACACAAAACACTGTTTGCCACCATATACGATTTTTAAGAAAAGTGTTTTGGGGTACCTGGGTGGCTCAGTTGATTTCAGCTCAGGTCATGATCTCATGGTTCCTAAGTTTGAGCCCCACATCGGGCTCTGCACTGGCAGTGTGGAGCCTGCTTGAGGTTCTTTCTCTCCCCCCTACCTCTGTACCTCCCCTGCTCATGCACATGTATGATCTCTCTCTCTCTCAAAATAAAGAAACATTAAAAAAAAAGAATTAAAAAAATTAAAGTATTTCATTTAAAAAGTTCTGGTATGTGCCATTAGTCAAATGATTTTGTGGACCCACTCATTCTTTATTAAAAGAGAATTTTGATTTCAGGGGGATTCATAGTCATCATTTTACCCACTTAAGTAGTCGCTTCCTTTTCATATGCTCTCACAGCCTCCTGAACCTTCCTTCACAGCCCTTACGTCACGGGTAACTTACGTGGTTGATACTCAACTCCCCACTAAACAGTGGGTACAGCCTGAGGGCACGAACCAGTCCATTTGGGCTAACAGTAATTACTGAAATGTTTCTTCAGTGAGGAAAGAAAGATAATCAATTCTCTCACTTTTTTCTTTGGGAAATAGTAGTAATTCACAATTATTTTCTTTGTAAGAAGAGTGACCTTCTCATAAGATTCATCATAAAATCAAATTGTAGGGGGACCTATGTGGCTCAGTTGGTTAAGCATCCGGCTTCGACACAGGTCATGATCTCACAGTTTGTGAGTTCGAGCCTCGAATCGGGCTCTGTGCTGATGGCTCAGAGCCTGGAGCCTGCTTCAGATTCTGTGTCTCCCTCTCTCTCTGCCCCTCCCCAGCTCATACTCTGTCTCTTTCTCATTCAAAAATAAACATTAAAACATTAAAAAAAATAAATGAATAAAATAAAATTGTAGGCATCCCTAATTTCCCCCATTTTCCACTCTAAGACAAGATGAGTTCTGGCTCCACAAAGGTTTTCTTCCCACAGGGTTAGGCCCCTAACTCAGGTGGAACAGATTTAACTTCATAAACAGAAAATAAGACCAGGCGAGCGCCCTGACTTTCTGATGGTCACAATACATACAAGTACAGGAGTCTCCTTCCCTCAACAAAAGGCACATGGCTGAGAATTACTAACTGAAAGGTTTGCTTCACTAACAGAGATCATTCCTTCCTTCCAGGCTGGTTATATGATTACACACAGACCTACACTGGCTCCTTCTACTTCTCTGGCATATGCTATCTCCTCTCTTCAGTCTCCTTTTTCTTTGTACCATTGGCTGAGAAGTGGAAAAACAGAGCCTGAGCAGAAAGAAAAAGGACTGCAATCAAGCGAGAGCTTAACAAAACGAAATCTAAACTAAGAAGTCACCGGAAACAAAAGCTTGGAAGAAAACAGTTCCCAGGGCACCTGCATGGCTCAGTCAGTTAAGTGTCCAACTTTGGCTCAGGTCACGATCTTGCAGTTCCTGAGTTCCAGCCCTACGTCAGGCTCTGTGCTCACAGCTCGGAGCCCAGAGCCTGCTTTGGAGTCTGTGTCTCCCTCTGTCCCTCCTCTGCTCACGTTCTCTGTCTCTCTCAAAAAGCCTGGGCAAACCATGCAGTATTTAATATAGTAGCAGAATATTTAGTATTGAAGCTTGAAAAGATGTGAGTTCGGGAGCCTGGGTGGCTCAGTCAGTTGAGCTCACACTTCGGATCAGGTCATGATCTCATGGTTAGTGAGATCGAGCTCCGTGTCGGGCTCTGTGCTGATAGTTCAGAGCCTGGAGCCTGCTTCAGATTGTTTCCATCTCTCTCTGCTCTCTCTCAAATATAAATAAACATTGAAGACTTTAAAAAAAAGTTAAAAAAAAAAAGAAAAGATGTGAGTTCTTTGTGTGCAATCTTTCATTTATGCATGTGAGAGGGTTTTCTTTTTTTTTAATTTTTTTACATTGTAGTACTTGTTTTGCTTTTTGGGGGTGTTTGCTTATTTAATACATTCCGTCAAGGACAGAAACTACATGCTGTTTTTTCCCCCTAGGAAGTGTGTCTTGGGTTTTACCCTTATTATTTGCTTTACTTTTTTTTTTTTCCTCTTCTTTTTTTGGTGGCAGGGGTGGTTATGTTTAAATGAAGTTGCTTTTACAACACCAAAGACTTAATCATCCATTCCCTATATAAAAGGTAGCTACTTTTTTTGCATGGACCTCATGTATATTGTAGTATAGAGGTGAAATTTAAGGAAAAGTATTAAGCAGGCTGTGTTTTAGCTTATGGGCAAGTAACAAATTGTATCATTTATCTTGAATGCATCATAGATAAGCTGCTATATAATGATTGCCACTTCAGATAGCTGTGAAATTAGGTGATTAACTAGTTGGTACTTAACCTTCTAATTTCTGTAGAAGTCTAATTACATGAAATAGAAGTTGGGGTTTTGATTTTTTACTTTGCTTTTCTGTTTGAAGTGTCATTGTAACTACTGTATTGTAAATGATGGAAAATAATTGCATATGTTAAAAAAATAACTGATGAGGGAAAAATAAATAAATAAATAAATGTTAAAAAACAAAACAAAATAAACATTTAACAAAAAAAAATAGTCCATATGGAAAAATTATTTTAAAAGAAGTTTCTTCATTTGTAAAATGAGAAAGCAAACCAGTTTTAAAGTTCCCTTTTGCTTCAGCATTCTGAGAAATGTCCAAATGATAGTAAAAAGAGTAAGTAAAAATCTTCATCAGTTTAAATAACTCTTACATATTAAATAAAAATCAGATGGTACAGTAATAAGTTGACCAAACTCTCAACTCTATGGTGATTCAGTCACTAAAATATGTGAAGATGAAAAACCATTCTTGTTAGCTTAAAAAAGTATTAATGGTAGCCACCAGTGGACTGTGACTCTGAAATCTGAATATTAAAACCTTAGTAACTGGATCTGAATGAATATTAAAACCCTGTTTAGTGATGGGAATGGTATAATCCTCCCCCCAAAAGTTGATCTCTCCTTACTGAATAGAAGTAATCTTTGTTTTCATCATGTTTCTTAAATTTTCTATAATGAATGTGTATTGCTTATAATAAAAAAACAGAATTGCTAAAAACTGCCTTTATGTCAAAATCATTTGAATAGCATTCCTGCCTGTCCAAACAATATTACCTTTCACTACATCTAACTATCTAAAATATTCAAGGTAAACGATCTAGAACTGTAAGTTTTAGGGGCACCTGGGTGGCTCAGTTGGTTAAGCGACTGACTTTGGCTCACTCAGGTCATGATCTCATGGTTTGTGAGTTCAAGCCCCGCATCAGGCTCTGCACTGATAGCTCAGAGTCTGGAGCCCGTTTCCGATTCTGTGTCTCCCTCTCTCTGCCTCTCCTCTGCTCATGTTCTCTTTCCTTCAAAAAGAAATAAACATTAAAAAAAAAATTTAAAAACCCAACAATTATAAGTTTTATGTAATGGTTGAATAGGTAGCTTTTAATGGAAGACAGACTTCAACTAAAAGATGTTTCTTAAACATAGAATAAATAGGTTAACTAGTTAATAATGTTACTCAGACTAAGCTCCCTTATAATCTCTTTCAGAAGACTCTTTTTAAAAAGTATTTTTATTAGAAATAATTAAATTAAGTATTTAAAATTAATTAAAAGTATTCTATCTTTCCATTCTCCTCTACTTTAAAATATAATTTAATATTACTAATCATTTTAAACAATTGACTCACTATAGAGAAAAAGACTAAACTGAAAGCCTGGCCTTGGCTCCAAACACCATACCCTCTCACCCCGTGTGCCTCTGCGTAAGCCTTGCAGTCTCACCCTTCCCAACCTGCCTCACTCAGAGGCCACCTCCTCTGGAGACTTTCCCCAATAGGAAGTCACTTTCTGGTCTGAATCCCTTCTACTACCTTTTTTCTATTTTTTTGAGAGAGCGTGTGCTTGCACAAGCAGGTGAGGAGCAGAGACAGAGGGAAACATACAATCCAAAGCAAGTTCCACATTGTCAGCGCAGAGCCTGATGCGGGGCTGGAACCCACAGACTGTGAGAAGATGACCTGAGCTGACTTCGGACGCTTAACCAAGTAAGCCACCCAGTGGTCCCCCATCTATCTTTTAACAGAGTACTACATGAGCTTACATGTTGCTTTTCCAGGAGTCTGCAAGATCAACAAGTTGGATGGTAGTCTACTGATCTTTGCATGCCCAGCATAAACTTTGGGACCAAATTAATCTGGGTTCAAATCTCAAGTTATCTTAAAAACAGCAGTTGGTCCTATTTAAAACCTAGGTTTTAGGAGTGCCTGGGTGGCTCAGTCAGGTAAGCGTCCCTTCAGCTCATGTCGTGATATCAAGGCTCCTAGGGTTGAGCCCCATATATGATTCGGATTCTCTCTCTCTCAAAATAAATGAATAAACTCAAAAAAAATATTTTTAAGCTAGGTTTTACATTTAGATGTAAACATCTAACATTTTTTCTATTTTAGACATAGGACAGTATGAAAAAACACCACCCCTCTTACACACACAAACAGCAAAAACAGTGAATAAATTCCCACTCTCGTTGCTGGTTGCCATTATGATCTCATAAGGGCTATCAACCTGAGTGCCACTTTTCTCCTCTGTACAGGAGGTTAACAGCACTAACCCACCTCACAGACACACTATAAGGATTAAATAAAAATATTCCTGTACTAATAAGCAAAATAACCCTCTTTGTACATCCTTTTTACATACAAACAGAAGATAAATAAATCACTGATTTATTAGGAACCACTCTCATCCATCCTCCCCTTCTCTTGTAAGCACTAATTTTCTCAGAAGAGAGTTTACCTAGGACAGTGACAATCTTTCCTCCTATGCAAGCAGACTGCACATTTTAAGTAGGACCAACTAAAGAATTCCAAGTTGAATTCTGACTGGGACAAGCTTTATCAATCTTATGCAACAGAGCAACTCTTCATCCTGCTCAATGGTAATAAGCCCTCTGAACCTGGGTGGTGTGGATTAAAAAGTCTGAGTTCCTAGGCTACAAGACGTTAAAGACAGCTATAATTAATGAATTCCTTGTTTTAACAACTAACTTACAATGTTCCTATTTATTTATTACTTTTCTTGGACAATATTCTAAGATGTCAACACATCTCTAAGAATCTGTAATCTAGAAATACTATTCCAGATATACACAGAGTTTCAAGAAAAGCAAAACCATTCACTGATTTTCTTTTCCCTTCCCCCTCAAGATCCCTATGGGACAAAGAGGAAACAAACATTAATTTAGGATATATAGCCAGAGCTATGGACCTAAATGTCCATCAACTGATGAATGGATCAAGAAAATGGGGTTTATAGATACAATGGAATACTACATGGCAATGAGAAAGAATGAAATCTGCCCATTTGTAGCAATGTGGATGGAACTTGAGGGTGTCATGCTAAGTGAAATCAGTCAGGCAGAGAAAGACAGATACCATATGTTTTCACTCATAAGTGTAACAGAGAAACTCAGCAGAGGACCATGGGGGAGGGGATGGGGGAAAATAGTTGGGGAGAGGGAGGGAGGCAAACCATGAGAGACTCTTGAATACTAAGAACAAACTGAAGACTGATGGGGGAAGGGGGAGAGGGGAAGGGGGGTGATGCGCATGGAGGAGGGCACTTGTTGGGATGAGCACTGGGTGTTACATGGAAACCAACTTGACAATAAACTATAAAAGGAAAAAAAAGAAAAAAATAGAATATCACAAAAGCCAAAAAAAAAAAAAAAAAGGATACACAGCCATGTGTGTGTGCAGTGGTAGGGTGGTAAACAACTCCATTTCGACATCCAATGTATACTGTTCACTGGCTGAGGCACAGTTCATACATTATCTTATTTAATCTTCACAACCTTTAGAAGCAGATACTATGATGCCCATTTTACAAATAAATAAGGCTTAAAGTAAAAGAAATTAAGCACCCAGTAAACAGTGAAGTCACAAGTCAAACACAGACAGACAAAAAACCCTACACTTTCCTCTCTACTGACTTCTTGGCAGTACACAAGATTATGAAACTAATTTAACTTAAAGCAGTTATCTCATAATAAATTTGTTCTAACTCAAATCAGCATAAAATGTTATAATATTAGATTGAAATGAAAATGAGAATGCAAAGTACCTAAGAACCAGAAAAAATTAAAGCCACAAAAGACATCTGCTACAGGGCAGTAAAGATGTAGTTGTTATGATCATTAACTTTTTTAGGTCTTCCAATATTCACTGAATGTTAACCAAGGAAGGTAATGCCCGAGTATAGGCCACTTGTAGTTTCTCCATACTAAAATATTGAGACACCATCTCTTGCAGCTCTTACTTTAAGTGCCACACCAACACTGAAAAGAAGTAATTTCCCACGTAAGTTCATTACTAAGGACGATTTCTGATACTAAAACTCTAGTCAGGGCACCTTTAACTTTTACAAAGCTAGTCCTTCACAGGGTCAATTCTGAAACCTAAATAACCATTGTTGATGAGATTATGGCCCCTGGCTTTCCTTCTTTAAGAATTCTCTGGAGGTTTTCATTCTCGTTCTCTGTTTTCCTCGCTCAAAAATAAATGTTAGGTGTGCCTGGGTGGCTCAGTCAGTTGGGTGTCCAACTTCTGCTCAGGTCATGAGCTCATGGTTTCTGGGTTCAAGCCCTGCATCAGGCTCTGTGCTGACAGCTCAGAGCCTGGGGCCTGCTTCGGATTCTGTGTCTCCATCTCTCTCTGTCCCTCCCCTGCTCACACTCTGTCTCTCTCTCTCTCTCAAAAATAAACAAAAAGGATTCTCTAGAGGTTAAAATTGAATAAAAGCTACAACTATACTTAAATGGACCAAAATGAGAATTCTGCAATTATTTTTCAAATAATCTAGACATATTAATATATATGACACTATGTTTGCAAAAATTAGCTTAGTTAATAATAAACTTGTCCAGTTGTAAAATCAGCTATTTCCATGAGGAAAAAACACACCATGTATTAACACTGTTTTTAAGACATAATATGAAACATGGACAGTGGCTTCTCTGAAGTCTTCAACATAAAACCAAAGCCCAAAACGTTTTAAAAACCTTGGGTTTATCTTACGCCAAAACCAACTTGCAGGAGGCTTTATGCCCACATTATTTGCCTACTCATTTCCCACAAGTGTCTACCCAATTGTCTCAGATTTATACCTAAGATATTAACACATACACAAATGCAAAATAGCAAAAGTGGTTGGAATCAACTTTTAAATAATAATTCAGTTAAAGTTCATGTTTTATTTCTGAGAGGTAATGTGGCATCACCTAAGATCACCTAAGACTGAGGCAAATAACATCCATTTCTTAAAAACAAACAAGCAAAAAAGAACCTAATCCGTGGCAACATTCCAACAGAGGCTAATATATTGTGAAATCTCCTCTACCCAAAATAATGATGAATAGTAAGTTAGTGAGGCCTTTTTTAGGGATATAGAGAATAAACAAGATAGGGTAACTGACTGAGTTTGGCTGGAAATGAGGGAGGTTCCTGGGACACGGGACTTTCAGTTTTAAAAGCAGGATGAGCTGGCCCCCCTTACTAAGGAGCAGAGAACACATCTGCATGTTTAGATACTTGATAGCACACAGCTAGAACCTAAAGTTCTTTTTTTAGCCATCTTCTCCCCACACCAACACCCCAAAATCACAAATCCAATTCTATTTCTACCCCATTCAAGCCCCAGTGAGCAAACAGAAACAGGATACACATTAGTAGTTAAGGAAGGGAAGCATACATTTTTAATGAGAATCTACTTTCAGGCATTAACTGACCAGGGACTTGGAAGTGATGGAAGACTTCCAGCTTTCACTTCTCCTATTTTTATAGAACTGGCGACCGGAGCTGAAGTAAAGCCAAGAGGTCCCACTCTGCATCGTGGCAATCCACATTAATGTTGTTTTAGCAGGGAAGAGAAAGAGAAGTCTATCCCTTAAAAGAAGTATGTCAAGACCAAGGAAATGAGATAAGTTTTAAAGAGCAAGAGCCAATATTGTCTTCTTTCCAATATCTCAAAGCTAGTCAGAGTTTAGTGTAAATAATTTACATACACCAACCTGCAGATCGGAGTTTATCACACTTGATTAAACAATTTCAAGCCTACGTGCCCAGCTGTACAGCACGGCCCTCTGAAGCCATAGCAGTAAGATGACTCACCAACTGGCAGGTGTCTTAGGGTCTACAAATAATGGAGGTCTGCCTGGGTGAGAGCAAACCCAGCAGACGACCTCATCCTGCTTGGCAAAGAGAGGAGAGAAACTAAAAAACTGGTCAATAGTACTATACTTGTTTTGTAACACAAAGAACCAGACTTAGCTCGAAAGAAGAAACTTGTAATTCATGCAGACTTTTAAAATGTCCTCTGTACCTGTCTTCTATTCCAAAATTTTCACTTACCAGAAAGGTACAACAGCACAAGATCTAAGAGGATAAAAATCAATTTTATAACCCCCAAATTAGAAATAACTGAAAGTGAAACTTATCAGACTGAGTTCACGGTTTCAAGAACTGTGAAGTCAGAGTCACAAAAAAATAAATCCATATTTAAACCCTCCTATTATATGTAATGACCTGATGTCGGTTTCCACTCAAGTGAAAATCAGTAGTTCATGTTTGAGTTCTAGTTCACTGATGTACATCCTTATGTGAAAACTGACACCATGCCACAGTTAATGAGATACGGGTTTATAAATATGGAGCTTGAAAGAAACTTACCCTTTCCCTTTGTGCAGCTCTGCCTTTCAACCCAGTTTCTATAGAAAGAGGAGGACAAGTGCCAGTGCCAGAAGTCTGCCAATTAGAACTCATCTTTTAGTTGCTGAATAATAAAGCTGTATCCCATAGTCGGCTATAGGTTTTGGATTGTCAGTAGTTCCTAAAAAGAAACCCAGGAGGAAAAAAAGATGTTTAACCAATTATTGTACTTAGAAATGCTCCCTCCTTTAAACTTGGCTATTACAAAAACTAGAGGAGATTGATCCAATACCATATATTTAAAAACATTATTTGAGCTTCAGACACCTCTAAGCTTAAGGAACATCAACAGAAGAAAAGGTGTCTTTGAAGGTTTAAAACACCTTCTCTCTCTCTCTTTCTCTCTCACACACACGGAAAAAAACCACTCATGTATAACAGAAATAAAGTATTGTCTACCACCACACCTTAAAGTTCAGATGAATTCATTCTTTTTTGTGTGAAATATACTTACAGTGAGATTGTAACACTGCAGAGGGTAAGCTTCACAAATGAAATTTGTCAGGAGACAGAAATGATGATATAGGTACGTCTCCACTAAAAACAAACCTCTCCTGTCTCAGAAGTCTATAAATCAGAAATGAATCCTAGAAAAGTTTTCTAGAGAAGCAGACATTGCTGTGCATGATGAAAAATGACTCCAAAGCATATACGCCAATTTAAAAATGAAAACTCATGGAATGTGAATAAAATCTTGCTGTAATTCTTCACTTGATAAAAATATGATTGCTTGGTGAATGTTTTCTTTAGAATCTTCTATCATAAAAATTTACACATTAAAAATCATTCCTGTATCAAAATTGATGGATTGCAATTTATTCTCTGAGCATTCACACCAGGCCATTCCCTTTAATATATGAAACTTAATATTTGTTATGTTATTTGTCACTGTGATTAATATGAATTAGAGTCTTGATTCTTGTTGCTATGTGAGGAAAACCAGTTTATTTATGAAGTTACTGTCACAATACAATTTTAAAAAAAGGCAATTAGAATCTACTCTCCATCCTGTCCATATCCATTCCTCTAGAAAGGTCTAACCTGCCTCTACCAAATACTCTAAAGTGTGGGGCACCTATCAGCAAAGTCTCTCAAGTATCCTCACCCTGATCTGTAAAAAGTAACATGTTATACTTCACAATGAAGAGTGGACTTAGAACAGAACAGGAAGGAGGGAAAACTACTTACGCATAACAAAATAAGCAAGAACCAGCCAAGACAAGCAACAGCAACCCCTCCCCGTCTTGGTGACAGAAACCTCTGGTAATTTTCTGTCACCAGAAGCTCACTACCTAAGAACTCTTTGTTCCTACTTGTTGGAAATATTTTCTAAATGCTTTAAAGTAAATGTCACTGACTAATGAACAAATCTGAAAATCTTATGTATGAGGTATAAGATTCTAATCATTTTTATTACAAAGAATATTTATGTATCTACATCTTAAGCAGTGCTTCTTGAACTTGAAAGTACATACGAATTACCTGGGGATCTCGTTCCATACAATGGGTCAGGGTGTGACCCTATAATTCTTTATACCTCTAACAAGTTTCCAGGTGATGGTAATGGCCGCCAGTCTGAGGTCCACACTTTCAATAGTAAAGTTTCTGGAAGCCTAAGCTATTGCTGTACTGAACCCAAATTATACTCTGATAGTTTTTAGTTTTGATTTTCAAACAGTGCTTAAGAGGTTGACTATGTGTGTTTGTAAGTATGTTTAAGATCTGTCTCTAGAGCAATAGGTCTTAACCCTGGCTGCACATCAGAGTCATTTGGGGCACTTAAAAATGTAATACTGGGGCCTTGGCAGAGTCCCACTCCACCTAAATCAACTTACATGAATCTGAGAGAGGAATTTCCAGGTTATTAGTATCAAAAAGTTCCTCAGAGGGGCGCCTGGGTGGCTCAGTCGGTTAAGCCTCCAGCTTCGGCTCAGGACAGATCGCACATTCGTGGGTTCGAGCCCCGCGTCGGGCTCTGTGCTAACAGCTAGCTCAGAGCCTGGAGCCTGCTTCTGGTTCTGTCTCCTTCTCTCTCTGCCCCTCCCCCTCTCATGCTCTGTCTCTGTCTCAAAAATAAATAAAAAACTTTAAAAAAAAATTAAAAAAAAAAAAGAGTTTATTTAAAAAAGAAAAAAAACAGTTCCTCAGATGATATTAATGTGCAGCCAGGTTTTAGACCTCTGCTGTAGAATGCAGAAAATTTTCAATTAAGGAGTCTTGTTTACCAAAGGATTTCTGATATAAAGAATATACACAAACTAGATGCCTATCTTGGGAGCAAGGTAAAACTACTGACAATTTTTATATGTAAAATACAAATTTTACAGAACACCAATTTCTCCAATATGCCTTAAAGTATGTAACTAAAAATATGTATGCATATAGCACCTGAGAGTGTTAATTCTTCCTGTAATGATAGTTCTACTCTGGACATATATGTAATAACGTGCTATGCACTGAACTTTCTCATTAAGTCTTCTTCAGAGAAAAGGAATTGTTGGTCACCTGAGAAAGGTCACATACCAGTTCAGCACTTAAAACTGTCTACCCACTTACACCTGGTTTGCGCAGGTTGACAGCCATTCCACAAAAAGACCCACTAAATCTCTATTTAGCATGGAAGTTTGGTTTGATATCACTAGAAAGCTTGCAAGTTATGAAATACAGAAAGCACAATCAGGGTGTAGCAGAAACTATACATAACCACAGTGGAAACTCTCCTGACAACAGCAGAAAGAATAAGAAACGGTATGTTGAGAAAATAAGGACATGATAGGAAGAAGACTGCTCTGAAATCTCAGGGTGGCCAGCAATTATGAGCCTGAGAGGAAATACATCTCTACTATGGTTATTTACATAAAAAAAAGCTGCTGAATCTCCGAACAAGGACATTTTCAGTCTTAACAGTGAATCTGAAATGCTAATTTATCTTTGGAGGAAATATCTTCGATTTATAAATAGTTCAAAGATTCCCTATTTTGAATTACTTATATGGTGTTTGTCTTCAATTAGTGTAGCTAGTTAATTCTTCAAATATTTGGGTACCTATTATATGTATTCCAGGCATTATTCTAGGTCTTGGGACTAGTTGAAGGATACCTGTGTTATTTTCCTGAGATTGGTGGTCAAATCTTGATCAGGTCACATCACTCTTCCTCCTTGAAACCTTCAATGGCTTTCTACTGCATTCAGCATTTGTCCTTGGCAACTGGCCCTGACTTACAGTTCACTATCTCCCCCTTCTTCTATCAGAATGTCAGCTCTGTGAGAAAAATTTGTTTTCTTTACCCATATACTCCCAAGACCTAGAATAATTCCTGGTACATAACAGATATCTAAATATTTGAAGAATTAGCTATACTAATTGAAGACAAACCAGTTTAGATAACAGAAAATAGGAAATCTTTCAACCATTTAGAAATCAAAGGTATTGGGGCATCTGGGTGGCTCAGTTGGTTAAGCGTCCGGCTTTGGCTCAGGTCATGATCTCACGGTTCATGGGTTCGAGCCCCGCACCGGGCTCTGTGCTGACAGCTAGCTCAGAGCCTAGAGCCTGCTTCGGATTCTGTGTCTCCCTCTCTCTCTGAACCTCCCCTGCTCACACTGTCTCTCTCTCTCTGTTTCTCAAAAATAAAAAACATAAAATAAAATAAAAAAAATTTTAAAGAAATCAGATGCACCCCACTTTAGAGTTCCATTCGGTCTCAATCCTGTTAGCAACCTAGTGAGGAGGTAGTAGATACAGGTGCGGGTTCATTCATGGAAAGCAACGCACATGCACATGTATATTCATAATCTTAGAATCACTTTCAATTTTAATTTCAGACAGACTACATTCACATTATTTTTAGATTAACATCTGAAAACTCAAGAATATCCCAATCAGTTCCCTGGCTCTGTATCCAATAGCCAACTCACAAAACTTTTCTGGTATCCCTTCAGCATTTCATAAACTGAACAGGGGCCCTACTCACAGACTGTTATGAGGCAAAATTACATACTAAGCTGGATTGAATTCCTTGGAGAAATAGTTACATGACTATAAAATTGTGACTTAAATGACAATTTTAAGTGATAAATTCCGTGGCATCTGCAGTTGCATTCTGCTGGTCTCTGTAACAGCTTTGAATATATCTTCTGCAAATTCCTCCTCTCCCCCTCAGAGACAAAACATTATTCTGCTCTTGCAGTTGGGATTCTTTTCCACACCATCTCCCCTTCCTATGCCTTATATAGGACATCACTCCAAGTTTATATGTCAGCACTCTACTCTCTGTGGGCCAGTGATGCTCTCAACATGTGGCCAACGACCACGAAGTACATCAGAATTACCTGGGAAGCCTGTAGAGGAACAAAGACTCCTGGGCCATGTCAGCCCTAACAAATCCCAGAATGCCTGGGGTTGGAGCCAAGGGCCTGCATGTTTCCCAAGAACCACATATGTTGATACACTCTACAGCCTGAAACCCACTGCCCAGACATCTTCTCAAGTTTGCAGCTTTATCCCATCCCAGCCTCCAGAAAATAGTGAGGCAGGTAAGACAGTGTGGTGACCAAGAACCCTAGCTGGGACAAAGGCCTGGCTAGAACCCTGGCTCCATCCATTACCAGCTGTCAGAGTACGGTCTGCGGGGAGACTTATGTGAGACAATGTGTACACAGAACCTGGCAGAATGCTTGGCTTAACGCAGATATTTAATAAATGACTGCTATCATTAGTACCGTCACTTTCTATAAACATGCCTCAAATGATTATGCATCCTCACTTCCCACCTTGCTCAAACTATCCCGCCTTTCAGGATTCCCTATTTCTGTTGTTCCAACCATTTTACAAGTTGCCCAGGCTTCAGCCTGCTCAACACTTCCAGTGATCAACAAGTTGTAATATTATTCATGCTTGTCTGCCTGCCATCTCAATCCCTACCTCCCTCATCATTCCACATCCTTCTCCAACTAACAAAATCATTTTGTAAACGATCCCAGCTCAAAGTAACCTGTTCATATACTCATCCAAAGACCCATATCTCCTGTAAAATATTCACTGGCAATTAATCCAAGACTCGCCTGTGACATCTCTTCTGTAACTGTCTTAAACTGTGAACTTTCCCCGATATTTAACCATTTACTTGTATTTATCTTGTAATTACAGTATAAGCTGTTACCACAGGTAGAGACTATTTGATACTTTCATCTATATGCTCAGCACTTTACTTGTTAACAATTGGTCAGCATTCAAATGATTATACAGAAACTCTACCTGAATGCTTAATGTTAAAGCATTTGAGTAGAAGCAGCAAGTTACGTATTTTGACTTAAGGTCAAAATCTTTTCTTGGCTGCTAAGGACAATCTTGTCTGAGGTCTGAAGGAATTCTGTTATACAACAAATTGCTTAAGGAGAGGAAACTGGAATGGGAAGGAGATGGAGGTAGTAGTCAGATAAGCCATAATCAGATATCCTACTGTAAAAAGAAACAAGCCACGAACCGAGCCGTTAAGCACTAAATTCACTGCCTCAGATAAACAGCCTGTAAACAATAATGTGATTTAAGCTACAGATATGACAATTTATAAAACCTAAGTTGTATTACTAAAGACAGAGTACTCCCTGCTTTCAATTTTAGAACAGCCAGGCTTTTCAAAATAAGCACAAGACAATTCAGAGGTGTTACTGGAATTATTTCCTTTATAGCAGAATCCTAAATTTAGACCATATGAAAGACACTGGAAAACCACACAAATAGTTCAAAAGGGCAGGTCTCAATTTGTAAAACCAGAACTCTAGATCTAACATTCAACCCAATGAATAATTTTTTTGTTCATGGTACAGCTAGAAACAAACTGATTTCATGGAGTAGTTTCAAAAGATTGTCATGCTGTGTACCTTTCCATTTTGCATGATATGATCTCATGTACAAATAAACAAATGTTCTATTCGTAACATTTCTACTTGTTCTTGAGATGAAACCCAAGACCTTAGAAAGATAACCAAACATGTAGTAACAGAATGTAACATAATCTTCCATAAATCATTATAGTGGTTTAAAATACTTGTTTGCTAGCAGGAAAAACAACTTAGTGGGCTTTCAGTGTGGAATAGACAAAGAAAGGAAATACACTGGAAATTGACATTTCCGACAGGTATAAAATATCTGAAGAAATGTAGGCGGGATTATTTAGCAAAGCTTTAGAGGACAGCCAACTCATAAGCAGATGCTGTAAATGACACAGTGAGAAACTGAAAAACAAAATCAACACCCACTGTACTTCACTTTTCCCCTTTGGAAAGAGAAGAAAAACAAGAATTTTGGGAAAAAGAAAAATTCTACTCAAAATGTCAACACCACTTAAAATCAAGGAAACCCAGTTGCATTATACATTTTCAAAGTCGTGCTTGTGTTAGGTTGCCAAAGCCTGACACTTGATTAATGTTGGGAGGTGGAGGCTTGGAAGGCTGGTGGGACTAACGGGACAAGGAAAATGGGAAAAGCAGACAAAAGCTGGATTTCTCATAACATTGCCTACTCATGTCCCACAAATTGTAGTTCATTTTATAATTTAATCTCTTTGTAAGACAAGGAAAAAACCATTTTGGCTAAAGTATCTATCACTCCAGTGTGACGGTACTTTTCTTTTCATGCTATATATACACATACACTGACCTGGAGGTTTAGAATCAGTGTTTGCAATGGCAACATTTTACAGCAGTTAGGTTCTTCCAGTACCATGAAATCACAATGGGTGAAGGCTGTAGTTAATGGAAAATGTCAAGACTTTAAAGGACATCAAGGCAGTAAATCCTAAATCCATAACCAGGATTTTAATATTTTGGCTCCCACGTTAAACACTTTTTTCAAATGTAAAGTAAAAATATATATATACACACACACCAAGTAGCACAAAAGCTCCAGCTTGGGATTTTGCAAACACAACAACACTTGGGTAAGGGGAGAGAGCTAGTAAAGGCAGCAGAGTGCCTAAAGACTTGCAATCAGAGAAAACAATACCCCAACCAGCCAAAGCCCTCACCCTATTAATCAAATGCATTTTTGACCTCTAAAAACCCTCTTACCTGTTTACAAGGGTTTACACAGCTGTTTGCCACTGGAACACCACCTTGCAGAGTATAACCGTGGCATCCTTTGTTGATAATCACCTGTTGCCTAAGTAAGCATCATCCCGAATGGAGACAGACAGCACTAGGGCTCTTCCGTCCGAGGTTAAAATTCAAAACAAGCCCAACAAGCCTGCATTTCAAGGTGGTCTTCGTCTGCAACTAGTTACGTTTAAAACTGGCAAACGACAATGGCGTCTGAAGCCCACGGTGCGGCACTGCTGGCTTCCTCTTGAACTCCAGCGTTGTCACTGTGCACCGAAGTCTCCTGCTGCAAACAGGGGAGTTGTTCTCCTGTACTGGGAACAGCTTCCAAAGCTCAGGAGCCCCTGTACAGGATAATGCAGGAACTAAAGGCAAACACTTTTTCCTCCTTAAGGACGCCTCCATTTTTTCCTCACACTCTGTACTACCAACCGAGGTGACCGGGCCCGAGTGTGCGTTCGTACCTATGAAACCGTCACGGTGCATGCACATCCAAGGCATGTGGAACCACAGGTCAAATAAGGCACAGATACCGAGTAACGGTTCTAATTACACACGCTAGCTCTCAGGAACTCTTCATCCATTCAGAACTAAACCCATCACTGCATAACTCTGGTAAGAAGCCCCTG
The DNA here is from genome assembly GCF_006229205.1 of Suricata suricatta. NCBI lineage: Eukaryota > Metazoa > Chordata > Mammalia > Carnivora > Herpestidae > Suricata > Suricata suricatta. The sequence continues at coordinate 51,254,273 of NC_043707.1, forward strand.
GAGACGGAGGAGCTCCTCAAATGTGTCAGGAAAGGCTTTATTAACATCATCATTAACATTTAAAAAGCAAACGGAGCATTTCTCCTTCTTTTGGCAATTTGGTGCAAATGTTAAGTGCAAGATAAAGCAATCTCAAACTTTTTCTTCAAATTAAAAATGAAACTAAGGCCAAACGTGATGGGTGGACAAAATAAATCAAAACTTAAATTCAGCAACTCCGGCTCTTCAAACCAGCAAAGCCCCCGACTCGTGCACTGTGGTGAGGCTTACGGTGCTCGCCCCGGCTTCTTGCGTGCCAGCCGACAGCACCATCTCCTCATCAAGTTGAGGACTGAGAAGCAAAGGATCCCCTTCACTGCAAACAAAGGGGGTCACACTAGTGATCCTTCAGAATTGACACACCGTGATAGTCAAAATGATGGTCTCCCTGCTTCTGGCTCAAGACATACGAATCTGAGCAGCAGCAAGAACCCCCTCAGCTGCAAACAAAGGGGTCAAAGGTTTGCCGTCAATTCACTTCCAGGCAGAAAAACATTTTCCTCAAAAGAAACAATTTATTTAGAATAAAACAAAAGCAGCTCAACTGTGAGCGCACGTTTGAGTGACAGCTACTTTTAAGCTGTGTGAGCCATAAAAAGGGTTTTTCTTTACTTTTCCAGAAATCTTGTGTACACAGCACAAAGCAAGAGGTCATTTTTTTCCACTTAAAACACCGGCATTGGCATCACAATAGCAGATACACAACTTTAAGCTGCCATTTTAGTAAAATGCACAAATACTAAACAGATTAGCTTTCTTCCATCAAGAGGCCCATGTAAACTCCACATAAGCCATTACTTCTCTTCAAAAAGGTCCATTAGAGCTTTGAATTCCATATCTTCAATCCGCAGTTCACCAGTTTTGCTTGCGGGGGGGGGAAAAAAAGGTTATTCAGTACAAATGTTTACAATATTAAAAATATATATATTTCCCCTATGCCATTATAGATGAACACAACATTAACAAGACCTTCCTGGATAATCCAGCTTGACTTCAAAAAGCACCAATAATACCCACTGGCACATACCTTGAATGAATTTACCATATGAATAGACAAATAACAAGTAGAACAACAGGGTGGACTTTTTAAAAGACTGTCATTGAGCGAAGATTATAGGACTGAAAATACCCTTTATACTCATGTAACTGAGTAAAACATGTCAAACAAATTCAGAAAGACAGGAAGTTTACAATCAATTTAGGATCAATATATTCAAAATAGAACGTAAAAAATGAAACTAAAAAAAAAGGTGGAGTCAAACTTTTACCCCCTCTGCTTCCGTTCTGTAATTTATATGAAACAATACAGAACTACTCTGTTGTAGTCGAAAGGGGTCAAGATACAAAGCCATTTAAAAATCCACCTTCCTCTGGGTTACCAAAGACAGCAGCTGTTATTTTAAGAAAACACTCATATAAACAATTGCTAAATACCCAAGAACACTTTAGGACTTTTAGTTTTCAACTCTGTTTAAACCAAATGTATAAAACTTTTTATTTAGCTAGACAGTTCACTGTGGTTACCTGAAATCACTGTCTCCCTTTAGAGACATCACTAGAACCAGACTGCTACCAGGGCCCACTCCACCCTCACTTCCCTTCTCACCCTCACGCCCAACTGCCATCTCAAAGCCACTGTGGCAGAGACAGAAAAAAAAGTTCCGAAATTCTCTCCCAAATGTTTCATATAAAAAGGTCATTAAGGCCCTCTTCTCAAGAGGAGATCCTAATTCTGTTACCACAGAGTTTTTGGTGAATGGCTCCTGTATGGACCCAAATTGCAGTTCAAGCTACGACTGCATAATGAGCAATTTCACGGTCTAAAGAATGTGGATTTCAAATTTTAAAAAACAAAACAAATATGGTCGGTGAAAATCTGTTCATAATGTTTTAAAATAAATCCAAACAGTGTCTGACTCTGAAAGCAACAAACACACACCTTATTTGTCTTACTGTACCTCAAGTAAGCTGAGTTAAGGGCCAGAGTATTTGACCTTCAAAATGTGACAAAAGCTTATGCCGGCCAGAGGATGAACATTTTAAGATGTAATCCTTAAAGCGAAAACTCTAACTACAGAGTCAATACATATTATACCAGTAATTTAAATTTTTGCATGGAAAACTCTTATTAGGAATCCCAGTTACAACTAACAAAATAACATTACAAAATTGGCCAGGAGCTCAATGTTTGCTTAATTTTCCATACTCTTTGAAGTTGAGGATCCCAAGTTTTAATTAGCTTGATGTTTTTCACCAGTAATACTTAATAAGTCATTAAATAATATACTGAAGAAATTTTCTTTGCATTCATTTTGAGCTGAGCTCCAGAAAAAAAGAAAAAAAATCAATCAAATGAGTATATATATGTTTTTTTAAGTAAAAAAAACAATGGTTGTTATAAAGAACATCCAATATTGAGATTATGAAATTCTGGCTAATGAGAATTAGAACCAGAGAGCTTTAGACTCTTGCTTTTCATTCCATTCTGAAGGCTTAAATAGATAGTTTAACAATATTAGGAACCTACACAACGGAATGGGCAACACAAATTAAAAGAGATTCACCTAAACGATGGCACTCTGTAGGTAAGCACCAAACTAAACATAATTAGTTATTTCTAATACATACATTTAGAAATGGTATCAAGCCATTGTTTCAAAAACACTGAAGCACAAATTGCCCAGATCTAACAAAAGCCACCATGTCAGATCAAGATTCAAACAAACATGGAGCAAAAACCACAGTATTCTTCGGTTTGTCGTCATGTCAACTTAAAAGAAAGAAAAAAGGGAAGAAAGAAAAAAAGAAAAAGGGAAAAAGAAACACACTTTGGATTAGAGTTAAATTAGATGTCATGGACTTCACTCCCTAAAAGAGCAAAATCATTTGTCCAGCCTTCTTATCAAAAGATATTCAAAAGTTAATGGTTAGTGAGATTATTTAAACTGGAAAAATGTATCTAGCCAAACTGTACTTTGACCCTATGTATGCAGACTACAAACTCACGTTACTTTTGGAACAGTGTCTTCTCCATATTAGTGTGCCAAGCACAGGGTTTTAAAAGCAAAAAGCACCAGGTCCTAACTTGTAGGATCTCCGGTATTTTTGCTACAAGCACATCAATGGCCTTTGTGCTCATAGCCTAGTACCTTCCTTCCATCAAAATGGCTAGTTTTTCCAGTTTAAAAACAACAAAAGCCCTACAAAAACCTTCAAACTTAAAAAGAAAGTTTATAAATGCATAGTGAAAACCAAAAAGAATGACACAGCAGTGATGAGGATTTCATGCTGACATGCATTAGACACCTGTCATAACGGAAAAAAAACAAATTACATGACATTTCCCTGGGTTATTATTGGTGCTACTTCAAAACTACCAGCTTTGATAACAGAAAGAAAACAGTTGGGTTCTGCCAGGCTTTCTATAAGTCACTTTTCACAGAATAGAAACATGACCATGATCCAAAAGGTCCTAGAGTTTCTAATCATAATTAAGTATCAAGGGCCTTAGCTAAAGTCCTCAGCATATAAATCAAGGGGGAAAATATACTTACTAATGACCTGAGAAACTAGGGGTGAGGACAGGGATAGATGAAAGAAACAATTAAAAAAAGAAAAGCATCCATTACTGTTATGCAGCAAAAGCCCTTGTTAAGAACCAGAAATCAATATAACCTTCAGCTATGGGGGAAAAAAACTGCGAGGTTGGGTTAAATAATTCTGTATTAATTCCAGATATCTGGGTAATAAAACAATATAAAAAGAGGTTTTCCTACACTGACATTTCAGTTCTCTGTAGTTGGGATACCAGTGAAAAAAGATACTCAAAACATTTTCAATAATATGCCACCGTTACTGTTTTTAAATGAAAATAAAAATACAGGCAAAATTTAAAAAGAGCATGTCAAAGGCATTTCACGATGACTTAAAAAATTTCTATAATCCAGATATAGCTAATTAATGCCCACTAAAACAAAACTGACTTATGAGCCTGCAGACAACTCTTCTTTCTATTATTGAAATCGGAAATTTGCATGGATACAAAAAAACCTCATCTTTGATGAAAAACACTTAAGTTTTGAAATCTGCACAATTAAATTAGAACTGTACCTGCTATACCTTTCTGAAAGTCAGTAAAAACACCACCACACACCAATAACTAACCAAAGAATTCTGATTTTAAAAATACCTACTCACTTCTTGCATACTGGCGTAAGACATATATGGTTTGTAACCTACTCCTCAATTTTTACTGAATAGTTACAGCTACAAACCAAAAGTGCATATACGGGATACAGAACTAATGATAAAAACGTATTAGAGCAGACACTCTGGGGAATGAATCATATATTTTAAGAGAAATACTCAAATACCTGATTAAAATAATTACAATGCTATACAATTTACCAATTTGTACTTTTAAGATTCCTGATCAAATTTCAGCCTCACAAATAACATTTCTGGTACAGGAATTATTAACCTAAATACCAATCAAGCCATTTAAGGTATATATTATCATCTTTATATAGTCAGTCGGCCCTTCTCCAAATCCCAGCTTTTCAAAATTTAGGGTTTGTAACTCTGAGGATTTTTTTTTTTAAGCTCAAGGTTAAAAAAGAAAAAAAAATGATGAAAAAGAGGAAAAAAGTTACTCCCTAAGAGTGGGAACTCCTAACCTGCCTGCTACCTTCAGGGCATCCCTTTCACTTAAAATAACTGCTAAACTGTCCTGACTTCTATTTTAAAGGTTTATAAAAATATAAAAAAGAGAAAAGCTACAACTAAACAACTAATTCAAAAGAAAATTTCATCTGATGCTGTATCCCATTATACATCACAAAACAGGAACCATGTCAAAGTAGTAAATACAAGTTACACATGGACTTTAGGACGCACCACGGACAATGATCATGACCAGGTAATCTTCTTCAGATTTGGCCAGTGCCTTGGCAGGGGAATCCAGGAACTGCTGGGAGAACTCACAGGGTGGAAAAGCATGAAGGACCCCGGTGTTTTCCTTGTCTTTGTTGCCCCCCACAGGAAGGCTTATCACCCCAGCGGCCTGCTTTTGCTTTAAATAGGACACAAGGTTCCTAAGTGGCCTCTGAGTAGAGGTGGCAGTGTCTGATGTGGCTGAGGAAGACGAGGACCTGCTGTCAGAATTTCCAGGCACAGCCAGAAGGATGGCATAGCCATTGGGCCCTGCCACTTTGATTCGTCGAGTTACTTCGTCCAACTTGGGCTGGTCCAAACGAAGACGCTGAGTGATCTTGAGCTGGGCTACTTTGCCTCCAGTTGAGCCCTCCACAAGAAGACTGCTAGCCACTTGGAGGTCACCCTGCAACAGATGCATGTTGGAAGGAAAGTTGCTGTTCTTCAACAGAAGCATGCCCTGCCATGCCAAACAGAGTTTGGGAGAGGCTGCAGCTGCAGGAGCTGTCCCACCATCCTGTTTCTGAGAAGGGGACTTCAGCTTCGAGGAAGCAGTGCTGGTGCTGGGTGCACTCCCATCAGACCGGTCTTCTTTTTTCAGAGGGCTTTTTCCCTCGGTGGAAGCAGTTGACCGGTGCTTCCTATCCCGTTCAGCTGATGCAGAGTTTTTACGGTCTCGCTTGTCACCCTGGCTCTTCTCCAAACTACCTCGTCTGTCTCTGACTGGAGAGGGCCTTTCCAAGAGAAGAAGACGGGAAGATCGATCATTGTCACTGTTGTAGCGATCCCGGCTGCTGCTCAATTCTGGACTGCGGTCGGGAGAAGGAGCACAGTGACGTTTTCGGGGCCGGTCACTCTCTGGAGACCTATCCAGGTGCCGGCCCCCACTCTCTTCGGGTGGCCTTCGCTTCCTAGGCTGGTCTCTGCTGCTGGGCAGGTCTCGATCCCCTCTGTCCCGGTCCAAGGACCAGCCATCTCGCCTGCGATCCAGGCTATCCAGTGGCTCATAAGCAGGCACAGCAGTAGCTGCAGTCCGAGTGCTGCGTTCCCGGACTGGGGGCGGGGGTGGCACCCAATCAGAGTCAGGATAAAGGTCTCTGTCACGATCTCTGTACAGCAAGGGTGGCGTCCTATCCCGAGCACCCCTCAAAGGGTCAGGTGCCCGATGTCCAAAAGCATCTGTCACCAATTCATAATGAGTTAAGGGCAGAGGCTGCAGATACTGCTGCTGGTAACGATGTTCGGTGTCTGCGAAGTCTACTCTAAGGCGCCGATCTGGGCCACCAAGTGGGAAGCCACGCATGTGGGTCCAGGCAGCATGCGCCGCATCCAGGCTTTCGTACTGGATATACGCCCAACTATCACCCTTGCGGTAGTCTATAGTGCGTATGGTGCCAAACCGGTCAAATTCTCGAGCCAGGGCAGCAAGAGGCACCCAAGGTCCCAGACCACCTACCCAGAGGCGGGTGGTGGGTGTAGCCTTACCATAACCAATTTTGATAGGATTCCGAATTATGATTTTGCCAGACATTGCTAGTTTGGCCCGGTGAGACATGTCTAGGTTCTCAAACTTGAGAAAACCATAGGTACTGGTCTGGCCCCGAGAAGGCCTCTTGATGTCTACTTCTGTAATGACTCCAAAACGGTCAAAAGCCCTCCTGAGATCGCTCTCTGTCACAGTGATGTCTAGGTTGCCCAAGAAAAGCGTCCGGTTAGCTCGCTGATCGTCCTCGGGCGAGATCTCATCCACCTCTCGGAAAGGAGCAGCACCTGCTCCAGCTCCCACCCTTGGCTCAAGACTGTAAGCTGGGCGCACTCTCTCGTAGAACGGGTAGTCTCGCTCTCTCTCCAGTTCACGGGGCAGCGGCGGTGGAGGTGGAGGGGGCAGGCGGCCAAGAGCCAACTGCTGCAGCCGGTAGTCTCTGTATCCCAGGGCTGCGCCCCCAGGGGAAAGGGATCTCTGGCCTCCCCCTCCTCCGGGGGGGTGCCGGTGACCACCTACGGAGGCCCCGACCACGCTGGCGGACGGAGGATACGCATCTTTGTCTAAAGGGGAGCGGCTGCGGCGCCGGCTCACATACACCGCTTCTATCTTCAGCGGCCGGTCATAGAGCACCAGGCGGCCTCTGGCATGCTTGGCCGCCCGCGCGTCCTCTGGCCGCCGGAAGTTCACAAAGGCTACGCGCTCATCCCCGCTGCCAGAACCCGAGAGATGACTGATTTTGACACTTACATCACCGAAGCGTTTGAACTCGTGAAACAGTCCATCCTCCACCGCTTCGTCACTCAGCTGGGACCCCAACTCGCTTATCTTGAGTGTCTTGTACTCCCCACCGTCCCCGCCGCCAGGAGCTGAGGAGGCGGCCCCAGAGGAACGTGACTCCCCGCCTCCACCCCGGGAGCTGCTGCGCGACTCGCCCCCGCCCGAGGAATTTTTGGTGCTTGGGGAGCTGTAACTATGCAAGCGGCTACTGGAGCTGCTCCCGCCAGTGTCATACTCGCGGCTGCCACCTCGGCTGCTGGACTTGTCCAGATGAAGGCTGCGCCGCGAACCGCCGCCGCTGTCTGTCTTTCCGCTGCTACTCCCATTGCTGCCACCAGAGCCCCCTAACTTCTTGCTCCGCTCCCCGCGGGAAGTCGAGTCCTCACCACCACGGGAGCGTTTGGGCTTGACTGGGGAGCGCTCTTTTCCTTTCATTGTTGCGGGTCGTCGGAGGTCGTCTCCGCGGAGATGATTAACCCGCCGCCCCGCGCTCGTTTCACACAGCGGAACCGCACGCCGCCATCTTGGACTCCGCCGCGGCAAAGGCTCCCGCCCCACAGTCCTCATTGGTCAATTAGCTCCTCTCTTCTGCAGACTCATTGGGGAAATTATTTGTCTGTCTTTCCATCTCCCCGCGCTCCGGAAAGGCGCCCGCCCAACCTCTGTTATTGGGTTCCCAACACCCTAGTCTGAGTACCTCATTGGTTATATTCGTTGTCCATCTTAACGGTTCCTCGCGCCAGGCTGTAGCTCCGCCCCTCGCACTCTAGGGTCATCTGACCCAAAATCTGGAGGCGTTGATTGGACAAAAAGTCTGCCCTGTAACGGTACTTCTAGCGCGGTAAAAGCAGTGATCCCACCTCCTCATTCCTTTCATTGGTTTGTGACTCCGTCCTTTAACCCACTATTTGGGAAATCGGGCCATCTGTTCTAGCGTTTTTTTCTGAGAAGCCAGTTTACAGCGCTCTCGCGAGAGAGAAAGCGCTCCCTTTTTCGACCCCTTCTTCCAACTCCTCGGGCGGCTGAGAGAAGTTTAAATCTGATTGGATGTTGACGAGGAAGGTGATAGGCTGAAATAACTGTCCATTATGCGCTTAAAGGGGTAGGCCCGTATACGGAGGCTGGCTGAAGGTGAAAGAGTGGAACACGCGCTTGCTGTGCGACGTCACTAAGTCGTCGCGAGATGGTGACCAGAGCCAGCTCCGCCTCCTCGCGCTTTCGGCGTTCGCTCATTTATTAGGTCCCGCGGCATATTTTAGTGTGGTTCGGCTGCCGGAGCCCGGAACTTCTGGGCGGTCCAGTTAGTACCCGTATGGGACAAGGGATTGTTGGGACGGATTCTTCGGGAAGCCGTCCCGGGGTGCCAAGCGGACACCATCTTAGTCTTTCTAACTCCTAGACAGCCTGAAAAAGCGGGGACCCTCAGAGCCGGCTGGCCGCGGGTTCACAGTTCGCGAAATGCCGGGACCTACTAAGGCCCGGGGCTCTCGGGGGCCCACAGCGCCTCCGAGCCGCAGCCTGCGCTCGGGGGCGGCTCTAGGCTGCGCCTCCCGCTCCAGCCCAAGTACGCCCGGGCGTGTCTGCGCCCCCGGCTTTCGGGTGCGAATGCACGTGCATTTGGACTTTGTGATCCGGTAACCTAGATCGGCTCCTTTTCCTTTGTAACGCCCCTCTCGGTTAAATAATCGAGTCAAGTTTACATTCCCTGCTAACGTGTCGCGTTTTTTCTGCGACTTCCCGTATCTCCCGGCGTCAGGTTAGTAGAAGAACCCAGTGGCACAGCCCCATTGCCTTCTCACTAAATGAACCTCTGGTGTCCGGTCATCATCCCTCTTCAAAATCCAACTTTCAGTTCTTTCCGGAGACCTTTGTTGGGTAAGGCAAAGAAAACACCTGGGCCGGGTGCTGCTCTTTGGCAGGTGAAGGGAAGAAGTGCCAAGTTCATCCATCACAGCAGTTGGGGTTTTGCAGCCCTCCGGGGTATTCTGGCAGAGGTTATGAGAACTCTTAGGTCGATCGTGTCCTTAGCCACTTCTCTCAAAGCCCAATACGTTCTAGATATTTAAACATTTTTTCAAGGTAGCAATAATGTCCCCCAAATCGGAATCTAAACTCCAAAACTGGTTTTACGATTTGGACGGTAAGGTGTTTAGCCCTGCGTTAGCCATCCTTCTCTTTCCAGATAATCTTGAGGAAGGTGAATATGAATTTTTACTCTTAATTTGATCAAAGCAGCTTGAAAAAAACCTAATATGTGTAAGCATAAAAATCAGCGACCTTGTAGTGTGTAGACCTACTGGATGTAGTACGATTAGCTATTAAAATAAAACTTCAGGGGTCTCTAAGGGGCTTAGTGGGTTAAGTGTCCCACTCTTGATTTGGGCCAAGGTCTTGACATGGCAGTTCTTGAGTTAAAGCTGTTGAGGCAGTGGAGCCTGCTCGAGATTCTCTCTCTCTCTCTCTCTCTCTCTCTCTCTCAAAATAAATAAACAGCAACAAAAAATAAACCTTCATAAGGCATAGAGCAATGTGTATAACATGCTACCATTTGTGATTTTCAAAAATAATACCTATGCTTAAGTGCGTATGTTTTTGTTAATATATTCATAAAACTCCATTGAGAATACTTAGGAAATTATTAGGACGATCACTGAAAGGGGGGTAGGGGTTGTGGGTGGAGGGTCTGGGTGGGAGAGAGACTCTTACCTTTTCGTTGTGTATCTTTCTGCATTATTAAAAGAAAACTTGTTTTACCATGTGCATTCTATTACTGTTTCATTTTTCTTAATAGCAATTATTTTTGGCTTCCCTTAAACTATTTTTATGGAAAAAGAAGAAAACGTCAAAAAGGAGAATACCTTAAAGACCTCCCACCTACTAATTTCAACAATTAGCAACTAGTGTCAATCTTGTTTCTTATATGCTCTCTTCCCATTCTCCCCACTCTTGATTATTTTGTTCTGGACTTACTGGTACATTTCCTGCCTTAGACATGGGATCAGCCATTTCTCCAAGGAGTTCTGATTCCTTTTAGTGAGAAATGATAGAAATCTGGATGTTAGGAGATAAAAACCAAAACAACCAACAAGCTGATTATAAAAGCACAAAACAAAGAGCTTTACATTGATAGGGGATTTTAATTCAGTTTTGTGTTGTATTTAATCTGTTTCAAGGTTATATTAAATACAACACAAAACTGAAGTTAAACCATTACCTGCTTACTTAATGTAATAGCAATTCAGATACACTAGGCTCCAGAGTAACTTTGGCCTAAACCAACCTGCGTAGGTGACTGAATGATCAAAGAAAAAAATAATGATCAAATAAGTACAGTTTCTCAAACATGATTGAGAAAGCATTAAGAGTTGAGGAAGACAATTCCAGTATGTGTGGCCTGCCTGAGGCTCTGCTAGGCTTAGTGACTTTGCATTTGAAATACCTGGGAGTTTGGCCTAAGCTACTGCCCACAGCTGGGTGTGACAGGAGAGCTTGCCCTAAGGGGACTAATAGCCTGTCTGGTAGGGAAAGGACTGGTAGGTTGCATGGATAAACAGAAAAGGCCTGGATTCCATTACTAGTAAAGGAGCCAAGACATAACCTTGATATGTGTGTGTATGTCCACAGTGAAACCGGATAATGACCTGTTCATGCTGTAGTCAAAATGAGTGTTTTCATTCCTTTAAAGTAGGAAGGAGCTTAGGGACATCCCATCTATCAGCCTGTCTTCACACATGTGCTTTCGGAAGAGCTGAAAGGATAAAAGTGATCTATGGTTTAGAGGTCCAGGGCTTCAAACTCTTTCTGCATTGGGGATGGAGTTGCTGAGATCCAGTTCAAGATTTCATGTGGCCTCCTCGTGAGTGCCTTGTCAAAAACCAAGAAATGGTGTTGAGGAAAAGCCACTGTAGCCCATTCTGGCTTCCCTTGAAGCTGTGCAATTCAAAGGCCCTAGAGGACACAGCCCAGCAGGGGGGCATCCACAGCTAGCTTTCTATACGAAGTGCTTTCTCCACATCCTTTAAAATAAATTTTAGATTTAAAAGAAAAAAGCAAAGTAGAAATTCTGCATGTGGACAAAAACTGCACAATTAAAAGGTATCAGTATGTTTGCAATCAAATGTCTTATTTCCACCCACTTGCTAGGTGTTATTGTTTGTGTACCCTCAATACACACACAGACAATTATGATTGCAATATGAAATTTATCTTGGGAGCCGAGAGCTGTTTGATTTCCTGGCAGATGCAAAAAGGCCCGAAGCTGGGAATTGAAATTATTTTCCCGCCCACAATTGTGAATTAAAATGTTCAATTTCATCTCCCTCCATAACATGAGTGGTCTCCTGACAGTAAGGTTTATTTTGTTTGGTCTGCAGAAAAAGCATATATTTTACCCATAGGCGTATATTAAATCCTAAAATAGCAAACAATCACTTAAGACTCAGTTTGCATTATTAAAGTCGCTTATTTGTGGTTTGTGGGCTTTATTTTTTAACAGCTTCATTAAGATATAATTTACATGCCATAAAGTTCACCCATTTAAAGTGTAGAATTCGGTGGGTTTTGGTATATTTACAAAGCTCTCTATGTGGTCCATCCTATAACGTTACAGAAAGCACTCTGCCGTAACTTCTGCATGACTAAGCCCTGATATAATTATCTCTTTCACTTATTTAGACATCTTGTAGGGCAGCAGTTAAGAGCATGGATTGTGGAAGCAGCCAGTGTAGATTAAACCTCTGCTCTACAGTGGGCAGAAGAGTCACTGTTAATTTCTCCGGGCCTTGGTTTTCTTATACATAAAACGGGAATAATTCTAGATCTCTCACTGAGAGGACTAAATGGGTTAAAACATAAAGATCCTAGAACAGTACCTGGTACCTGGTAAGCACAATATACATGTTTGCTATTACTAATATATTTTCTCTTTGAAGTTGGGTACGTAGAATTGGATTATGATGATCCTTAGTTCCTGGCATGTAATCATCAATGGGCCATCCATGGGCCTTTAAATTTGTCTTTATCAACCCATGAAATACCCATGAAACTGCCACTTGATCCAAGAAATAGAATGTTACTGATATTTTACATTTACCGAAATGACTTAATCCTGATTCCTTATCCAGTGTCTACTCTCAGAGGTAACCACTGTCCTGAATCTGGTGTTTCATAATTTGGTTGGTTTTATGAACTTTAAATAATTTTTTTAATTTTTTTATGTCTTTTATTTATTTTTGAGGGACAGAGAGAGCGCGAGCAGGGGAGGGTCAGAGAGGGAGACACAGTATCTGAAGCAAGCTCCAGGCTCTGAGCTAGCTGTCAGCACAGAGCCCGATACGAGGCTCGAACCCACGACCGTGAGATCATGACCTGAGCCGAAGCCGGCCGCTCAACCAACTGAGCCACCCAGGCGCCCCTTAAAGAATTTTTTAAAGGTATTTTAAAGAGTGTGTGTGTGTGTGTGTGTGTGTGTGTGTGTGTGTGCATGCATGCACCTTGTAAGTATACTATTTTATATTTCCTTGTTTTTTAACTTTATACAAATTTATATTTGAACAACATAATATTTGTACTCCTTTGAGACTTCGCATTTTTCATTTGTAATGTTGCTATGATTCTTTAATCTTACCATATGTAGCTATAGTTTATTTCCATTGCTGTGAAATATTCCATTGTATTGGGGTGCCTGGGTGGCTCAGTCAGTTGAACATCCGACTTCAGCTCTGATTACAATCTCATGGTTTGTGAGTTCGAGCCCTGCATCGGGCTCTCTGCTGTAAGTGAGGAGCCCACTTCTGATCCTGTGTCCCCAAATCTCTCTCTGAACTTCCCCTGCTTGAGCTTGCGGAAGGGTGCTTTCCCTTTCTCAAAAATAAACAAACATTAAAAATAATTCATTTGTATTGATTATACCACCACTTATATGTCCATTCTTCTTCTGATGGGCATATTGACCATTTTCTGTTTTTATGCCATTATAAACAATGCTACTATTGAAGATTCTTATTCATGTGTCCTGAGGCACAAATGCAAAAATTTCTCTGGGAATGGATAGGGAGGTGGTGGGTAGGTGATACCTAGGAATCGAACTGCTGGATTAAAGCATATATTTAATGGTCAATTCTATAAGATAATGCCAAATTGTTTTCTTGCCTTTTTTTTTTGAGAGAGACAGAATGCGTGCATGCGCCAGTTCAACTGACTGAGCCACCGAGGTGCCCTGACAAGTTATTTTCTGAAGTGTCCTTTTTTTCCCCTCCCAATTTATAGACTCACCAGCAATATATAAAGAGGTCTTATTAATCTATGTCATTGGCATTTCATGACTTTTTTTTTTTTTTTTTTGCCAAACAAGTGGGTATCAAATAGTATGCCTCTTTGGTTTTAACATTTTATTTCTTTAATTACTAGTGAGGTTGTGTATCTCTTTTTAAGTTTCCTGGCCATATGTTTCTTCATCTATGAAATATCCATTCATGTCTTTTGTTCATCTACTAAGTTAGATCTTTCTTACATGTGTAAGAGTTTTTCATATATTCTTGTCTAATCTTTTATAGAATACCTATATGACAAACATCTTTTTCTAGTTTGTGCCTTATCTTTTCATTAATTTGCTGTTTAATAAACAAATTGTTTTTTAAAAATTTTAATGTTTATTTTTGAGACAGAGAGAGAGATTGTGAATAGGGGAGGAGCAGAGAGAGAGACACACACAGAATCTGAAGCAAGCTCCAGGCTCTAAGCTGTCAGCACAGAGCCTGATGCAGGCTAGAAATCATAAACCATTAGATCATGACCTGAGCCAAAGTCAGACATTGGACACTTAACGGATTGAGCCACCCAAGGTCCCCAAATGTAAATTCTTAATCTAAAAAGGTTGAGGGGCACCTGGGTGGTTCAGTCAGTTAAGCGTCTGACTCTTCATTTCAGCTCAGGTCATGATCTCACAGTTCATAGGACTGAGCCCCACATTGGACCCTACACTGACATTCAGAGCCTGCTTGGGATTCTGTCTTTGTCTCTCTTTCTGCCCCTCCCCCTGCTCTCATGCACAGATGGTTTCTCTTTCTCTCAAAATAAACACGGGGCGCCTGGGTGATTCAATTGGTTAAGCGAATGACTCCTGGTTTTTTGGGCTCAGATCATGATCTCACAGTTCCATGAGTTTGAGTGCCGTGTCAGGCTCTGTGCTGACAGTGCAGAGCCTGCTTGGGATTCTCTCTCCTCTCCCTGCCCCCCCTGCATGAGTTTTCTCCCTCTTAAAAGTAATAAATAAACTAAAAAATAAATAAATTAATTAATTAAATAAAATAAACTTTAAAAAGATATAAATAAAAGTAAAAAGGTTGAATTTAACAATATTTCAGAGTTAGCACTTTTTGTATCTTGCCTAAGAAATCCTCTTCACTTTATCCAACCCTGGTCCCAATATTTCCATCTTTATTAACATTTTATTCTTATATATTTTAGAACCAATTCATCAAGCTCCATAAATATCTGTTTATGACTGGGGTTTCATTAAATCTATGAACTAACTTAGGGAAAAGTAACATCATTATGAAATTCAGTCTTCCTTTCAGTGAACAGGGATATCTTTTCATTTAATTAGAATCTTATTTATTTAAGATTGTTTATTATTTATATAGGATTATTTATGTAGCCTGTTTATTAAGGTTTATTGCTATTGTTAATAGCATCCTTTTCTTTAAGTCATACTTTCTATTTTGTCATCAGTGATTTGAAATGCAGCCACTTGGTAAACTGTCCCATTTATATTAATTTAATGTATAGATCACTTTGAGTTTTCTATGCAGGTAATCATACCTTCTGCAGATAATAACAGTATACCTTCCTTTCTAATCCATATAATTTTAAGTTTTTCAGGTCTTATTGTGCTAACTAGAATCTTTGACACAATGTTAAATAAAGTGATAGTGAGCACTCCTATGTGATTCATAATTTTAAAGGAAATGCTTCTGGGATCCCTGGGTGGCTTGGTTGGTTGAGCATCCAACTTCGGCTCAGGTTATCATTTCACAGTTCACGAGTTCAAGCCCCACATTGGGATCTGTGCTGACAGCTCAGAGCCTGGACCCTGCTTTGGATTCTGTGTCTCCCTCTTTCTTTGCCCCTCCCCTGCTCACACTGTGTCTCTCAAAATATTTAAAAACTTAAAAAAAAAATAAAATAAAGGGAATGCATCTAATGTTTCTTCTTTTAAGATGATGTTTATTACGTGTTTTGTCTGTTTGCTTTTTGTTATCCTGGTTTGCTAAAACTTTTTAATCATGAATAGATCATGACCTGAGCTGAAATCAAGAGTCAGGTTCTTGGGGCGCCTGGGTGGCTCAGTCGGTTAAGCCTCCGACTTCGGCTCAGGTCAGATCTCACATTCGTGGGTTCGAGCCCCGCGTCAGGCTCTGTGCTTTCTTCCAGAGTAAAGGAAACCAAAGAAGCATGACAATAAGTCCGGATGCCACATTATATCCTAGATGAGGCAGAAGCCATAATGGAGAATACTAGGATAAGTAATAAAATCTGAGTAATATATGTGAATTTGCTAATAGTCATATATCTGTGTTTTATTTTTGGATTTTGATCAGCATCCTGTGGATCTTACAACACATACTAAAATAGTCAAGGTAGTAAAGGGCTAGGACAGTAGCTCCAACTTATTCTAAATTCTTCAGAAAACTTTCAAGAAATGGAACATTTCTTTCTATCTCATTGCCCTTATATCAGCCCATTGTCTGATAAGGCTTTTCAAGTTCCAGCCATCAAGTAAATATTCTAGCGTTCTAGCGGGGAAGAAGGAGGGAGGCGCAACAGCATGTTCTCAGAAGACACTACCTGGAAATAACTGACTAAAATTCCCACTTCTATCTCATTGGTCAGAATGTAGACAGATAGCCACACTTAGCAGCAAGGAAGACTGGAAAATGTAGACTTTATTTAGTTCAGCCAGGCTAAAAATCAGGTGTCTTATTTCTTTTTTTTTTTTTAATCAATTATTTATTCTTAAGAAAGAGAGGAGAGGGGCGCCTGGGTGGCTCAGTCGGTTAAGCCTCCGACTTCGGCTCAGGTCAGATCTCGTGTTCGTGGGTTCGAGCCCCGCATCACGCTCTGTGCTGATGGCCAGCTCAGAGCCTGGAGCCTGCTTTCAGTTCTGTGTCTCCTTCTCTCTCTGCCCCTCCCCCTCTCATGCTCTGTCTCTTCTCTATCAAAAATAAATAAAACATTTAAAAAAAAAAAAAAAGAAAGAGAGAGGAGAGAGAGAGTCCCAAGCAGGCTCTGCACGGTCAGCACGGAACTCGACACAGGGCTCAAACTCACAAACTGTGAGATCATGACCTGAGCTGAAATCAAGAGTCAGGTTCTTGGGGCGCCTGGGTGGCTCAGTCGGTTAAGCCTCCGACTTCGGCTCAGGTCAGATCTCACATTCGTGGGTTCGAGCCCCGCGTCAGGCTCTGTGCTGACAGCTAGCTCAGAGCCTGGAGCCTGCTTCAGGTTCTGTGTCTCCTTCTCTCTCTGCCCCTCCCCCTCTCATGCTCTGTCTCTCTGTATCAAAAATAAATAAAATATGAAAAAAAAAAAAAAAGAGTCAGGTTCTTAAGGCACTGAGCCACCCGGTGCCAGGGGTCTCATTTCTAAGGAAAAGGGGGAGAGTAGACATTGGCGTCAACTAGCCATCTCTTCTACTACTACCTTGGGGGTGAATTACATGACATAATGCATGCAAAGTTCATGGTGCTTAGTGGGATTAAATTAAAACAATGCCATTTCATGATTTCACTTGCATTATCCAATTTTATCTTCATAGTAATCATATGAGTTAGGGCAAAATATGATTGTAATTGCAGATTAGGAATCTAAGACTCAGGCTAATTATAGTTGTTGCCGGCGGTGGTAGTTTTTGTTTGATTTATTCCGAAGAAGAAGGCAGCAGAGCCAAAGGAAAAGGAACTGTAGGAGTATTCTGGAGTTCTAGCTCCTCTAGAGAGAATCTACCTCCCACAAGTCCTGCAATTCCATGACATTTCTCAATAGTCTGGCTCTTAAATCTGCAGTGTGGGACAGAAGCAGCTCCACTGATGGCCACTTGGGGGCGCTTTCTACTGTGTCCCATATGAACTAGGTTGCTGGAAATGACAGGCTCTCCAGCAGCAACCTCTCCTTCCCAAAAGTAGAAGAAATCCATACAAATGAGTCCTATTACATCACCCATCACAAATAGATATAAAAACAAAAGCCAGCCTCTACTGAGTGCGTACTACATACCAGGCACTCTGTGAATGCCTTCCTCACATTAGTCTGTGTTACCCTCACAAACAACCCTGAAGATAGGTAGGCTTATCATCCCCTTTCCTCAGGTATAGAAGCTGAGCTTTGAGATCCAACATATTTTTATTTTTATTTTTTTTACATTTATTTATTTTTGAGAGAAAGACAGAGATAGAGCAGGAGCAGGGGAGGGGCAGAGAGAGAGGGAGACACAGAATCTGAAGCAGCCTCCAGGCTCCAGGCTGTCAGCAGAGCCTGATGCCAGGCTCAAAACCACAAACTGTGAGGTCATTACCTGAGCTAAAGTCGGACACTTAACCGAATGAGCCACCCAGGCGCCCCCAACATATTTTAAAAATACATAAGAACAAAAATATGTGTATACCAGAAGGGCTTGTGTTTTTTCCAGGCTGTGAAAAGCATTCGATCTGAAGTCATGCTTATGTATCATGGGTGACAATCCTGGTTGCCTAACTGATATCCACTCTCCCCTTCTTTGTTGTGAATAGGTACAATACTCTGATGAGGAAAATTTTGTAACAAGTGACATAGATGATTCCATAGGTCGGCACTGTCATGGGAAAATGTATAGTTTTACACATGGCGCTTTAACCTCAGCAGTGTACAGCAACCAGAAGAGAACATTTCATTCAGTTGTAGGCAGTGTAGAGGCAAAAATTAGATGTCTTGCAAATGGAGATGGGGATTCAGGGACTCTCGATTACTCTCAATTATTGGACAAAGCTCCTAAAGTCTGAGGCAGTAAAAGCTTGATTTGCTGTGCCTTGTTGGGTATTAGGCAGAATCCTCCCAGCGCTCCCTATGCCAGGTGAAGATTGCACTTTACTCCTGGTACTATATTCTATATAGTGTTCCTATGTCTTGCATGCCCTATTCAACCTACCTATAAAAACTGATGTCAGCACAGAGCCTGCTTTGGATCCTCTGTCCCTCTCTCTCTGCCCCTCCTCTGCTCACATACACACTCTCTCAAAAACAAATAATTTAAAAAACATTAAATAAATAAATAAAACATTTAAAAAAAAATAGCAAGGGGTGCATGGATGACTCAGTCAGTTAGGCATCAGACTCTTGATTTCAGCTCCGGTCATGATCTCATGATTTGTGAAATTGAGCCCCATGGCTAGCTCTGCACTGACAGCACTAAGTCTGCTTGGAATTCTCTCTCCCTCTCTTTCGGCCCCTCCCCTGCTCTCATTCTTTCTCTCTCAAAATAAATAAACATTTAAAAAAAGCAAGATAGGGGCACCTGGGTGCCTCAGTCGTTGAGCTTTCGACTTCTGTTCAGGTCATGATCTCATGTTCGTGTGGGTTCGATCCCGCATTGGGCTCTGTGCTGACAGCTCAGAGCCTGGAGTCTGCTTCCGTTTCTGGTCTCCCTCTCTCTCTGCCCCTCCCCACTCTGTCTCTCTCTGTCTCAAAAATAAATTAAAAACATTAAAAAAATTTTTTTAACTGAAAAAAAAGCAAGATATAATTATATTTTTAAAAAATGGACTGAGTGATTAGTAAAAAATCTTATAATTTCCATAAGGTCGTGGAAATACTGTTTATACTGTGTATGCTCATTCTGTGTACATATAAACATTTGTAGAAGTCCATTATTTCCACTAGATGATTTACAGCTATGTTGAGGGTCTGGGTTTCCCCAAAACTGATCTCCTCTGGCTAACAGTGGACTCCCAGAGACAGCTTATGAGATCTCAGAAGTTAACTTGCATTTGTGTGAGAAATGTTACATGCTAAACACACCAAGACATATCTGAATTTACAACCGTTTTTGTCCAAGTGAAACACCGTTGCTGACAGAAGCACTCACATTCCGTTAATTTTATTACCACACTAGTCTCTCTCCTTTTTTTAATGTTTATATATAGATTTTTTAATTTTTTTGCATTTATTTATTTTTGAGAGACAGAGCATGAACAGAGGAGGGACAGAGAGAAAGGGAGACACAGAATCCAAAGCAGGCTCCAGGCTCTGAGCTAGTGGTCAGCACAGAGCCTGACGTGGGGCTCAAACCCATAACCTGTGAGATCATGACCTGAGCTGAAGCTGGACGCTTAACCAACTGAGCCACCCAGGTGCCCCTAAAGTTTATATATTTTTGAGAGAGAGAGGAGCACGAGCACAGGGAGGGGCAGAGAGAGAGGGAGATACAGAATCTGAAGCCGCTCCAGGCTCTCAGCTAGTGGTCAGCACAGAGCCCGACAAGGGGCTCGAACCCATGAGCTGTGAGACCAGGACCCGAGCTGAAGTTGGACACTCAACCAACTGAGCCACCCAGGCACCCCCCATTCAGTGCATTTTTTTTTAAGTATTCTATATACCTAGCACAGTGAAAATACAGGGAGAATTGTATGACACAACAGAATTTGCTTGGATGGGGACAAAAATCAGGTACACTTACACTTAGCCCATGAATTATTAAAATGTAAAATTTGAAGAGTTAAGTCAAGTATAAAAGTTTCAGGATGGAAGTGCTCAGTGAAGACTCAGGAGAGTTACTTGTGTTCGTTGTAAAATTCCAGGCAATACAGAAGGGACAATGTAGACGTAAGTTCCAAGTGATGTTTTGTAAAGGCTGCTGACCCTAATTTTCCTTACTGTGTAACCATGAACGCGTTACTTAAGCTCTCTGTACATTAAAACTATTGTGAGAAAATGAAGTAGTTTTATGCATTATGAATATGCAAGGAATTATTTTGAGTGCTTGTTTGATGGGGTCTAAGCTCCTAAAGACCCCGGAGGTTGAGGGGCAGGGTAAGAAAGCTGTATCTGAGATGTTAATCACTAGTGCAATTAGGGATAGAATGAATTGACTTTTGTATGAATTATCTCCAGATACGTAGGAGGAATTTGGCAACAGTTAAGGGTGAAATGGTCTCCATGATCTCTCTCAGCTTTGAAATTCCCAAATGCCTGGAATCACACCTATGGTCACATAGGCTAAAAGACAGGCCCCAGAGAACATGGTTACCAGTGGGGGCTAGACTGGAAAGAGGGCCCTGGCCTCTCTTTGAATCCCATTGACAGATGCCACAGAGCGCATCTCTATTTTCAGGACAAATGTTTCTCTACATGGTTTTGCTTGAATGAATTGAGGTGAGGGCAGACCACCCCCTTCACCCTAATCCCTCAGGTGCAGAGAGACTTCTGGTGAAGTGGGTGGCTGTGTGTTTTGGAAGGCCATTTCTGTGGGCTCAGCTGCTTTGTAGAAGGGGGTACTCGATCCAGATCTGAGAGAATGCATTCTTTTCAGCTTCTCTTCCACCACCATCATCTGGGACCAATTTAGTAACCTTCTAAACCGTCTGCCTAGATCCACTATAGCTCACCTCCAATCAGCTCTCCACTCTGCAACTCGAATGACCTTTCCAATACACAAATCTGATGGCTTCCATTGCTCCTCAGATAAAGACAAAAATTCCTAACATGGCCACAAGACCCTATTTGGTTTGGCCTTTTCTGTCATTCTAGACTTGTCTTGCTCCCCATTGCCTGCTGGCCACCTTTCTGTCCCACACACTGAATCCCCACCATCCCAGGGCATATGCTCCTCTCCGTTATCACCATGTGAACCCCTACGCCTACTTCAAGTACCAGCTCCAGGTCACCTCCTCAGGGAGGCCTCCCCTGACCAGACTGAAGTTCCCTATTCTAGGTTCTCATTTTGATGCAGACAGGCTGGGACTGAGGACCAAGAGGGCCCTTTGCTTCCCACAGGATGGAAATCAAATGCGAATTGAGAGGAAGTAGGAGCAGAGTATATTGAAGACATAGAGCAGACATGACAGAGGGCTTGGGAGACTCAGAAAGGAAAGGGAGCATGAGCCTCGTGTTTGCTTGGGGATCTACAGTTTTTATTGAGGATGGTGGTCTGGTGTACGTGTCTCTCAGGCATCCAAGAACTGGTTGAACAAGGGCAAGTGCTCACGTGTCATCCATAAGTCATGCATGCCCCGGAACCAGAAGTCTCAGCGTCAAGGTGTTTGGAGTTAGGTGGTCTTGGAGATGCTCATGAAGACCTCGCCTGTCCACTCTTTGGATGTCATCTGTTGTGCCGGAAGTCATCAAAGAAATCGTTAACTCCTTGACCTTTACAAGGTGGACATTCATTAAGGCATGTGTAAATAGGGGTGCAGGTTCTAACAAGAATAAAAGTAGGAGGGGCACCTGGGTGGTTAGGTCAGTTAAGCATCTAATTCTTGGTTTCAGCTCAGGTCATGAACTCACAGTTCATGGGTTCAAGCCCTGCTTTGGGCTCTGCACTGGCAGCACAGAGCCTGCTTGGGATTCTCTCTCTGCCTCTTCCCTGCTCACGCTCTCTCTCTCTCAAAATAAATAAATAAATAAACATTAAAGGGGTACCTGTGTGGCTTAGTCCATTGAGTGTCTGACTTCAGCTCAGGTCACGGCCTCGCAGTTAGTGATTTCAAGCCCCGCGTCGGCCTCTGTGCTAACAAACAGCTCAGAGCCTGGAGCCTGCTTCAGATTCTATATCTCCCTCTCTCCCCCTCCCCTGATCATGCTCTGCCTCTCTCTGTCTCTCAAAATAAACAAATTTTTAAAAATATTAAAAAAAAAAAAAAAGACTGGCAAGTTCTACCGTCAAGAAGCCCTCAACTTAATTTGACCAGGGAGTTTCTTCCAGGACATTCTCCGGGCAACCTTTCTACTCAAGGGAGAGATCCTGGATGTCTATGCTAGTGCTGTTTCTGGACACAGCGAATGGCAGGAAGAGTTCTAAATGGTTCCTAGGAGGACTTTCCCAGAGTTAAGCTGACCTGGCAAGTCTAGGATTTAAGATTTTAAAAATAAAGCCACAAGCACAATCTCTATGAATAGAAGCTGCATCATTAGCTGAAGAATGGACTCTACTCAGCAGAATTTGTACCACAATAAATACTAATTCAAAGAAAGAATGGAGGGAGAAAGTCTTTGGAGTGATAACAGGTCAGCTAGTGGTCCATCTTTTAATAGAAAGGATAATCATATGGTTAAAATTAAAACTCAAGTATAAACAGAAGGTTTGGAAGCTTTGATAGCTAACGTTCTTTTGCTTATTGAAGTATAATCGACACACACTGTTACATTAGTTTTAGGTTTACAACACAGCAATTCAAAATGTATGGGTATTAACTAGCTAGTTAGTGAGGCATGATAAACCGCAGGGTTCACAGGATATTAGTAGTAACTGGATTTAAAGAGGTACCACTTGTACATAAATACTGATCTTCACTTGTCGGTTTTGTGATAAACATTTTGTCAGCTGCTATTTCTTCTAGGACTTAACATTGACTTCCTTTTTGTCAAATCCAATGTTTTCATTTTTTTTCCACAGTGTTCACCTTCCTTGATCTTTTGGTGTCTTTTTGACAATGTTCCACAACCCTCCTTCTTGAAGTCCTCTCTGCCCTTGTTTCTGTGGCCTGCACCCTCAATTCAATTGCATTTTAACCAATATTTATTGATCATCTGCAATGTGCCAGACACTCGGCTATCATCATTCATTTATTAACTCATTCATCAACATTAATTGAGTTCCTACTGGATATCGGGCACCATGCCAGTGACTGAGATACACAAATGAACAAGATAGAGTCCTGATCTAAGGAGCTGCATAGTCTGGCGGAAGGAGATGCTAGTAGATCATGGAATGACGGGGCTGCAATAGAAGTACAAAGAGCGGCTGTGGCCCCAGAGAAAGAATCATCTGTGGGAGGGAAATGTGGAGCCTCACACAGTACCTGGCACATGTTAAATCTTCAAAAAAACTTCCAGGCAGAGCAACTAACATGAATAGGGGATCGCCAGGGAGCTCTACTGGCTGAAGTAGTGATTTAAAAAAGTTTTTTTTGATGTTTACTTATTTTTGAGAGACACAGAGAGACAGAGCATGGGCAGGGGTGGGGCAGAGAGAGAGGGAGACACAGAACCCAAAAAGGCTCCAGGCTGGGGGCGCCTGGGTGGTTCAGTCGGTTAAGCCTCCGACTTCGGCTCAGTCAGATCTCACGTTCCTGGGTTCGAGCCCCGTGTCAGGCTCTGTGCTGACAGCTAGCTCAGAGCCTGAAGCCTGCTTCAGGTTCTGTGCCTCCTTATCTCTCTGCCCCTCCCCCTCTCATGCTCTGTCTCTCTCTGTATCAAAAATAAATAAAACATTAAAAAATTAAAAAAAAAAAAAGGCTCCAGGATGAGCTGTCAGCACAGAGCCCAACTCGGGGTTCGAACTCACAAACCAAGAGATGACATGAGCTGAAGTCAAAGCTCAACCAACCGAGCCATCCAGTCTCCCCTTAAATAGTGATTTTCAGTTCAGTAGGGCAAAATGGTAGATTCTCTGGGGACATGCAAGGGGTGGTGATGGGGATGATATTTATCTTGAAGAGACTCTTTTTTCCTACTGTTCTTATTTAACTGACAAAGTTTATGCACATGCATATTTAAAACCACATTATATAAATTATTAATTTACACATTCAATTTATACATTTATATATCAAGAATGAGAATGAAATTATTGTTTTCATAATACGATTTATAAAAATTGAAGCTCAAACTCGCAAAGCCGGTAGAAAAATATAGATAATACAGAAGTTCTGCAACAAAGCCACTGTGCTCTTGAGGGTACTGATGAGATTTTTTATGTTTAACCAAAGGGGGAGCAGAATACTGCGTTGCCAAGGACTGTATCCTGTAGGCTAGTGTTTGTCAACCAGGGTCAGAATCAAAATCACCTGGAGAGTGTCGTTTTAAAAAGCAAATTCCTGGGGTGCCTGCGTGGCTCAGTCAGTTAAGCGTCTGACTTCAGTCAAGCATCATGACTTTGGCTCAGGTCATGATCTCACTGTTTGTGAGTTTAAGCCCCGTGTTGGGCTCTGTGCTGACAGCTTAGAGCCTGGAGCCTGCTTTGGATTCTGTGTCTCCTTCTCTCTCTGCCTCTCCCCTGCTCACATTCTCTCTTTCCCTCTCAAACAAACATTAAAAAAATAAAAGCAAATTTCTGGGCCCTACCTATATTAGCCTGGGTTCTCCAGAAAACAGAACCAACAGGCTATATAGAGATATAAATATAGACAAGTACGAAGCTCGGCATTCAGCAAGCTGGAGACCCAGAAGGGCGGACTTTTCAGAAGGCAGGAAAAGACCAGTGCCCCAGGTCAATGAGTCATGCGGGAGGAGCTGCTTTTTACTTAGCCTTTCAGTTCTATTCATATCTTTAATTGATTAGATGAGGGCCACTCACATTAGAGGAGGCAACCAGCTTTGCTCAGTCTACGATTCAAATGTAAGCTTCAGACACACCCTCACAGATACAACCAGAATAATGTTTGACCACAGGTCCTGGGCGCCCTAGGGTCATTACAATTAACCACCACACCACCAGATTGTGCATTCTGAAATTTGAGACCTCTCCGATCCTTTGGAAGGGAAGCGATTTGATCAGATTACTTGGGGACCATTTGCAAAGGCTCCCCCTGGCCATCTCATGGGAGGTGAATGGTGGTGGGGACCGGATGCAGGGGGGGCAGACGAGATTGGAGGAGGGAACTTATCATGTAACACACTATGAGGGCACCTATTCTCCCCATTGCTAATGACTCCTGTGCCACTTATTGTTGCTACATGACAAATGGCCCCAGTGCTTAGTGGCTTCAGACAATTGAGGATCAGGAATTTGAGAAGGGCAACCCTAGGCAGCTCAAGCTTGAAACTTCCCATGTTGTGGCAGTTGGATGTCGGCCGAGGCTTGAGTCACCTCCTTGGGACCAGGTCTCTACCATGGGTCATTCATGTGGTCGGCATCGGACCCTAGCTGTCGTAGGCTACTCCCCTCCAGCGGAGAAGTCTGAGTGTGGCCAGAATTCTTACACGGTGGCCGGCTTCACTTCAAAAGAAACAGGTGGGCGCTGCACAGCCTTTTCTGGCTCAGGCCCAGAAGGCATACAGCATCACCTCTACCTTTTTTCTCTCAGTCAAAGCAGTCTAGATTCAAAGCCTGCCTAGATTTAAGGAGGGGAATTAGTCTCCACCTCTACTTTTTTGTTTTTTAAGTTTATTTATTTATTTTAAGAGAGACAGCATGATTGGGGCAGGGTGAGAGAGAAGAGGAGAGAGAATCCCAAGCAGTGCTGTCAGCACAGAGCCAGTTGTGAGGCCCGAATTCACAAACCATGAGATCACGACCTAAGCTGAAATCAAGAGTTGTTGGATGCTTAACTGACGGAGCGATCCAGACATCCCAGTCTCCTCCTCTTGATGAGGCCAGTGGCCCCGCCCCAGCGTAGAAGAGCAGGTGGGATGGGAGATATTGTGACTGTCTCTGGAAGATACAGTCTGACATAGCTCCCCAGTCCACCTCTTCTGTCCTGACTTGCTTCCTCCTGTTTTATATACAAAACTGCCCATGGATATCTCCACTTAAAAGTCTCATGTCAGCTCAAACTCAAGTCTGAAACAATTTATCACAAAATGTTCCATCTCCATAGTCTTGTTATTCTGTTAATGTGATAACTTAAACACACACAGAGACTAAACCTTTTATCTTTTCCTTTTCTTTCTCTAAAAACAACTTGCCAGGCACCTGAGTGGCTCAGTCGGTTAGGTATCCGACTTTGGCTCAGGTCATGATCTCACAGTTCGTGGGTTCGAATCTGGTGTTGGGCTCTGTGCTGACAGCTCACAGCCTGGAGCCTGCTTTGGATTCTGTGTGTGTCTCTCTCTGCCCCTTCCCTGCTCACGCTCTGTCTCTCTCTCTCAAAAATAAATAAACATTAAAAAAATTTTTTTAAAGAAAAAAAGAATGTGCTACCCATGCCTCTTTGCTTCCTTCTTCACATTGGCTCTCAGATTCTCTTCATCGCTTGCCTTTCCAGGGTGTCATATGCTCTTCTAATGACATCCTTTCCTTCACTCCCACCCATTTACCTACCCCAGCCAGGTCTGTTTTACCCAAATCCCACGCCCTGCTTTCCTACTCCACATTCTGGAGTGGTCTCTCATGGAAGTCCACCTATCTCACTTCCTGATAATGAGTCTTCTGGCAAGTGAACCATAAGACAGAAAAATTTAGGGGGCGCCTGGGTGGCTCAGTCAGTTAAGCATCTGGCTTCAGCTCAGGTCATGATCTCACGGTTCATGGGTTCAAGCCCCGCGTCCAGCTCTGTGCTGACAGCTAGCTCTGAGCCTGGAGCCTGCTTCGGATTCTGTGTCTCCCTCTCTCTCTGTCCCTCCCCTGCTTTCACTGTCTCTGTCTCTCAAAAACAAATAAAAACCATAAAAAAAATTTAAAAAAAAAGAAAAGAAAAATTTAGTATGGAGGGTATTTCTCCAGGAGAGACTTTGAGATGAACACCTGCGGAAGGGAAGGGAAGGAAAGGAAGGAGGATTGGGAAGAAGAAGAGGTGGAGTTGCCATCAGACCTTGGACTTAGAATATCACACTCGTAGTAGCCTTCAGAGTTGTCCCAAGATGGGCTGAGAGGCTGGGACCTGACATTTCTGCACTGTTCTGTCATTAGGCCACAGGGCAAAGGAGCATGGCCTTGGGCGAGACAGCTGTCTGCACTCGGGGTACCCCCTGAAGTGGCTGACAGCTGCGGGGGTGTCCTCTCACCACAGTCCCCGGAGCTGGAGCGACAAGTCCCTCACCCAGAGCCCTCCACCCCCACTTACCAGGACCCTTGCCTCTTCCGTCAAGTCACCTGTGCACACCTTCCTGGTGCTCCCAGGCTCAACTTCAAATTGACCTTCGGCCAATTCTGTTCCGTATCACGCTCTCCAAGTTGGCTTAACTCTCTGATGACTCCGCGTACCCACTCCACTCTGTGAGGGAAGGAGCAGAGGCATGCCTCTTCTCTAGGATGTTCAGCGCAGAGAGAAGTATGTATCCGTTGAGTCAAAGCTCAAGAAGATACTTGGTGATCCATTAACCAGAACCCCTGATGAATGTAGAGACTGCTCAGACCACGCTGTTTCTATCACCATAGCAGAAGGAACCGTTTAGGAAACCACCGCCTTGCTGTCATCCTGGGGGAGAGGAAGGTAAAGCCCATGCTGGCCGCCCAGAATTTGTGGTGCAGGATCAGGAGGGAGACCAGGGCCTGGATACCAAACTCATTCTACCTTGAGCAATAGCCTGAGGTCCTGTGTCCCATCCCTCTGTTCCTGCGCACAGAGCAGAGCTGGCCTCCTTCTCCATCTCACAGGGTGCCATGTACGCCTAACTAATTAATGGCTATAAAGTGTTGCCCAAATGCCAAGTGTAATTATGGTGAGCAATTATTTTTGCCTGGAGAGGTGGCATTCCAGCCATTGTTGAAGGAGGGAGATAAAGGATAGTGTTTTTCTGGAAGGCCAGAAGGAGGTCAGGAACCTGGATATGGCTTTCTTTCTTTCTTTCTTTTTTAATTTTTTAAAGTTTATTTATTTTTGGGGTGTCTGGGTGGCTCAGTGGGTTAAGCCTCCGACTTCGGCTCAGGTCAGATCTCATGTTCGTGGGTTCGAGCCTCGCGGCAGGCTCTGTGCTGACGGCTAGCTCAGAGCCTGGAGCCTGCTTCCAGTTCTGTGTCTCCTCTCTCTGACCCTTCCCCTCTCATGCTCTGTCTCTCCTGTATCAAAAATTAATAAAACATTAAAAACAAGTTTATTTATTTTTGAAAGAGGGGGGAAGGGTGGAGAGAGAGGGAGACACAGAATCTGAAGCAGGCTCCAGGCTCTGAGCTATCAGCACAGAGCCCGACGCCAGGCTCAAACCCACGAACCGTGAGATCATGACCTGAGCTGAAGTCATGAGGCTTAACCCAGGCACCCCCTGGATAAGGCTTTCCTACACCCAGGGCATACCAGAAACCCCCATAGGCTCACTTCCTCTTTGTGGCTTCATCACTGCTTTAGGGAGAGGGAAGTGCACTGTCAGAAACTATCACTGAGGTGGCTTTGATGTGAGCTGGGCCTCTGAAGGCCCCGCAGGCCACACCCCTCCCTTGGACCCCAGACAGGTTAGGGGCACAGTTCACATGGGGTTTCCCTGCCACATCCTAGTGCCTGAAATGTTACAATAGTCTCTGCAATTATAGTAATAAATTAAAAATAAAGCACTTTGGGGGCCCCTAAATGGAAGTTTCCACGTGCCTTTTATATTTAGAGTTCTGTTTCTCCCTCGGGCTAGATTTTATAAATAACCATCAGGAATGCGGAACAGAATTCCATTTCCATATTGATTCTCTTTCTCTTTTCACGTAAGAAACGCCAAGTAATTTCATATTTGTGACCTTTCTCCCTGAAGGTTTGTAGAATAGAAAACACAAATAGAAAAATAAATAAGAAAGGGAGAAAAGGAAGAAACAAAGGTGTGGGGACAACTTAAGCAATGTGTTTAGAAAGAAACTCAATTCCATCTTGTGCCTCGAGATACACACACAGGGGTCCCCATATCCTCACCTTGCATACTTGGAGCCCTAGGCTATTGCTGGGTGCCATTGGTTGCCCACTTACCACATGTCCAGCATGATTCTAAGGTGCCTTATAGGCATTATCTCATCTACTTCCCATAGTAACCCTGGAAGCAAATACTATTATTCACCCATTTCGCAGAGTAGAAACTGAGGTCTATAAGAATATTCCAAGTGTCACACTGACACCACAGCCAGGGCTCTTAACAATGTCACTTTGGGGTGAATAGCATAAATGTGTATAAAATGTCATTTTTTATCAAGGAGAGCCAGGGCGCGCGGTAGGGTCCTGGGAGGAAAGTACTCTCCTGCCGGCTCACTCTGGACGCCTAAGAAGAGACATAGCCCATCCTGTTCACTCACTCAGGGTGAAGCTCACAGTCTCAGAAGCTTTCTTGGTAATGTCTAGACCTCTAAGCTTCTTCCGGGAGGTAGGAAGTAAGTACTGAATCTTTCTTCTCTGAAGGAAACATTAGTCCATGTCCATTATTTATACTTGCTCCAAAATAGTCTTTTTTCATTATTTATTAAAAACTTTTTAAATGTATTTATTTATTTTTAATGTTTTATTTATTTATTTATTTTGAGAGAGAGAAAGAGAGAGAGAGAGAGAGAGAGACAGTATGAGCAGGGGAGGATCAGAGACAGAAGGAGATACCGAATTTGAAGATGGGCTCCAGGCTCTGAGCTGTCAGCACAGAGCCTGATGCGAGGCTCGAACCCACGAAAGTGAGATCATGACCTGAGCCGAAGCCAGATGTTTAACCAACTGAGCCACCCAGAGTCCCCTGTTTTTATTTATTTTTGAGAGAGAGACAGAGCGAGTAAGGGAGGAGCAGAGAGAGAGAGAGGGTAGACACAGAATCCAAAGGAGGCTTCAGGCTCTGACCTGTCAGCACAGAGCCCAACATGGGGCTCGAACTCACAAGCCGTGAGATCATGACCTGAGCCGAAGCCGGACGCACAACCAACTGACCTGCCCAGGCGCCCCAGAAATCATCTTTTTTTTGATGTTTATTTTTGAGAGAGAGAGAGAGAGAGAGAGAGAGAGCACGAACATGAGTGGAGGAGGGGCAGAGAAAGAGGGGGACATAGGATCCAAAGTGGGCTGTGCTGACCGAAGTGAGCCCAACTGCGGGACTTGAACTCATGAACCATGAAGTCATGACCTGAGCTGAAGTCAGACGCTCAACTGACTGAGCCACCCAGGTGCCCCATTGCTCAGAAATAATAATAATAAAAAAAGATATTTCATATCAGGAACTTTCATATACATACCTAGAGGTGTGTGCGCTCTCCCCTCTGCCCCCAGCCTAGGGCAGTCCTTGCTCCCATGATGTACTCAGTCCTGCTGGACTTTTCCTTCAGAGTGCTTATCATGTTGTGGGACCATATACCGGCAGAACCATTTGTCCAGTATCTTTCTGCCTCCCTGGATTGTAAACTCCACGGGGTAGTGACTGAGTCTCTGAGGCATTTCCAAGGCCTAGGACAATGCCTGGTACAGAATAGGTACCCAGAGACTTCTGGTGAAAGAAAGGATGCTATCCATGGGACGATTTGGTTCTGAGAAAGTGCTCTAAGGCAAACCTGCTTCTCTGAAACCTTTAAAGATCCACTTACATTTTCAGAAAAGATAAAGAATTTTTCAATACATCATTGTACTCATTTTTGAAAGCAGAGTGATGGCTGGCTTCCCACTGTGGTGAAGAATACTGGTTCTGGAAGCAGAGCGTCTGGTTCTCATGCTCTGACTTGCATCACTACTCACGGTGTGACAACAGTCAAGTGTTTTAATTTCTCGACGTGTCCCTTTCCTCCTGGGTAAAGTGGAGCTCACGCCAATGTCAAAGCAATGGTGTAGAAGTTAAGTGAGTGAACACAAGGGAGCATTCAGGACTGCACCTGCCGCGCTGGAATCCATAGATGTTGGCTGTTGCTATTGGTGTTGCTGGTATCTTAGGACTGGTACAGATTTGTATGTTGCAGGTTTGTATCATTCCTAAAAATTCACATGATGTGAAAAAAAGAATTCACATGATGTAAAACCAAATTGAGGCCAGGTGTAGAGGCATCTGGAACCTATGTCCCTGCTGTCAAGTTGCCTTACGAGGCCAGAGGGAACTTCTCCCAATCCCAGCCTCCAAGCATCACTTATTCTGTGTACTTGTCATGTGGTTGCAGGAAGCAGGGAACTGCTGGTCTTCCGAGGCTTCTGGTTGAGCTTACAGACTCCCGCCTGCTCTACCGCCTGTGACTCCATGGAGGGAACAGGTCCCACAGTAAGTCATTCAAGTGGGACCTGCATCCTCCGTCTCCAGCCCCGCCCATTCTCCCTGGTGCTCCAGGGCTCTCCTGGGTTGCTTTTTTTTTTTTTAATTTTTTTTTATGGTTTTTATTTATTTTGGAGAGACAGAGACAGTGTGAGCAAGGGAGTGTCAGAGAGAGAGGGAGATACAGAATCTGAAGCAGGCTCCAGGCTCTGAGCTAGCTGTCAGCACAGAGCCCGATGCGGGCACGAATCCACGAATTGTGAGATCATGACCTGAGCGGAAGGAAGCTGGATGCTCAACTGACTGAGCCACCCAGGTGCCCCCTGGGTCGCTTTAATTGCTTTAATTCACCCTTTAGAGTTTGCTCCCAGGCACTTTAAATGGCCAATCTTTCTGATTTACTAACAAAAAAGCACCGGAGCACTTTACAGAAATGTTCATCCAAACCCAAAGAAACTCGATGGGCCAGGTATTAGTGTTACTCGCATTTTTACAGCTGCTAACCCTGAGGGGAAGAGAGGTGGACTGACTTCCCAAGGCCACTCAGCTGGAAAGTGGAGAGCCTGGACCTGCACCAGCCTCTGGCTATGCCACGCCACACTGCCTAGGCAGGGGTTCTCTCCACCCTGCCCCTGGGGACTTCTTGAACTTTCTCCATGACCTCATTGGTCCTGGAAGAGACACTAAGATGTGTGCACGAACTCAGGCAAGCAGGGAGAGGTATGAGGAGTGGTTAGGAGAACTGACTCTGGAGCTGGACTGCATGGGTTCCCATGCTGGATTTTGGAATTATAACCCTGGGAAGGAAATGAGAATAATGTTAATGATAATAGTACATATCTTTCATGGTTGTTTTGAGCATTAACTAACCCGTTAAGCACTTAGAACAGTGTCTGGCATATAGTAAGGGCTCACTACTTTTTTTCTGCCTTTTGGGTTTTTTTGTTTATTTTTGTTTTTGTTTTTTTGTTTTGTTTTTTACATTCCCCAGAGACTGAAGCAGCAATGAATGCTTTTGTGGAAAGGATGGTGGACTTGGAGTCAGAAGATCAGGCCTGATGCCAGCTACCGTTGTATGATCACAGCTATGGCATTTTTCTTGTCTGAGGCCTCACTTTTCTCATCCCTAAAACGGGTATGAAAATGATTTCACTCAATCCAGATAGTGCCTGTAAAAAAGCATAAATCCTAAATCTGAAACATTGTGTAAATAGTGATTAAAGAATTGTTCCCTTTTGTTACTATGGCTTCTCCTGGGAGTAGGCAGATTATTGCCTTTCAGAAGGTCTTCACACTAAAAGTACCCCCACTTTTTGGAATCTACCACTGGAGATTCCTTCTACAACTGGAGATTCCTTCTACAACTGGAAAGTCTCCCAGGCTTTTTGGTTTTCAAGACTCCCTTATTCAGGAAATCCCAGGAAGGAGAGAGCCCAGGGTGTCTGGGGGGAGGAAGGTCTCAGGAACATGACTGAGGGTGCACAGGTCAGAGTTCCAAGTCACTCACCCAAAAGGCAAGAACTGGATCTGCGAGTGCAAGTGACAAGGGGCAGCTTTAGTGTCAAAAAAGAAGGGAAGATCATTCCTTTGAATATAGCTCTCAGAATGTGGAAAAGACTACTGCCGAGAGTGAGTGCCCTGTCAGTAGAGGCATTTAAGCAGAGATTTGAGAGCACTCAGTGGGGAATGAGATAGAGGACCCCGCAATGAGCTAAGAAGGAAGACCTGGGCCTGGGAGTTCTGCTTGGTCCTAGGAAGGCAGCAACTCAGGAGGGAGGCAGGCGCCCAGGGAAGGAGGAAAGGACTGCCAAAGGGGAGGCTGACGGAGCCCGCGCCTTGCTCTGCCGAATTCACGGTTTTGCCAAGGGCAGTCCCAGTCTCTTGGGCCGCTTTGGGGCCCAGAGCCTGGAACTGTGCGCTCTCCACGCTCTCAGGCAGTTACTTGGGCAAACACTCTCGCGCCCAAGAGCGTCAATGACGCCGCCGCGGACCCTCCAGGGATCTCCTGCGCTCGGGAGCCTCCTGCCCGGCCACCAGCAGAGGGCAGGAGAGACACGCAGATGCCAAACTGCACAGTCCTTAGCCAAGCTTCTCCACTGGGGAAACTGGGTCACTTGGTCCTGCCAGGCGGCAAACGTCCCGAGCGGGTGGGCATCGGCGCATCCGGGTCTCTGGACTGGTGGAAGTAGCCCCCGCTTGCAGAAGGAAGGATGAGATCGGTAATACGGAGGGCTTAAGGCTAGGTGGGGGAAGGCTGGAGGGATCTCTTCCCAGCAGCCGGCGTCCTGGGGTTCGACACACCCCCAGACCACCGCCTAGAGAAGAGAGGATGGGCAGGGAGGGGTGGGGGGTTGCTTCAGAAAGAACCTTGACCTCATTAAGGAATCTGAGGCTCTCTTTAAAGCTGGGTTGAAATTGCCATTTGCAGGTGGGGGGGTGCTAACTGGCTGGACATGAGTCAGTGGACACTAGACCTGACAGCTCAGTGCTTGGGGGGCAGGTTTGGAGTCAGATTTGTTTGTGTGCTGGTTTTGCCACCTCTACATTGCAGGACCTTGGCCAAGTCATTTTCATACCTGGTTATTTTTCCATAAACTGGGAGCATTATTATAAAGATGAAGTGGAAGAATGATGGGAGTATGTTCTTTCTTCCCCTCCACCCCCCCACTCCTGGTGGGCACCATCTGCCATGGATAACAATGGAAGCAGAAGCCCTCGGAACATGGCTGTGTGGAAAGGATGCCCACAGTGGTGTTCTCAGTCTTGGCAGGGTGAGAGCATTCCGAAGGGATGATGTCACGGGAAGAGAGAGATGCGGGAAGGCCTCTCCCCACCCTCTTCTTCATCCCACAACACCCTGTTCCAGGGAGAGTCCAGGGCCTGGGGAAGGCTGTGGTCTCTTGAGATCTTTGAGGGTTGACAAATCAGGGAGGTGGAACAGACCTGGAAGGAGAGGGGCCTCAGGATAGAGTGGGAAACACCCACTATTGAAACCAGTTCCTCCTGTGGACCCTGTGAGGGTAGAAGGGCCACTTGAACTTGAAGTCAAGGACCCATTTAGGCATTCTTTCAGATTGTCTTCTCCATGCATCTGCAGTAAGGACTGCGCTACCCCTCCCTCTCCAGTAGAGGGATGGTGGGTGCTGATGCTTCCACGCTTGCTGGCTGTTAATCAGAAAGGAGTCTTGGAGGAGGAATTTGAACCCCCTGGTTTTACTGAGTAAAAAGAAAAAAAACTAAAACACTGAGGCTCAGAGAAAGGAGACAGGGAAAGGAAAGTTCTTGCCCTTGTCAATTGCTTCTAGAATCTTCATCTGTCATTGGAGAAAGTGGCTGGATCTCTAGAGTGAGGTGCCCAAATCTAGGAGTCTCTTCCTCTTTTTGAGGTCCTCCCTACTTCACCTCTAGCCACTTCTGCCATTATCCCTGAGGCTAGACTCTAGGGCTCCAAGGAGCAGCCATTGTTTCTGAGGTTGAGGGGGACCAAGCTGCATTATTCAATAAAACCAGCTGAGTTGAAATCGCAGCACTGCCATGTGCTAGCTGTGAGACCTTGGGCAAAATACTTCCTATACCAAGCCTCAGTTTCTTCATCTATAAAATGGGGACAGCAATAGTATTTTCCTTATAGATACTATTCTTTCTAGTCCCTCTTAATCTGAGACTGGAAGCAAGAAAAAACTAAAGAGCCTTCTTTTTCTTAGAGAAAGTCTAACTCAAGACCCCAAAGAAAAGAAGTGGAAGCCAGAAATTGGAATCTTTTAGCCCTGGGAGCTTTTGGGTGGTAGGAATAGCCCAGGGCTCTGGCCCTGCATAGCTCTGCCCCCAGATTGCAGTGCGACTGTTTCCTGGTTGCTGTGCCTCTCTGGACCTCAGTATCTTCCTCTGGATGATGGAGCGGTTGGGCATGATGAGCTCCAAGGTCCCTGAAGGCCTGCACCCCCTGACACTCTAGCCAAAGAGCTGGGCCCTCATTCTTTGGGCTGCAGCCCAGGCCTCACACAGCCACAGCAGCTAAAGAGGTAGCACTTTACTGGGCTCTGGCCCACTTCCCAGAGGAGGTCACCCAGCCCCAGGGAAGACCCTGGTTTGCTGGTTTGGATGCTGAGAAGGCCCAGGCAACAGAGACATTGGCCTATTGGCATCTGGTTCCAGCCAAAGCTTTTCAGGGAAGGATGAGGAGGAGCAGCAGCAGGGCTGGCAGGAGCCGTGAAAAAACAGCCTGGAGCTCACGGTCTGTGGCCTTGCTTTGAAATCCACAGCCTCTGCAGGCCGCCTGGGACACTTGAAGGCCAGAAAGGAAACAATGGCCAGGGGCCCAGGGGAAGCCTCCTGTTTGAAAAGGCCCAGGTAAGGAATGGATTCTGTCTGAGGGGAAAAGTGTTGGCCGGAGGAGGTACTCCCAAGGCAAACAAGCAAGGGGCCAAAGCAGGGGCCCCCGTCACTGACTCAGTCAATAAGCAGGGGTTGACATGTCCTCTGTGTGAGGCAGCAGGTGGAGGCTGTGGGGGCATCATTGGAGGGGTCAGACAGGGTTGGCTTGAAGGACTTCCTGATCATTGGAGAACATATATGGTGCGGGCCACAAACACGTGGTGGGGGAGGAGAAACAACCCCAAGGGGCTCCGAGGTCTCCCAGGACATGCCTGTCGGCAGGAGACAGTTTGGGTTTCCCTTGGGCAGCGAATCATACTGAAAACCCTCCTCATTCATTTAGGAGTCCACATGCCAGGCATCCATGAGTCTGCAAAGTCAGAGTCATGTGTTGATTTGTCTCAAGTCCCTGGATAGTGGTGGGATCATGGCCATTCTTGTTTGTAAACAGCAAAACAAGGACTAGTGAGAAGTGCCTCAGCCGAGTCACCTGGCTTCTGAGGTATGTCCAACTATCTTCCAATCTTATGTCATTCTAATAAGAGGCCAGCTCCCACTGTCTTCTCACTGGCTTGTAGCAAGGCATCCCAGCTCCCCATCCTGTGTAGACTGGGCAGATTTTGCCAGAAATGTGGACATTTCCAGGGAAAATCTGCTCCTCTGGTGGCCTGCCCCACTGTAAGTGACAAAACAGCTTAGTAATTACTGGGTCAGTGGGAGAATTCCCAGCTGCCCCCTCCTTCCACAGATACTTCAGCTTGGGACCTATGTCCTGGACCTTGATGCCTCCATTTCCGTTTGGCAACTACACTCCAGGACTTCTTGGTGACTCTTGTAGAGAAACCCCCCTGGTGGGGAGCGCTGTAGAGCCAGGCTGAGCCCCCTGGAGTTCTGGTGAAGGCCTCTCAGTAACCACATAACCTGGAGCAAATTTTGGAACCTGAGCCTGGGCACCCTCATGTGTTAAAATGATGAAAACCAAGCAGGCTAACCCAAACTTACAGCTTGGTTCTGAGAATTGAGTGAATTAGCCTGTGTAAGGCCATCTTTACTCTACGAAGATATTTAATAAATACTATTCCTAGCCCCTGTAGGAGTGAGGGCCTTTGTGGTAAGAAGGAAGATTATGGGAGCAAAAATCACTGAGCACTTAGAACATGCCGACTGCTGTGCTCAATCCTTTTCTTCACCTGTACCATCTCAGTTAAGTTTCCCAATGCTGCTCTGAGGCAGGTGGTATGTATCTCCCCATTTTGCAGATGGAGAGTCTGAGGCTCCAAGATGTTAGGTTACTTGCCCAAGGTTGTCGTGATCAAGTCTGACCCAGAGCCCAAGAACCAAACACCTAAGATTCTCCGCAACAATGTCCACTTTGGTGCAATGACTGCAGGTCCTTCCCTGAAATAGGTGCTCGTTACATCTTTAGGGTTTTTTGTTTAGGTAAGCAAGACAGTCCTGCAGGGGTCTTACCGTCCTGCAGGGGTCTTTCCGTCCTTCACACGAACAGTCACTTCTCCTTCTCCGTGTTCAGAACACTGTGGTTATATGTTTCTCCCTTACACTTCAGTGTATTATGTGTATTTGCACATCTGTCTCTGACACTAGGGGGTCGCTCTTTGAGAGCGCAGACGGAATCTCGCCTTATTTCTCTTTGTTTCCTTGCCAAGTAGCTATTACCCAAAGTGCTTTGCATACCTCAGGCTTTTGAGAAATGTTAGTTGATGAGAGGTATGTGTTAGGCAGGGTAAGTAGACAGCATGACAGACCTGGAGTCAGAATCTTTACTCTGAGTGACGATGTGACCCTGTGCAAGCCAGTCAATCTCTCTGGGCCTCCTCAGTTTCCTCACCTCTAAAATGGAACAACCGTATCTACCAATGACGTGCTGTGAGGATGAGGGTAAAAAATGAGGGCAAAGCATTTACAGGGCACCTGGTGCATACTATACACACTCAGCAAATGATCTGCATGATGCCGCTGAGGGGCGGAGACTGGACGAGGTGGATGGTGGTGAGGAAAGATGGAGGGAGGCCCGGGAGACGTGCAGAAACGAGGCCGCTGCTACTTCTCAGGGCAGGATGGAATGGAGATAGATAACAAGGAAAGAGATATTTTAAGGAAAGTTCAGTCAAATGGAGAGGAGCCAGCAAAATGAGTAGAAGGCTGCTGGGATGAGGGGGAAAGGAATTGGCCAGAAGCAAGAGAAACCTGCGGGGGGGGGGGGGGGGG
>NC_043707.1:51292233-51293823 GCF_006229205.1 Suricata suricatta
TCACAGACTAAGGTGGCTGTGGAAGGAGCAGTTTCTGTCTGGATCCAAAAGGAGGATCCGAAAGCCAAAAAGAATGAATAATCCAGGCTTTGGGCTCAAGGCAGGAGGCAGCTGTTCATTTATGGCTTGATGAACACTTCACTCAGCCTCTCCAGCAAGTTTGAGAAACATCTTCTCACGCTGCTTGGCCTGAAGTGTGTCTAGCTGGAGCATGTGCCTCACCAAAGACCCCGACCCCTGACCCTCAGGGGAGCACAGAGCAAGGGAGGTGAAGGCGCCCAGGCCCGCGGGCCAGTGTGGACAAGGCAGAGGCTCTCAGCCCTGGGGTGAGACCATAGAGAGTTGCCAGGAAGTATGAGGAAGGCCTTCTGTTGCCAGTGCGCTGGGCTTCTTTCTTGACTCAAGCAGGGTCTTTCTAAGTTTCGAATCTAATCTCTGTGACTTAAATCAAAATTTGCTGACACAGGTGGGGCAGAGAAGCAGGGGTGGGGGGTGTGTTCTGCCTTCAAGAGGTTGGAGGAGGGAGGAAGGCTGAGGTTAGGGACCTCTTTTCATAATACAGAAACAGGGGTGGGGGGCTTCTCTCCACCAGAGCCCTTGCTGCCTCCCGTGACCATCACTCAGCTGTTTCTCCACAGGGAGAGAGGAAGGCGCTTGCCAAGTGGCCGGAGCCAAGTCATTAACCAGCCTGAAGGGGCAGAAATGGTCTTCTTGGCCTCGGGATGGATCGGGAGCGTCCAAAGCAATTTGCAGACTAACTTGAAAGGTGATGTGGGCAGGGAAGTGGCTGGGGAAGCAGAAGTTCCTTCATCCATAGAGCCTTGAGGTAGACAGTCCCTGCCTATTAACCAGAATAGTGCCAGGAGCCAGGAGGCCGGAGGCTCGTCTCCAGCCAAATGCGAAGAAGCCTGTGGATAGATGTGTGCCGTGTCTCCCGGCCCCTCTTACTCCAAAGCGGCCCCGGTTGGTAGGTACGGGACTCTGCTCTATGCACTTATTCAGGGGTGCAGGTGGCCCCCTTTTGCCATCTCAGCACGAGGCTGCCCTTGGATCCAACCTCCAGTTGATGAGGAAAGAATACAGAGACTGTACCCGGGACATCTTTACGGCCAGGCCCAGAAGTGGTACACATCGCCTCATTGCCATTGGCCAGAACTCATTCCCAAGGACACAACTAAATTGCAAGGGAGGCTGGGAAATGAAGCCTAGCTGTGTGCCCAGGAAAGAGATGAAATGGATTTGGTGATCTGTCAGCAGGGTCTGCTACGTGCCCCAAATCACACAGGACATTTGATGATCGAAGGTTGGGAAGAGGTCCCTGAGAAATAAATGGATTGAAGAGATAAGGAGGGCTTGGGACAGCACCCCACCTTCAGATAGTCCTAACAGGTGCTTTCTTCCTTAGCCTCAGGAACAGGGGGCTGGAGGGGAAGCCATGGGTGGGTTGGGGGTGGGGGGGCCGGTAAGAACCCTAGAAGTACTGGGGAGCTGTTGGCCTGGAGGAACAGGTGCCCTGGAGGCCTAGAGAATGCTCTGAAGAGAGAGCAGGGCCTGGTCTCTCAGGGCAAAGTCTGGACTCAGATGAGGATA
>NC_043707.1:51293923-51299747 GCF_006229205.1 Suricata suricatta
GTGTGCAATTCTCCGGTGCCCATCTCTGTGGAAGGGGAGCCAGGGAGCCAAAGCCTAGGAGGAAGAGCCAACTTGGAGGTCAGTGGGCAAGAATAGTACCACTGCTCATGCAGGTCAGGCCCCAGTGTGGAGATCAGAGAGCCCCAGGCATCCATGGATCGGAGGCACGGAGAGGGGAGAAAGGGCAGAGATCAGGGAACAGGGAAATGGGGCCAAAGAACCCTCTCTTGTACATAGTGCGAGAGGTGTGACTCTTTATTTTAATGCTGATATCATTACCTTTGGGCATCGCAGAGCTATCCAATAGAACTTTCTGTGATGATGGACATTTCTGTCCACTCTGTCCAATATGGTAACCACTAGCCACGTGTGCTGTTGAGTACATAAAGTATGGCCAGTGCGACTGAAGAATACAATTTTAAGTTGTATTAATTTTACTTAATTTAAATGTAAATAGCCCTTTCAGCTAGCTGCCACCCTAAGTGGACAGCAGGGGCATAGTTTCAGCTCAGGGGAGTAGGACGTGGGCTGTCAGTAACTTCCAGAATCTCCTCAGTCAAGCCTGTTCCTGGGCCCCCTGCTCCATCTCAGCTTTGCCCCATAGGTGAGGCGTGGGTGAGCAGCGAATCTAGCTCTCCCTTTGGCTTTGGGTGAATTTTGGCCTCTGAGACTCCCATTCACTTTCACCCCTGTGGGACTCTGAGACTTACGAGTGCGGCATGGGGAAGAGAGATGAATCAGAGCACTGAGCGGCCCGCAAGCATTGCTGAATCTTCACTGCCCTGGTTCTGGAGCTCAGGAAGGGGCATAGATTCTGTGTTCTTCACCCTTGGTTTGGGTAGGAGTGTCTGAGCTATTGAGGCCCAGCCAATGTGTTCTGGAAGATACTTAGGGGCAGTGTTGCAGCTCAAGGATGAGACACATAATCCCATCTGCCGTTCACTTGCTCCATACCCAGACTGTCTAAATGGTAAATGCTTTGATGCGGGCTATTCCCCTGCCTCCTGGCTCCATTTTGAGCCATCAGTGCTTTGTTCCTTTTCAGCACATCCCCTCTCCTGGTTCCCAGAGCAGCGGAGCCAGCTCTCCTTTGAAGCCTGTTGTCAGTGTCCGCCATCGTCTCATTTCAAAATGTTAAAGAACATCATCAATAGACATGGCTGTGTGCCTCCCCACCACCAGGCCTAAGGCTGCCTTGCTAGTGCTCAGAGGAACACTCAAGTCCCTGGAGTCGGTGTTCCCCTCAAGACTGCCCCTGCCCATCTCTGGCCCAGACACAAAGCTGGAGGGACAGGACCTACATCCATTCCTGCCCTCCTCTCTCGATATAATTCTTTCTCCTCTTTGTCTCTATGCTTCTTGCCTCTGGGGAGAGCAGTTTTCATCTTCTCTACAGGATCCAAGGTTGGCTGGGCCCAAGAATGGTATTTGAAGGTGGTAAGGTGGTAAGAGGGAGTTTACAAGAAAGAGATAGCGCAAAGTGTGCCTTCAGGGCCCGTGGATTGGAGTCCAGGTGGGGCCGGGTTGCTTTCTGCCCCCCATACCCAGGGTCAACTTTTCCTAGGGTCCAAGCTTCTCTCCCAGCCTCCATGTGCCTGACATGAAGCCATCCCCAAGCCCTGGCTCCAGTCCAGCCTGAGTCCCCTGTGTCCCCTGTGTGATTCCACCAGTCCCTCCATATCTTCTTAGGACAGGCACCAGAAAGCTCTTCCTAAGGGCCAAAACTAAGCCATCCTGTCCTGTGTAACATCTTCCTGTGAGCCCTCAATCATCCCTCAATAAAGCCAGGCTCCTTAGCATGATGTAAGAGGTATGTCATAACCTGATCCTCTTCTCCAGACCCACGCTCCAACCAGGCCAAGGGGATCCCCTTCTTTTCCTCTTCAGTTCACACAGGAGGTCTGATGGTCCAATGGAAGGCCTATCCCTCTAGGCACAGCCGAGATTATACCCTGTAAGCTAGCTCAAAGTTGGCTCATTTCTCTTTTATGCACGGAATGCACTTGTCCTACATCACCCTTCAGATCTGCACAGTCCCCCCACCTCTGTAGACTATACTTTGTCTCCCTAACACCAGTCAACTGGCTCTGGTCTTTCTTGGTTCTGTCAAAGCACCTATATGAGGTTTTGTGGGTTTATTCCCACACCAGCTCTTAGTACCAGTGCCCAGTTGGGCTCATTCTTATCAGCCAGTTGGATACAATGAAACTCACCCTGACCACTCACCTATGAGGCTTTCTCTCTGCCTGAAGCCAGGTTGTGGTTCCTGTCCGAGGTGACAAATGGGACAACGAATGAGGACCTACAGTTGATAGAGTTTATCCAGTGCTCTTTACATGCCACCGGGGCATGGAAAGGTGACATCTCCCATGCGTGGCATCTATCCCCAGCCCTCTCCTTCTTGAAAGATGGAGACTCAGGTGGGCTGGTATAATCTCTTTCACAGCACAGATGCTCCATAAATATTTATTGGATGATTAACTCCCAGTGCTCAGCTCTCATGATGCTGAGCTCAGCTTAAGTTTGGTTGCTGTTGTTTTCTGATCAAAGCACAAAGGATCATCCTAGGGACAACTGATGTGAACCACATCTCCCTACCCACTGCCCCATCCCCCCACCGTCTAGAGTCAGAGGTTTTAAAGCCCAGGCCGCCAGGCTCTCCCCCATCTCTGGGACTGCTCTCTTGGGACCCACCTCCCACAGCCTCCCCTGTTCCCGGGAGCAGCCAAGACTTCTTATTCACGGATGCTCCTTCTGTGCGGGGCTTTGGTGGTGGCCGCCCTTCACCACTCTGCCACTTGCTCAGCCGGGGCCCTGCCAAGTTTCCTCCTCCACACCTGCTGGTGCACCTGGCTGGGTTCTCAACCTCGCTTGGGTTCGCTTTCCCTAGTTCCAAGTCGAGCTGCTTTGCCTCTGCTCCTTTGAAGGAACACTCGCGGTGCCCGGGCCATCACCGATTCACCTTTCCTTCTCCTTCCCCTGGCGCAGGCCCTGCATCTCTCAGAGCAGCGCTGGGACTGTCATTAGCACCAACCACACTCAGCCTCCCTGAGCCTCAACGACATGGAAATGGCTTGATCTCCCTCGACTGTGCTGGGGATTCCTTGAAAACAGGCTCCAGGACTCTGCACGGCTTCATAAACCCACAGTGTCCCGCAGGACTTAGCACATGTAAATTTTAATGCCTCTTCATTGATCACCTAGAAGTGGAGGCTTATTAAGGGGGTCATGAAACTTGAGTTCTCTTCCGTTAAGACAACGGAACTTGAGATCTCTTCCATCAGGACAGTGTTTTCCAAGGTGTGTTCTGTGGGTTGCAGGATATTAATAAGTGTTACAGGATGAGAGGCCCATGACCAACTAAAGCACATTTTTAGTGCCTTTAATACGTGAATGTACATTGTAATTTGCCAAGAAAATAAAAGGAGGGGCGCCTGGGTGGCTCAGTTGGTTAAGTGTCCGGCTTCGGCTCAGGTCATGATCTCACGGTTCGTGGGTTTAAGCCCCGCGTCGGGCTCTGTGCTGACAGATAGCTCAGAGCCTGGAGCCTCCTTCGGATTCTGTGTCTCCCTCTCTCTCTGCCCCTCCCTTACTTGTGCTGTCTCTCTCTGTCTCTCAAAAATAAACTAAATAAATAAATAAATAAATAAATAAATAAATAAAGGAGATGGGAAGCTAGTATCCCCA
The DNA here is from genome assembly GCF_006229205.1 of Suricata suricatta. NCBI lineage: Eukaryota > Metazoa > Chordata > Mammalia > Carnivora > Herpestidae > Suricata > Suricata suricatta. The sequence continues at coordinate 51,297,611 of NC_043707.1, forward strand.
TGGATTAGGGCCTGCATACACAGGACTCTGAGGTACTCAGGATGGTAGAGAGCATCCTCTTGTCTTGGGTAAAGTATACAAGGCAACTGGTTCGGGCAAAGACTAGGATAAGGTCAGTGAGCAAAGCCAACTTCACAAAGATGCACTTTGGATCACAGGCTCATACAGCTCACACCAGATGGGGTACCCATTAGGTGAGGAAAGCATGAATCTCCTCACTCACAGGGTCTTGTCTCCCCCAACCCCAAGGGGAAGTGGGCCATGATCAATAGCTTAACCAGTAAACCTTCACTCAAACCACCATACACCTGAACCCAGCAGCCAGATTCCAGATAAGGAATTTCTAACTAAGCTACAGATCTAAGAATTTTCTAAGCCAGGACATATAAGCAATAGAGGAGGCTTTCTATGAGGCTGGACTGGCCATAGCCAAACACATTTGGCCAAGAAGCCACCCCCCTTTTTTTCTCAAACACCTCGTGGGATTGATGTGTCCAGAAGCACAGCTTGGTAATGTGCCTTAGAGGCACTACTAGCCTGTCTTCACCACAAGGGAGGAAGCCCCATGTGATCACCACCAGCGTTTTGTGGTCCTTTTGTTTATAAAGCACCACTGGGCATCCATCCCGCCTGTGACTCTCCTAACCCTCCCCTGCGTGGTGAGACTATTATGGCCACTGTCCCCATTGTATAGATGATAGAAAGCAGAGAGGGCACTGGGTGGAGATCCCTGAGACGTGCGTTTGACATTCTGTTCTGCCAGCTACTATTCGTGGGGTATTTACCTCTGACAGAAGAGGCTCAGTCTCACAAGGTTACTGATGGGAGGAAATGAAAATATGTGTTGGAGCCTTGTGTAAAACCCGTTCCTGCAGTGTGTACTTATTGGACTCGTGCTGTGTGGTTCTCCATTTTGAATAGCTACCGTTCGCCGGGAGACGTTTGGACACCATACATATAGTTCTTGGCACTTTCTGTATGCCATTTAATGTAACCTTCACAATAATCTTGCAGGGTTGGTTATGACAATCCCCATTCTGTAGATAAGGAAACTGAGGCTCAGAGATTTGAAATTTGCCCGTGTACGTACCTAAAGCTGCAGTCAGAAAATTTGAACTCAGTTTCATTACAAGAAAAATTCTGGGGGCACCTGGGTGGCTCAGTTGGTTAAGCATCCGACTTTGGCTCAGGTCGTGATCTCACGGTTCATGGGTTTGAGCCCCGCATTGGCTCTGTGCTGGAGCCTGTCTCTGGATTCTGTGTCTCCCTCTCTCTCTGATCCTCCCCTGCTCGCTCTGTCCCTCTCTGTCTCTCAAAAAAAAAAAAAAAAGAAAAAAAGAAAAAAGAAAACAGAAAAACTTGAACCCAGAGCCCAATCCAAAGCCTATATTCCATTCTTTTTAACTGTAGGGATCAAGATACTAGTTCAAAAAAAAAATCTAAGATTTTATTTTATTTTACATTTTTAAGTAGGCTTCATGCCTAACATGGAGATCGAACTCACAATCAGGAGTTGCATACACTACTGACTGAGCCAGCCAGGCGCCTCCCCCAAAAAAACTTTAAATAAAGCCTACCTCATAGGCAAAAACAAGCCAACACAAATTAAAAACATGCTAGTTTCAGGATATCCTCTATGTAGTTCTATATAATAAAGGGTTAACAGTAACTAATGTTAATTTAAAACACATTTTTTAATGCTTTATTTAATTTTTGAGAGAGAGAGAAAGAGAATGTGAGTGGGGTAGGTGCAGAGGGAGAGAGAGAAAGAGAGAGGAGAGAGAGAATCCCAAGCAGGCTCTGCAACTGTCAGTGAGAAGCCTGACATGTGGCTCGAACTCATGAACCATGAGATGACCTGAGCCAAAATCAAGAGTCGGAGGCTTAACCAACTGAGCCACCCAAGTGCCCCAGCTTCCATTATTTCTAAGAGAGGTGACGGCTATGAGTGAGTGCTTGCGGAACTTCTCCGTGTTTGTTATGTTTTCTTATCCCTTTCCTGGTTCCTTGTCGTCATTAGAGGGCTTTATGCATTTTAAGCTCTCATTTACTGAGTGCTATGTCCTAACAGCTTTATGAATATTAACCCACCAGGTGATCACAACAGGCTGGCTCTCGTTTTACTCTCATTTCTCAG
>NC_043707.1:51299847-51312437 GCF_006229205.1 Suricata suricatta
TTTTTTTTTTACATTTTTTTATTTTTGAGAGACAGAGAGAGAGCGTGAGTGGGGGAAGGTCAGAGAAAGAGGGAGACACACAGTCTGAAGCGGGCTCCAGGCTCTGAGCTGTCAGCACAGAGCCCGACGTAGGGCTTGAACCCATGAATCATGAGATCATGAGCTGAGCCGAAGTCGGTGCCCAGGTGCCCCTAATTTTTAAAATTAAAATCAGCAAGTCAATATTAAAAGAAATGTGTCCAAAGTGTAGTTCCACAAGTTACTGCTGTAACAAGTCTTTTTTCTCTCTGCCTCCCATTTTCCTCCTCTGGAAAGCAGAGGAAATTGTCACTATTTCCCAAGGTTGTTGCAAGAAGTAAATTGACCTAGAATATGAGAAAGCAACGACCCCAGTGTCCAGCACTTGGCAGACACTCAACAGTGAAGATGAATGAGATGCCTTATAGCTTATAATCTGGCAATGACGCACACAAATGTGCTGTGGATATACCGATTTTTAACACTGAACATAATCCCAGTGATGACGTCCGTGCTCATTTTTATAATTGTGCTTTAAAATCAAGTGGTAATGGGCACCTGGGTAGCTCAGTTGATTAAGTGTCCCACTCTTGATTTCAACTCAGGTCAAGATCTCACAGTTTATGGGATCGAGCCCCACATCAGACTCTGTGCTGACCATGTACAACCTGCTTGGGATTCTCTCTCTCTCTCTCTCTCTCTCTCTCTCTCTCTCTCTCTCCCTCCCCATCCTTCTCCCTCTCCTCCAAAAATAAATAAATATGCTAAAAAAAAAAAGTAAAATCAATCAAGTGGTAAGACCTGAGGGCTGAGCAGGGGCAGGCAGAATGACCTAGGGGTTAAGAGCACCTCCCAGCCTGGTCAAATCCACCTACCAGCTTTGGGCCCTTGGGAAAGGTGGCCCTTCCGCTGTCTCTGAAATGACGGGTGCTTATGGGGATAAACGAATATTAATGAATATGTGAACATTGGTGGGCACAGGATGAGTCAATATAAGCACCCTGCCCCACCAGCTGTCTCTCCCTTCTCGGAACCATTGTAACCCCTAAGCGCCCAAGACAAGTTTGGGTAATTTTCACGCCTTGTTATTTTATTTTAGTGTGCACATGTATCATTCCTGCTAGATCTAAGTAATTGGAGGGCAGGATGGTGTGTGGTTGGGTCCACTCAAGGCTGACCTCAGAGGAGGCTCTCCGGAAGTGTCTGGAGAACCTGTGAGGAACCCAGGGAATGAGAACACAGCCTTGGGGTCCAGCTCCAAGTGGCACACAGCACTGTGTTTTTCCCCTACTCGTGCAAGCCCATGGCCGAGCCCCTTGACCACACTGGTGCTCCTGGGTTTCTCTGCTTCTCTCCTCTTATCCTGGCTACAAAGATCCCATAGGAGTACCTGTTCTCTAGAGAGGCTGACGGAGGTCACAGGGGTCCGGGGGCCCTTTCTCAAAGCTCTTTAGCCAGCGGGGCAGCCAGCACCTAAGCCTACAGACCTGCTTAATGGGTGGGCATGTTAAGTGCTCAAAAGTACTTTTGATATTGAGATGTAAGAAAGTGCCCTCCCCCCACCCCCAGCTGTCTGGAAGCCCACCACCATTGCTCTTCAGGCCCGATCTGGGACACACCTCTGAGAGGATTAGCACAGGAAGTCATTAGCTACAAGGTTTTCCAAAGCTCAGGGTAGGAACTGTAATCAGACCCCTAGGATGGGGCAGAGGAAAGAAGGCAAATTTCTGGAGTCTGGGGAGAGGGCTTGCTCTCCTTTCTAGGGTCCTGGCATTTAGGGTCTGGTTTACAGGGAGCCAAAGGAGAAGGAACCCTAGAGATCCCCAGCACCCAACCCTCCCAGGGATATGACCAGAGATGGGAGACCATACTTTCTCACATCTGCTCCTAGCTCGTTGCTCACTCCTGCCTTCCTGCTCTTTCCCCAACCCACCCCCACACTGATGTTCATCACACAAGCCATCCTTCCAGGAGGCTACCTGGCAGGGCTGCCCAGGCTTGGGTTTCGGGAACAGTCAGACCTGATTTTAAATATGGACTCTGTCAATTACTGTCCATGTGATGTTGGCCCAATTCCCTGACCTATCTGGTCTTCCACTCCCCATATTACTAATTTCACAGTATCAGTGAAATTGATGAGAGCCAATTACGCTGTCTCCAGTGGTGCCCAGCACATGGTGGGTGTTCGGCAAGTTATTAGAGGGACACAATTCCAGGTCTAGTCTTACCGTACATTCCCCCTTTCCCTCCGTTCTTATCCAATTGAAGCCACCCAGAGTCACAACAAGGCATCAGGCCACCCTGAGTGGGGATAGGAAAGCAGGACAATCCTTTCTGTTGTCCGGGTGACCCGGTGGAGGAGGGCCAGGGAGCGTTGCAGGCTGAGTGCTTAACTGGACCTCACATCTGCGTGCGTGTGCTGGGCAAGGACATTTGCCAGCCAACCCTAGCCATCCTCCCGCCCTCGACTCATTCCCTGGATTAGTCTCTTTTCCCAGCCTCTGCTTGCTTTTCTCCAGTAAAGACCTTGGGGTCTGAGTAGAGGGGTTGGATGCTTGATGGGAGAAAAAAACCTTATAATACTGATCTCAGTAATGATCAACAATAATAGCAAGCTTTGAGGTCTGACTCTGTGCCTGGAGTATTACATGCCTGTTGCTGTCATCACAACCCTAAGTGAAGGGTGCTTTTATGATTTTCCACTTTAGAGATGAAGACACTGAGACTCAGAGAGATCCCAAAACATTTCCAAGGTCACGTGTTTAACAAGTAGGGATATGAGATTTGAATTAGTCTGATTTTAAGGCCCACTTACCATGAGCCCACTATATTATTAGGTACCTTAACTTAAATAATTTCTAAATAATTAAATAAATAATTATATAAATAATTAAATAAATTAATTAAATAATTTATAAACCTTGTAACAACCTGATGAACTGGGTATTTCCTTTTTACTATTAAGAAAACAAAATTAGGGCAAGTACCTTACGAGGTCATGCAGCTGGTAGCTATGGAGCCTGGGTCGTGATCTTAAGCCTGTGTATTTTCACAATTCCACAATCTACCCCAGTGCCTCAGCTCCAGCAGCCCTTGGGGGTGCCTGGGTGGCTCAGCTAAGCTTCTGACTTCTGCTCAAATCATGATCTCACAGTTTATTAGTTCAAGCCCCACATTGGGCTCTGTGCTGACAGCTCGGAACCTGGAGCTTGTTTTGGATTCTGTGTGTGTTTCTTTCTTTCTCTCTCTGCCTCTCCCCCACTCTCACACTGTCTCTTGCTCTCTCAAAAATAAATTAAAAAACATTAAAAAATTAGAAAAAAAAAATCCAGCTGAGTGTAGAAAGGGGGATCTGAAGTGAAGGGAAACTGACCTTGATAAGTACCTAGTATGTGGGTGGCACTTTTACGCAAGACACCTCATTTAACCCTCACAGCCATTCCATTAAGAGTGTATAATTAGCCCCAGTAAGAAAACCAGGCTCAGAGAGGTCAAGTGACTCACCCAAGGTCACCTAGCTAGAAGCCATAAACTCAGGATTCATTTTGACTACTGGCTCCTTAGGATTTGCTTTTTTTCTTTTTTTTAACATTTATTTATTTTTGAGAGACAGAGCTAAAGCGGAGGAGGGACAGAGAGAGAAGGAGACACAGAATCTGAAGCAGGCTCTAGGTTCTGAGCAGATGGTCAGCACAGAGCCGGATGTGGGGCTTGAACCCATGAACTGTGAGATCATGACCTGAGCCAAAGTCGGATGCTTAACAGACCAAGCCACCCAGGTGCTCCAGGATTTGCTTTTTCTCGTGGCTGGCTTTGTGATTTTGCTTTGTTCCCAACCCAAGACCCATTTTCCTCTGCTCTGTTTGGGAGATGGGACCTCTGGAGATGGTATCACATGGCTCCCTGTGGTCTGTCTTCCAGTTTGAATTAGATGAACAGGAAGCTTTAGCAGGATATCAGAAAGCCATGAGAAAGACATCGGGCTATTTGTTCTGCTCCCTCCTCCTTTGCTCTGCTTTGATCCTATGATTATGAGCAGGGCGCTGACTCTGACCAGTCCTGATGGGCACCACTTTGCCAAGCACCTGGGAATAGCTTCCTACTGTTGCTTCTTTCCAGCTGCCTCGATGCTCCTTGTTGATTCTCTTAATGTTGTCTCACCTCTGCAAACAGTCCCTCCATTCACTTGACCTTTACAATCCCAGCTGAGCGTCCTGTTTCCTGCTAAAGGCTGGCCAGGCCTCCCAGCATCCACTGGATGCATCCACTTACTTGGAAGGAAGGCCAGTGACTTCTTGTTGGTAGGACCGGTCCGGGGTTTTCCCATGCAAGTCAGTGGATAGACAGGATAGTGGCCAGGGACTGGAGTGACTCCTGGTGCTGTCCTTGCTGACATTTGGAGCTACAGTTTGGGGCAGCTCAGTTATAAATAAGCTCTCTCAGCTTATTTATTTTGAGAGAGAGAGAAAGAAAGAGAGAGAGGAGAGAGAATCCCAAGCAGACTTCGCACCGTCAGTGCAGAACTCAATGCGGGGCTCCATCTCACAACTGCTGAGATCATGACCTGAGCTGAAATCAAGAGTTGGATGCTTAACCACTGAGCCACCTGGGCATCCCTCTGCTTCATTTAATATATGGGGCTCGGCTAGAGGTTCTTGCTCCCTTCCAGCCCCAACACCAAGCCCTATAATGTGCCACCCAGAAGGGGCAGGGGACTTGCTGGCAATGGTGTGAGGGCTTAGATTTCTGGATCGGAAATCAGTTGTTGGTTCCCTGTTTTATTCTGCTGCGTTTTCCTTCACTGCTCAATAAATATTTCATCAGTGGTGACTCAAAATAATCACCCCCTTCCATGCCATCCCAGACAGCTCCCACCCTAGAACCTGTCACTGCTTTTTGACATATTCTGCTTCTTCGCCTCCCCAGGCCTTCATCCTCTCTGCAGCTATGGGCTTTCCTCATAGGAGAGAGCTGGGTGAAAGCCCCCACTCCCAGGAACTGGGGAGAAGCTTGGGGGAGGCGAGGAGGAAGAAGACTGACCATCAGGTAGAGAAGGGCAAGCGAAGCTGCCTGTCCCCTTAAATACCAAGAGGACAGGACAATCTAGGAGGTCAGTTGTCTTCCGGGAGAGAAACACCTTCATGGATTAAATACATCACCCTGGCAAGCAAGGTCCTAGGAATAGTCTTAGCTGATCCTCGCATTGGGTTATGAAAGCTAAGCTGCCCTCCCTACCCCAACTGACTTGGTGGATTTGAGAAACAGCTGGGGGTGGGGGCAGGGTGTAGAGGGGAGAGGGCGGTGGGCTGGAGGCAGAGCAAAGGAAGACCTGGTCAGGGGGTATGCCCTCGACACTCCTGGGGTGCAAAGAGAAAGAACCATGGGGGACTGTGGGAGCTGAGAGGTCAGTGGCCTAGGGTGCGTGGAAGGAAATGTAGCTTCCTCATTGCCTCCTGAGCACTCCGCAAGAGCAAACACTCTCTCCTACTTATGCATTAGGAGGCCATGTGTGGCCGAGGTGGGGAGAAACACCCAGCAGCTCCGCTAAGGAAGCCCCTGGGAGTGAGTGGCAGGAAGCAGCCTGGAGCAGGAGATGAGCAAGGGGAGGCCAGAGCATGTGTCCCTGGGCAAGGGGCAGACAGCTGGGATCTGAGGCAGACTGGAGAAGCTGCTCGCAGAGGGCAAATGGGGTGAAGTCAACGGGGGAGAAAGCTGGTGGGGGGGGGCACTGAGGCCTCCGGTGTAGGAGGGGGCACTGGTCCTGCATTTCCCTTTGGGTGTTTGCTGTTCAGTCGAAGAACTCCTGCCTCTAGGGGCAACTCAGAGTGTCTCAGGCTTGCACTAGCGAAGTCGCTTAATTAATTGCTTAAGATTCTGCCTGGGGTTTTTCCTTCTGAATTTCCTCAAATGGCCCAGCTTTTTTTTTTTTTTAATGTTTATTTATTTATTTTTGAGAAAGAAAGTGTGTGTGTGTGAGAGAGAGAGCAAGTGAGAGAGCCAGCAGGGGAGGGGCCAATAGAGACTGGGAGAGAGAATCCCAAGCAGGCTCCACCTGATGCTCGGCTCGAACCCACAAACTGCAAGATCATGACCTGAGCCAAAGTCGGACACCTCCCCAACTGAGCCACCCAGATGTCCCTCAAATGGACCAGCGTTACCCTGACTACCATTTTAGTTCTGCCACCTGATGTCCCAGAGGTCCCTAGAAGTGCAGGCCAGGCCTGGAAAGTCCCACTCCTGGGCTAGGATTGAGCAGCGCGTGCCCTCCCAACCCATGAGCCCTCTTCCCTAGAGACACAGACTCTCAGGGTCTGAAATGGCACCCCATGAAGAGCACTAACAGTAACCGCCTGGGCTGCCCGTTAGACCTTGGGTTTAAAAAGTAGACTCACGGGGGCGCCTGGATGGCTAAGTCGGTTAAGCGTCTGACTTTGGCTCAGGTCATGATCGCACGGTTCATGGGTTCGAGCCCCGCATCAGGTTCTGTGCTGACAGCTAGCTCAGAGCCTGGATCCTGTCTTCAGAATCTGTGTCTTCTTCTCTCTCTGACCGTCTCCTGCTCATATGTCTCTCTGTCTCTCAAAAATAAATAAACATAAAAAAAAAGTAGACTTACAGAAGGATAAATGGCCTTGAATTTACCAGGGAGCTTTCTTTTTCTTCTTTTTTTAATGTTTATTTTTGAGGAAGGGAGAGTGAGAGAGAAAGATCGTGAGCAGGGAAGGGGCAGAGAGAGGGAGACACAGATCTTAAGCAGGCTCCAGGCTCTGAGCTGTCAGCACAGAGCCTGACGCGGGGCTCAAACTCACTAGCCATGAGATCATGATGAAATCATGACGCTTAACTGACTGAGACACACATGCAGATCTGACGGTACATGTAATCGTCTGCAACTCCTTGGCCTCTGAAACCTTTATTTCAAACATGCCTCTCTCTGGCTACAAATCTTCCAGCCTTTCCCTAAACCAGTCATTCTTCTTCATGACCTTCAGCCCTAACCGCCTCTGACCTTCTCCACCCCTCCTGACCTCGCTTCTCTCCTGACCAGTTCTCCCCTCCTTGGTCTACCATCCGACCTAATGGCCTTCAGCAGCCTCTGTGGTCTGGCCCAGTGTTGGTTTCTCATGGCTGCCGTCACCCAGTACCACACTTGGAGGCCACAAGTCCAAAATCAAGGACTTGGACTATGCTGTGCTCCCTTTGAAGACACTAGGGGAGAATCCTTCCTCCCTCTTTCATCTCCAAGTGGCTCCTGGCAGCTCTAGGTATTCCTTGGCTTGTCCCTAGTCCTGCCTCTGCCCTCACATGGTGTCCGTGTCCTTTTGTGTCTCTTGCAATGATACCAGTCATTGGATTCAGGGCCCATCCTAATCCAGTATGATCTCATCTCAAATCTTACCCGAATTACTTCTGCAAACACTCTATTTCCAAATAAAGTCACATTCTGAGGTTCTGGGTGGACACCAGAACGTCAGGACATGCTGGAAGGACACCATTTAACCCACTACAGTTCCCCGGTTTCCTTCCATGGCGCCTGCCTTCCAAATCCCCAATCTTGAGTCATGATCACAGTCAGCATCTCCCTTCTGACCTGGGGGCAGCTGAGCCCAACTCTTAGACCCCCCCAACCCCTCCCCATTGTTTTCTCAAGGCTCCTCAGCCAAAAAAGGTCCTCCCATAGGTTCTTCCCGGATGTCCCTCAGGAGCCAGGCTGCACGGACATCACGGAAGCTTCCTCGACTACCAACCCTACAAACATATCCATATTTTCACCTCTCTCACCTTCCTTCCGTCCCCTGTAAGGCCGCAGGTGTCCCTCCGCTTCTGGGAGGCTCTGTCAGATCCTCTCAACAGGTGCCTGGACTGCAGTACATTATCCTGACTCCTTCCCACGCCTAAGTCTCTCTTCTCATTCCACTCTGCTGCCTAAAAGCCACTCATTCATTCATTCACTCACTCGTCAAGCACCTGCTACATGCCAGGGATTAAGCTAACCCCTGCCCACCACTCTGGCCCCATTTCCACGACCCCTGAAGTCACTGCCTTTTCAGAGCTGACCGTGGAGAAAGAGTTTTGTGTGGCTGTGCTGTAGGATAATGCTCATATGCTTCAGGTTGTGGAGAGCCCCCTCAATACCTAGCCATACCCTACCCTTGACCTCTGTCTTCTACAGCCCAATTCTCTAGCCACGTCACTGTACTTCCATTCTGATTGAAATACCTCTGCCTCCTGTCAGTTGAAAAGCTAGTCATCTTTAAGGATTCTGTTCTAATGCTACCATTTCTTAGGAGCCTTCCTTACAGACCTGTCCTGGACCCCTTCTTTTTTGCCACATAAGTCCTATTGCATGAATCATACTGCCTTTTGATGATTTGTTTACATGCCTGTCTCTCTGTCAAGGACAATATTTTATTCATTTTTATATCCTCTGTATGTGGAATATGTAGACATTTAATAAATATTTAAGTGTTTAATAAAAGAGGTGATGGAAGACTCAATCCAGCTGAAAGCTGATGCTGCTTGTAGAGTTGGAACAGCCCCACTTTACCCTACCCTACCCCTGACCTCACTGTGTGCTCTCTTGGGCCACCCACTACAGAAGAGTGTCAAATGAACTAACGGAGGTGTTAGGGTGGAACTGAGTCCCCCTGGAACACATGCTGTACAGTGTCTCAGAAGATGATCTCATTTAGAGATAGGGTCATGGCCCCATAATTAGTCAAGATGAGGTCATGCTGGGGGCGCCTGGGTGGCTCAGTCAGTTGAGTGTCCAGCTTCCGCTCAGGTCATGATCTCACAGTTTGTGGGTTTGAGCCCTGCATCAGGCTCTGGGCTAACAGCTCAGAGCCTGGAGCTTGTCTTCAGATTCTGTGTGTGTCTCTCTCTGATCCTCCCCTGATCACAATGTCTCTCTCTCTCTCTCTCTCTCTCTCTCTCTCTCTCTCTCAAAAATAAATAAAACATTAAAAAAATTCTTTTTTTAAAGATGAGGTTATACTGGAGTTGGATGGGCCCCTGATCCCATATGACTGTGATGTCTTTACAAAAATGAGAAACTTGGACAGAGACCCACACACAGGGAGGATACCTTATAAGTGAAGGCAGGGATCGGGGTGATGCGTCCACATGCCAGGGGACTGGAGACTGCCAGCAAACCCACGGAAGCCAGAGAAGAGGTCTGGTGCAGCCCTTAGAAAGAACCAGCCCTGCTGATGACCTGATCGAGGCAGACAATACATTTATGCTGTTCAGGTCATTCAGGTTGGGGCATTTCATTATGATGGCCCAGGGAACTAACATGAGAGATAAATGTGCTCACAGAAAACAGTAGTTTTCATTTCCAGAGCAAGGCCCTTCATCTTTCACACCCTTGTGCCATTTGACCCTCCACAAACCAGTGAGGAAGGCTTCTCCATTGTTCTTGTGCCCTCTCTGTACGTAACAAAAAACAAAAACACGCTGAAGCTCAAGAGGGGCAAATGAATTTGGCTTATGATTTTCCCTATGTTTTTCATGGGCAGAAGCAGCCTTCAACTTTGGTTTTTTTCCACAACCGCATCTAGGCAGCCTCAGGGCAGCTTTGAAAAGTCCAACAATGTTAAACGGTGTGAGAATTTCATCAGCCTTAAGGCCACTCTTATACCTCAGGATCATGTCTTCCCAGAGCCCCCCATCATTCCCTCTGGCCCAGTGACCCTCCTCCAAAGGAAATTTCTTATTTTTATTCTTTTTTAAAATGTTTACTTATTTATTTTGAGAGAGAGAGAGAGAGAGAGTGAAAGAGCAGAGGAGGGGCAGAGAGAGAAGGAGATAGATAATTCCAGGCAGGCTCTGTGTTAACAGTGCAAAGCCCAATGAGGGACTTGAACTCATGAACCGTGAGATCATGACCTGAGGCGAAGTCAAGAGTCGGATGCTTAACCAAGTGAGTGACCCGGGTGCCCCAAACCTTCTTTTCAAAGCCACTACCACCCATTCTCTTCCCCTGGCACTCTCCACCACCCTGGCCGCCAAGAGGGCCAGCCTTCTCAGTAACCCCTAAAGACAGGCACCCAGGCCATTTTCCTTTTAAGGCTTTGCTGTGAATCACTGCAGGAGCCAGAAGGGGATGGAATAAAAGTAATAACCATGGAGATGTCTCAAAGTCTTAAATAATTTTCCTGACACTCAGCTGGGTTCTTTCTGGACTGACAACAGCAACACCCACCCCATTTGGAATCTTGGTTTTACTCCATAGTGTGGGCCCCATTGAACCTACTTTTTTATTTAAGTTCATTTATTTATTTTGAGGGGGGAGGGGCGGAGGGAGAGGGAGAGAGAGAATCCCAAGCAGGTTCTGTGCTGTCAGTGCAGAGCCTGATGCGATCCCACAACCTGGGACATCATGACCTGAGCCAAAATCAAGAGCAGGACACTTATGACCAGCCAGGTGTCCCCTAACTACTGTAATATTGAAGTAGTGCTGAAATATATGCTGTTTTAAGATATCCTGCTCTAATGTGTTATGAAAATGGCCATAATTTTGATTGGGGACAGAGTGACAACTATTGCTAATACTTTTGTGACTTGTTGCCTATATCCATGGTTGAAGTAAATGCTACATTTTGGTTAGTGTCAGTGAAACTAGTGATAAAATATTCCATTCCTCACTGAAATTCATGGGCCCAGGTTGGGGCGCCTGAGTGGCTCAGTCAGACTTCGGCTTAGGTCATGATCTCGCAGTTTGCAGGTTCAAGCCCCACGTTGGGCTCTGTGCTGACAGCTCAGCGCCTGGAGACTGCTTCGGATTCTGTGTCTGCCACTCTCTCTGTCCTTCCCCAGCTCATGCTCTGTCTCTCTCTCTCAAAGCTGAACATTAAAAAATAAAGAAAAAAGAAAAAAAAAGAAATTCTTGGGGCCAGGTTAAAAGCCACTGTCCTAGATCCATGCTTCTCAAACTTCCCCTTGCAAATGAATCCCCTGGAGGTGGTGTTAAGATGCGGATTCTGATTCAGTACGTGTAGGGTAGGCTTGAGACGCTGTATTCTTTACAACCCTGACAGTAGGCTGCTGGCCCCCAGGACAGGGATGCACTCTGAGTGATGAGGTACTAGGTCATGGGAATCCGAGAGCAGGACCATCAGTTACTCTGGGTAAGAAAGGGGTTAGAGACGTCAGGGCCTCGGAGCACTTCTGTGAACTATCACTTCACAGTAGTCAAGCCTGTCTCAGCCTATCTCCTAAAGAGAACGCCCAGGACACACTGCTTGGCAAAGCTTCAGGGAAACTACAGTCTCTTTAGTGCTCCAGTTCAAGGCTGAACACGAGACCTTTTGCTTTGCCTGACAGAAACCAGGCTGGGCCAGTTAGATAAGACTTGATTAAGGGAACAGCAAATATAAAATAAATGCAGACAGTAAAATAGGTCAATGGAACATGACTTCAAGACACCCTGCTCACTCAGGGATGGGCTTCCAAGACAGGTTTGGTGCCTTCTCTCAGGCTGAACTGAGAAAAGTGAAGCCCCAGAGGACAGGCAGCAGTAATTACCAAATCATTCCTGAGAAGAGTATGGATCTCCAAGTTGGACATGGTGAGCCCCGGCTCCCTTCCCTGCTGGTTTTGGAGGTCTGGGATTTTATGGAAGGAGAGCTGGAGTTCCCTGCCCGCTTCCTGGTTCCTGGCTACTTCAAAATGGTGGATGCCATCTTCTACCTCCCAGAAGGCCACTCCTTGGAGGAGGGAATTCCTTACTCACCCTTGGGTGGCTGCCTGAGCTCTGAGTTGAGAATGCTCTTTGTCCTCATTATAGGTTCTTTTATGACAATTCACTCTATTGTGGGAAATCCTCCTTCCGCCCACCCACTTAAACAGCATAGCTTCAACCCACAATTATGTTTGAATACAATGCATGAGGTTGAATAACTATGCAAGAAAATCACACACACACTGTGCAAGGGGGCTTAATCTGTACCAATCTTCATTTCTACATTTCTAATCTACACCTCTGTGGAGCCCTGGGTAAGAAAGAGAATGATCTTCGAGCCACTCAGATTTGGGCTCAGACGAGAGGCATGACCTTGAAGAATCTGATTAATTTCTTCAAGCTTCCATGAGCTATTTTGCAAAATGTGAGTAATAAAAGTGTCTACTTCTCATCGGACGGTTGTATGGGTTCAATAAGATGATGCTTGCAATTAGTACCCTGTCAGGAACACAGTAGATTTCTAATATTTATTATCAACATGCTGGTGTCTGATAAAGCAGTTGTTTCAGTATCTATGAATATTACTCCTATCAGGGTGCCATGCTTTGTCACGTAGTAGGTGCTTGATAAATGCTTTTTGAATAAATGAAGTTGGCATGTTCTCAAGGCTATTCCTGTTTGGGAAATCACCCCTTCAGGCATCACTTCAGTCACTGTAAGGAGTATTGTGATACTTTGATTTATTTTATTTTTATTTTGTTTGTTTGTATATGTATTTATTAAGTCAGCTCCATTCTCAACATGGGCCTTGAACTCATGACCCTGAGATCAAGATGCTCTACTGACTGAGCCAGCCAGGCTGCCCCTTAATTCTTTTTTTTTTTTT
>NC_043707.1:51312537-51317213 GCF_006229205.1 Suricata suricatta
TGTGCCTCCAAAGCTGGCATTCACAAACCCTTCAAACAGCAAGAGTTGGTACTTGCGCTTAATGGCTACAGGGCAGGAGGAGAAGGCAGTCTGGCAAGCCATGTCTCTGAGTTTGGGGAGAGAGAAACCCCAAGGGTGGGAGCGACAGGGGAGCGGCTGAGGGCCTGAGAGCCGAGGGAAGGCAGGAAAAGGTACCCGGGAGTTGGCCTAGAGAGGAGATAGGTTCTCAGGACCTAAGTCCAAGATGGGGTATATTCCTGGCCTACTGGCCCATGATCCCTGGTTAGTACCCCACCCCCAGACCCTAGTCTACTCTCTACCATTCTCCAGTCCAGTGCCCCACCATTTCCTACCCCGACCTGACCCCATTAGGGATGTTAACTTGGCTAATTAACTTTGAATTTCAGATAAACAACTAATGATTTTTTTATTAAATTTTTTTACATTTTTTTTAATTTTTGAGAGACAGAGAGAGATAGAGCATGAGCAGGGGAGGGTCAGAGAAAGAGAGGGAGACCCAGAATCAGAAACAGGTTCCAGGCTCTGACCTGTCAGCACAGAGCCCAACGCAGGGTTCGAACCCACGAACCGTGAGACCATGACCTGAGCTGAAGCAGGACGCTCAACCGACTGAGCCACCCAGGCACCCCTGATTTTTATTTTAAATTATTTATTCTGAGACAGAAAGACAGAGAATAAGCAGGGGAGGGGCAGAGAGAAAAGGAGACAGAGAAACCCAAGCAGGCTTCATGCTATCAGTACAGAGTCTGATGCGGGCTTAAGTTCACCAACCCTGAGATTGAGACCTGAGCCGAAGTTGGACACTCAACCAACTGAACTACCCAGGCTTCCCCAAATGATTTTTTAAATATATGCTCCATGTTCCATGGACAATTTCCTATGTATTTATACTAAGAAATTTTTCATTTCCCACTAGCTGTGCATCCAGGCATGTAATAATTTCATGGGAAATTATTCACAGTTATGAGTTCAAGCCCCACGTTGGGGCTCACTGTAAAAAAAATAAAATAAAGAAAAAAGAAATTATTTGTTGTTTACCTAAAATTCAAATTCAATTGGTCGTTGTATATTTTATGTAACAATTCTATCCATCATCCCCTTAAGAAAAGCTAGTAAAAACAAGACAAAAGGGGCCAGCCAGATGCCTGAGGTTTTACTTTTGCATACTTTTGCCTTCTGTAATCTTGCTTACCTCCTGTGTCCACCAACTGCCCGGAGAGCACAACTGATAAGAATCCCCCTCCCACGCCCCCCCTTTTTTTTTGTCTCTCAACCACCTACCATCCCAGCCATAAGAGGAGGCCGATGCCAAGGTTCAGGGCTCAGCCTTAGGAGGTGACTCCTCTGGGCTGGCACCGGTGTGCAATAAACAATCTTTTCTACTTCCCCAGGTGCAGGTGTGTATGGCTTGTCTCCTCTGCACCAAGTATTTGCTGTAACACCTTGGCTTACTGCCCCACCAGCTCCTGGTTGACTGAGCGATCACCCACCCCCTGCCCCACTGCCCTACTGCCCCCAGAGGGGAACTCCTAGCCCCACACAGACTCCTGAGTTCCTGTGTCATACTCAGCTTAGCCCCTCCTGGACCCTCCTTGAAGCAAACAGCTGCAGCCCCGAGGACAAGTGCCCAAGCATCCCTGCCCAGATCCTCCCGAGGGCATTGGACTCAGGTGGCTGACTCAGACTCCCCTGGGGGTGATGAGGGGTTCCTGGTCCACAAAGTAATGAAGCTCATGAGCCACACAAAATGTTGCCCTGTGGTCTGGAAAACGCCATCACCCTCCCGGTTCTGGGCCAAAACAATCATTAGAAGATGTCTGGGGGCAGGGGGATGGAGAAGAGGGTGGTTTTGTTGGTGGTCTCTGGCCCCAGACTTGGCAACTGCAGACAGGCTAGTGAGCTGTGGAAGTAAAATTCACCCAGGAAATGCTGCAGGGCTGCCCGCTGGGGTCCATTCCCAGACTGTAAAGCTCCAGGCTGGAGGCTGGAGTGGGAGACACTTGGAGCTCATTGCCTACTGGGGGCGCCCTCTCCTCCTTCAGACATAACCACAGAGATGCGGAAGTATTCAACCTTCCTTCTCGCAGGAACCCCAACAACTGAGGAAGATGGGAATGGGGCCGAAAGGAGGAATTAGAGCAGCC
This sequence comes from Suricata suricatta, assembly GCF_006229205.1. Lineage (NCBI taxonomy): Eukaryota > Metazoa > Chordata > Mammalia > Carnivora > Herpestidae > Suricata > Suricata suricatta. The sequence continues at coordinate 51,314,703 of NC_043707.1, forward strand.
CTCCTGTCTGTATCCCCTTCCCGGATATGTACATGAACCCGCGTGTGCGTGCACGTGCCTTTAGGACATGGGAGGTTGGTTCTCATGCCTCTTCTGCTGCCCATGGTGAACTGGTTGCTTCCCCCATATGGGCCTCAGCGTGGTCATCTAGAAAATTCAGGAGAAGGACTAGAGTTTCTTAGGCCTTGCCTGTAAAGGCTCAGGAGTTTGGGATACTCACCCTGCCATCCATTCCCTGAGAGCAGGAACTTGGGTTCAACCCCTGTCTGACCAACTGAGCACCCAGCACCCAGCCAGCCGTGAGGAGGGTCTGCAGTGCCAGCTGCTTTGGCGGCTGCTGTCCGAAGACCTGGAGACCTCTTACAAACCAGAGGCCTTTGTCACCAAGACCTGCCCAGGCTGCTCGGACAGAGGCCTCAGGGGGAACCCGCTCCCCAAGCCAGGATCCTGGATTCCCAAGCAGGCCACCCTGGATGTACTCTGCATGGTGACGCCTCAGGACCAAGCCGGAGACCTACCTGGTGGAGGGTGACCACATATCTGGCGGGTGGCACTCAAGGTCCCACCCTCAGCCATTCACACGCCCAGAACCTCTGGGAGTGTCTTTTGATTTAGTTTAATTAAGCCATCTGCCCACATTCAATGGTAAATTATCTTAATCACTTCCAGAATCCCAGAAGGGAGAAAGAAAAAAGGGAGCGGTCATCCCTGGAGTGGAAATGGAGGCCTCTCCTCCCCTCCCCACCCTCCCTCCTGCCTTGCCTGTCTGCCTGTGTGGCCTCTCTGGTGAGAAACAGCTCCCGGGATTTACAAATCCTCCCGTGTCCTCCAGACTTGGACATCACCTGTTGCCTCATGCTTCCTGCGCTTTTTAGGGGGAGAAGCAGGGCTTACGAAGTGTCTGACCATGAGTAGGAAAAAGATTAAAGCTTTCCTGGGTCGCCTGGGTGCCTCAGTTGGTTAAGGATTCCATGTCCGATCAGATCATGATCTCATGGTTTGTGAATTCAAGCCTGGTGTTGGGCTCTGTGCTGACAGCTTAGAGCCTGCTTTGGATTCCATATCTCCCTCTGTCTCTGCCCATCCCCAGTGCATGCTCTGTCCCTCTCTATCTCAAAAATAAACATTTTAAAAAATTAAAGCTTTCCTTTATTTTCCCTCTACTTTGGGGTATTTGAGTGCCTGTGACACTGTTTTCTTCCGATAATTCTGTGTCATTCTGTGCTTTCCCCCTCAGGGAGCCCAGTGCTCCCACAGGACCTCCTGAAGTGATCCGTGTGTGACCCTCACTCAACTCTGCAGGTTATGTGGCCGGGAGGCTGAACAATGAGGATTTCATGACAGACATCCTGTGTGCTGGCTGGGGTGGGGGTGGGGGGTCTCCCAGGGTAGAGGCACCTCCATGGGGCTGCTGTGGACCAGGTGCCGGCCTTCGTTCTGGTTTGCAGTTCCGGACGTTGGATTCATAAACATTCTCATCATCGTTCAGGCTCAAGAGGTGTTGACTTAAAATGACTAATTCCTAAGATGCTGATGATGAAAAGACCACCAACGCCACTGAATAGAAGCAACACAAGATTTTATTTACAGCAGGGCCAAACCTGATCTCCCTGGTGTTAAGCAGCAGAGAATGGCCCAGAACAAAGGGGACAGTGAGATTATGTGGACAGAATATGTCATTATTTAGTTAACCAATTACAAACCATAGCATTTCATGGTAGCCAATTACATTGTAATACACAGACGCTAGTTTTGGTGAGAACCTATCATTTTAAAGTTCTTTGTCCTTTTGAAATGACCAATCATAGTTAGACACCTAAAATACTGCGGGGCAGTGACTAGGTGACTTTAATCTCACCTTGAACTTTGCCTCAGCCAGGTCTGAGTAAAGAGGTGGGGTTGCTTGACAGAATCTTGAAAAACAAGTTAAACTTCAGGTCACAATACTCTTTATAGAGTTACAGTCCATAAGTTGACCTATAACAGGCAGCGAGAAGAGATGAGAGAGAATCCTAAGCAGGTTCAATGCTACTTTTACAGAGCCTGATACAGGGCTCCAAACTCATGAACTGAGACATCATGATCTCTGAGCTGAAATCAGGAGTCAGGTGCTCAAACGACTGAGCCACCCATGTGCCCCCCATTGTTGTTTTTTTTTTTTTAATGTTTTAAAGTTTATAAAAAGAATAAAGAAATATAAAGAATTAAGGGGCAAAAGGCAAGGAAAATGAAAGCAAAACTGAACTCTTGGGACTTCATCAAGATAAAAAGCTTCTGCACTGCAAAGGAAACAATCCAGAAAACTAATAGGCAACCAACAGAATGGGAAAAGATAGTTGCAAATGACATATCAGATAAAGGGCTAGTATACAAAATCTACAAGGAACTCACCAAACTTCACACCCAAAAAACAAATAACCCAGTGAAGAAATGGGCAGAAGACATGAACAGACACTTCTCCAAAGAGGACATCCAGATGTCCTACAGGCACATGAAACGATGCTCAACATC
>NC_043707.1:51317313-51380150 GCF_006229205.1 Suricata suricatta
CTGAGAAATGAGAGTAAAACGAGAGCCAGCCTGTTGTGATCACCTGGTGGGTTAATATTCATAAAGCTGTTAGGACATAGCACTCAGTAAATGAGAGCTTAAAATGCATAAAGCCCTCTAATGACGACAAGGAACCAGGAAAGGGATAAGAAAACAGAACAAACACGGAGAAGTTCTGCAAGCACTCACTCATAGCCGTCACCTCTCTTAGAAATAATGGAAGCTGGGGCACTTGGGTGGCTCAGTTGGTTAAGCTTCCGACTCTTGATTTTGGCTCAGGTCATCTCATGGTTCATGAGTTCGAGCCACATGTCAGGCTTCTCACTGATAGTTGCCTGCTTGGGATTCTCTCTCTCCTCTCTCTCTCTCTCTCTCTCTCTCTCTGTGCCTACCCCATTCACATTCTCTCTCTCTCAAAAATAAATAAACATTTAAAAAAAGAAAAAAAAAGAAACCATGGAAACCATCATTACAGAGTCCCCTTTTAGAGCTGAGAGTAGACTTCACCAGAGTACCTTTCCTCCTTCTTTCTCTTCCTTCCCCGGGACACTCCATCCTGCATTAGCCCAGGACATGAGCTTCGGATTAGGGTCCATTCATGCCTGAAGCCAAGCAGGCAGTGGGCATCCTAGGGAGACCCCAAGTTGGAAGGCTCTTCATTCATTCAACAACTTTTATTGAGCTTATATTCAGTGGGAATAGAATAGTGAATGAAACAGACCATATCTTTGCTCTCATGGAATTTATAATCTAGCTGAGGATCTCATCTCCTTGCCTCTCCCAACCTTTGCCATCTTTAGAATTTTTTGAAATGTTTGTATTTGAAAGAGAGAGAGAGAGAAAGCACAAGTGGGGGAGAGTCGGAGACAGAGGAGAACCAACAATCTCACGAACCATGAATCATGACCTGAGCTGAATTTGGTCACTCAACTGACTGAGCCACCCAGGTGCCCCCAACTCCTGCCATTTTTACTTGAATGGTTCAGAGACTAACAAACTGGTTAAAATTAGAATGCAAATCCTTGGGAACTGGTTGTGCTGTGTTTAGCCATGTTCCAGTTCAATGGGGGAAGGTTTTGTGGTTGATTAGTAGTGTCCACCATGGGTGCAAGGGAAGAAGTGATACCACATGTGCCATTGATATGAACATTGAACATCTTGCATTCCAATTCCTGGGACAAAAGCTTACAGCATGAATCCTGACATCTCAAGGACTGTGAGTCCAAATTCTCTAGGGGGAATTAAAGAGCTTGTGTCCCCAGCTGGGGGGAAGATGTGTCTTCAGAGCTGGCAAACCTGAGTCCCAAGGGAGGGAAGAAATGGACAGTAAAGTAAGTTTGCACTCTTGGTTGCCTGACTGGCATGGTTGACAGATGGGAACAGAGATCACTGGACAATGAGAGGAATCTGGCAGTGAGAAAAGCACAGTGACAAGTGACAGCCTAGCTGACTGATGAAATGAGGCCACTGTGGACTCTGTCCCCACCCTCTTCCAGTTTCCCTAACTGGGAATGGCTTCCTTGAGGAGCAATGTTCTTCTGATACTGGGAATGGCAGATGAGGTGGCAGCAGATGGCCCTGGCTATTGGCTTAGAAGGTGAGCCCCATGAGGTAGGGACGAAAGCAGGGTCCCTCTTGATACCTGAGACCAGTGCCTTGGGGCCCTGCCATCAAAACCTAGGAGGTCCTGATTATACCTGCTCATGAGGGTTTTTAATACTCGTGCAAAGGGGCAGATATTTTTATAGTTTGAGGGGAACTTAGGGATCATCTACTTTAAGGTTTCTCACTCTAGACCCTATTGACATTTTTTGAGCCAAGTAATTTATTGTTGCAAGAGCTTGTCTTGTGTATAGTAAGGTGTTCAGCAATGTCTATAGATGCCAGTAGCATGTACTGTTGCTATATTGTTGCAACCAAAAATATCTCCAGGTGCTGCCACATGTTCCTTGGGGAGCAGAGCCACGCCAGGTCAAAAACCAATGACTCAAATAATCTCAATTTATGGATAAAGAAACAGAAGTCCAAGAGGTGGCCTACCCAGGGAAACTCTGGCTTCTTCTCTGGTGATTCTTCCTGGAGAATTTGTCTATAACGTCCCCACAAAAGAAAAGGGTCATGTTCACATGCACCTAATGTAATTATATGACATGTCATACAACCGTATCAAAACTTTTAGAGTTAACCTACATTTAACAAGAGGAGGGCCTGCACCTTCTCATGGGGGCTGGGGGCAGGGCGTGGGTTGCGGTGTGGCTAGGGCCAGACCATTCTCACTATTGCTTTCCACTCAGCCCTTCTGGGAATTCAGTTTAGAACAAAATGTACCAGGCTTTAAAGATGGAAACGCTGTCCCTCTCAACTCCCAGGGAGGCCCTGTTTCTTTGAACGTCGGACCTTACTGGTCTTGGTATCAAGGGGGAAGGCAGGACCTACGTTTCATCGGGAAGGGAGGAACTCCAAGGTTAGTAGCCATTGAGCTATTTCGAGGGTGGAGGAGGTGACAGAGTCAGAAATGTGGTGGGCTGTCCATTTCACCAATAAATTCTAATTTCTTTCTCCTAAAGAAAAGAACATCCCACTGTTAATTTGTTAGAGCTCAGAATTGCCCGTGGCATTAAAAGTAGCACAAGAAATAGCATTACATTTCTATTATCTTCCTAATGCAGGCATCAAGACGTGCTCCCGCTACACTAGTTCACATTGCCAGCTAAAAAGCAAGCAATTTCAAAGGCATTTTGCTGGCCCTGAACATTTTTAATGATGTGTTCTTTCTTAACTTCACTTATAATATCACCCCTATCAAGTGAGTCCGAGCCCCTATGAAAACTATTTCCAGTGAGGACAGATGGCTAAATTTAGTTTTTGCCAGGATGTTGGGGGGGGGGGTTGGCAATGCTGAAAGCAGAGGCTTCAGAGGAAAAGGAGAGTTTATAGGTCCTTTGCAGTTTAGTTAGACTTGAGTCTCTACGTAACTGCAAATGTGTGAGCTATATTGGTAAACACACATGACCCAGGTCTCAGCACTATTGAGAATTTACTGGGGGATAGCCTGTTATCAACTGACTTTTGCAGACCCTCCTACCCCCTTTTGTTGATCTTTAGTTTGTTTTTGGTGTGGTGACATGATGCACTATTTCTGCATGAGATATTAAGCTGTTGGGGCCGTTAGGAGGTTGCTTCCACACTGCGCTGAATACAAAATGTCCTGTTCTCTCTGCCTGAGGTTAATGCTCTTGCATTCAGACGCACTAGAGGACTAACTCATGCCAACTAACCTCCAAAAAGACTGATGGTAAATCAGAAATGTTACTCTCAAACAGCCTGCAGTCAGGAGTTGCTTGGATGGTATCGAGAGAGAATGTGGGGGCAGGAGATTGATTGATGCTTTTGTGCCACAGGAGCCCAGTACCTACATCTCTGCTCTATAAGGATTCCTGCCATCGAGTCCAGGTCCCCTTTGGGAGCCCCTTAGGGCTCCCTACCCTTCTGACAAAGCTAGAGACACTGAGGTTCATTGGTCTTGTTTGCTTGGATGCCATAAAAACCACCTCATTTCTTCTAACTCATTCTGAAAGCATGTATTCAGTTCTTAGAGACATTTTAGTGTTGGGAGTATTCAGGTCCTCTCTACAACTGGACCCCTCTCAAATGTGGGCGGTTCCCTCAGAAAACCTGGAACATCCAGCAAACTTTGGGACAACAGGTCTTGCTAGTGACTATACCTCCAGGTGAGTGGCTTTATCTGTAAGTCCTAGGGCACCTCTCTACAGACATCACTGATCCACACCCAGAGGGCATGTGCTTTGAGTTCTTTTCCCATCATGGATTTGAGTGGTTTCACCTACATTTCTCACCCTTCCCAGGTCTCTTTCTGTCACCAGGAGGTCCATGAGCACATATCTCCCCCAGAGTCACTGGGCAGGGCCAGGTTGTCCATCAGTAAACAAAGAGGAACAACAATGTTCAAATCCACAGCCAGGACCCTCTCATCAATTAATTCTCCAGTCACTTCCCAAGTGCCTGGCTCATCTTGAGTCTCTGTCGGGGGAAGAGAAGTGATGTTCCAGAGAGTGTTCTTTCTGGACCCTTCACCTCACAGAAGAAACTGACCGAGATAAATAACTCGCACAGAAGACAAACCGTAATAAAGGCTTAGTCGTAGTACCAACCAACAAAGCACTAACATGTTTGTCTCCCTCACTAAACTGTGAAAAGAAATTGCGTCTTCTTTCTTTGCATCCTCAGCCCCAAGTCGAAGGTCAGGTTCACATTTGTGCACAATGAATGTTTATGGAAAGAATGAAGGAACTGGTTGAGGAAACACGGAGCCCCTCCTCTCTAGGGACCAAGCCAAGTCCATGAAAGACACTTTCTCTCTCTAACTAGATGGCCTCTTTCAGCTCTTGAGCTCATTTTCTCCATGAGACTTTCTGTGCAGTCACAAGAGTCAAGCGTTTTGCCCTCCTCTTCGCGCTCAGCTTCGTAATGGTTTTCATTCTAAATCTTCACGGGGAGGAGACTTAGATACACATCATCACCAACTCCAGGGCCATCCCTTGGAGATTTGGGTGAGATCATTTTTATAATACATGAAATCAGATTACATAAAGATAAAGGCATTTTAAGATGGATTTGCTGGATGCAAAGGAAGAAAAGCACTCATACAGGCCAAAATAAAGGATGTAATTATTGTGAGGTTACAGAGCAGCTCATGGAAATAAAATATAGCCCAGTCTCTTGAAAATTGGATCTAGGAAATTGAACTCTAGGATTCCAGGCAGACACTCTTTCAGATTCTCTTTCTCTGGGGCCTCCATGGCATCTCATCTGTTTCCACGTATGTGCCATTTCCCTCCCTCCAGCTTACTCAGAAAGCTTCTCTGCCACCCAATAACCTTCGCTCACTCACAGCTTTGGTTGCTGGGTAAAGTCCCCAACTCAATTTAACCATCGAATTGTGGTTCTGCAGCACTCATTTAAAACTCTTGAACAGGTGAATCTGATTGGTTACTGGCTAGCCAATAGATTGCTCAACACTGAGACAGGATCAGATTCTGATCCAGTCAGCTGTAGCTGGGGTCCCATGGAACAAATGTGGCAGCTTGGGCCTGTCCCTCCAGTAGAGTTTATAGACCATGACAGATGAGAGAGACAGAGACAGAGAGAGAGGTATCTAGGTACTCCACAACAAAATTACTATGTTCGGTCAATGTGGAGGTCATCAAATGTCCATAACCTTAGGAAAAACTGTGTCAGGAAATGGAGATCTGCCCTGGTCATGGTGTTGGTAAGTCAGAGGAACAGAGGGTAATTATGAGTGATTATGTGGTGTAAGCTTCAGGTCATTGTGAGCCGTTTATATGTAAGCAGAGCCTCCTCCTCCACCACTAGCTGCCTCCCTGAGTCACTGAGCAGCTGTCAGCCAGAGGGAAGATTCCAGAAGCATGTGGCAGGACAGCCTCTTCCCCCACTCCGTAGCCCACCCCCTTCTGCCATCCCCTAAACTAGAAACAGCTCCACGTGGCTATGTGTTTCCTGGCAAAACAGCCTGAATGTTTCCAGGAGCAGCTAGCCCACTTTTAGTTGGAATGGTTTTCTAAAGAAGGAGACAGGTGTCCATTTTCACCACACTCTCAGCCTTGAATTCATGTAGCTGGAAACAATACCAGTGTAGATACTTTGGCTAGGAATATACCAGTCCAAAAAGATCTGGACTCATTTTTAGCTTTTTGCTCTTTAAGAGCTTTCTAGACTAGATTTTCCTGATGAGTTGCCAGGATTCTGGATTCAAAACAGCTCTTGAAAGAGTCCAGAGACTGGGCTCCAGTTTTGTCTGTACTACTTTAGCTGTGTGACCACTGGTGAGTCCCTGTCCCACTCTGGACCTCAGACAGCTCACCTACAAGAAGGAAGAATTTGGAGCAGATGATCTATCTCTAACAGTTCTTTTCTCCTTGACCGTCTCTTACCCCAGCCTTTACCAGGGCCACACACCCAAACTTGGCCAGCCTCCCCCCGGAAGAAATATAACCCTGAACTCACAGCCAGCCCACTTCTGAAGGTTTCATTTCTCCCTTCTCTTTGCAAAATCTCTCCAGCTCTCTGGTAGCCTCTGGCCCTTAGCAGCCAGCATAAAGGGAACAGAATACCTTTGACTCTGGAGGGCCGGTCATCGATTTGTTTTCCTGCCTATCCCTACCTCTCCTCCGGGGCTACAGTCCTCTGCATCCCTCCGCTTGCCCCCAAGCTGTCCTGAAAAGATCCTTTAGGAGAGTTCCATTCGGCACCCCAGTGTGCACATCTCCGCAAGGGCTGACCTTCCACATCAATAGACTCTTTCATTGTCCCAGAATGTGTCACTGTGAGCTGAGGCCACTGCAGAGCCCGCCTGCAGGGGACGTGGGATGCAGTGTGGCCGCCAGGCTGGGATGGGCCTCCTGGGGTCAGGGGCTGCATCAGAGGCCCCAGGTCTGCTCTGACAGGTGCTCCCTGCTGTCTTGAAGTCTGTGTCCCTGTCACCCAATGCCTCTGCTCGTCTTCCTCCTCCAGAGCCCTTTCTCTGGGTTCCTTTGCTCAGCCTCTCATTTGGGCTCACACCATCCCATGAACAGTTTATCCCACTAAAGAAGCCAGCCCACTGCAGGGACAGCTCACAGAACTCTCAGTGAGCTCAGGGATCTAGGCCACCAGGCAGTTGGGCTGCCTCTCTCCCAGTCCATGATCTACCTTCGATATCAACATCCCCTCACCCAACTCCTTGGCTTCCGTTTGAATGTTCCAGACAGCCACCACTATCCTTTGTCACAGATCCCTCTTAATCCTGCAGGCTTTACATCTCCCCAGTAGCTTGCCCCCAGGGAGCCACGGGCCATAACCTGCACTGTGGGGAAGGGAGTGAAGCTAATACCGCAGGCAGCACCCTAAGAGAAAGGGATCAGTGAGAGGCTCTGAGGGCAGCACCAAAAAGGGGCGAGAAGAGCAGGCACTGCTCACGTCTGCAGAGAAGTTGGTCGAATCACAGGTTTTGGTTTTTGTTTTCAAGTTTATTTATTTATTTTGAGAGTGAGAGCGAGAGAGAGAGTGAGCACAGGCAGGGGAGGGGCAGAGAGAGGGAGAGACAAAATCCCAAGCAGGCTGTGTGCCGATGTGGGGCTCGAACCTGTGAACTGCAAAATCATGACCTGAACCAAAACCGAGAGTTGGACACTTAGCCGACTGAGCCACCCAGGCATCCCTGCTTTTGTTTTTTGAATCACAGGGTTTTTCCAGGTGACATGGAGGGGCATTAGTAGCTCTGTCTTCTAGAAACCACCAGCCCCCTGGAAAACACTCATTCATTCATTCCCTCACTCAGGTAAGCGATAAAGACTCAGAGAGCGCCTCCCCTGACGTAGTCTGTGTAATAAGCAAAATAGAAATACACAGACCCCATTCCCTGCCTTCTGGGTGCCACGTGAGGAAAAGAAACAGAAACGGATCATTAGAGTAACACGTAGCCCATCCAGTAGAATGGGAGGGGAGAGAACTGGGGGAAATGTGTGATACCTAATACCCGTGAGGATATGGAGCCACTGGATGTCTCGTACTTTGCTGGTAGAAATACAAAATAATCCAGCCACTTTGGAGAACAGTTTGGCAGTTTCTTGGGAGTTAAATATATCCTTACCTTGCCGTCCAGAAATCTCAGTCCTAGGTATTTGCCTGAGAGATGAAAACATATGTCCACGTCAAACCTCTACACAAATGTTTATAGCAACTTTATTCAAATTGCCTAAAACTGGAAGGAACCCAAATGTCCTTCAACTGGTAGATGGATAAACACGCTTTGGTCCATCCTCACTTTGCAATGCTACCTAGCATTAAGAAAGAATAGATGAGTGACAATGTGCAACACTATGGATGAAGCCTAAGAAGATTGTGCTGAGCTTAAAAAAAAAAAAAAAAAAAGATTGTGCTGAGTGAAGGAGACCAGGCTCCAGATTCCATTTATGGGACATTCTGGAAAAGGCAAAGTGACAGGGGAGGAATTAAACCCATCCAGACTGGCGGTGGCAAGAGGCTGGGGCTGGGAGGTGCGGTTGACAATAGTCGAGTGTGAAAGCGCCTTTTGGGGTGATAGGAGTGTTCTGTGTCCTCGTTGTGGGGGTGCTTACATGACACTATGTATTTGTCAAAACTCACAGAACGGTGCACTAAAAGGTATATTTTGGCCTGCATAAGTTTGACCTCAATAAAACTGACTGGAAAAACAAAATACCATGTGGTTTCCTTACTAGGCTCAGGGAAGGCCTAGGGGTGTTGGCTTCCTCAGAAGGTGGCCCTGACCTGGGGGACGTGTGGCAAGGAGGGCGACTGATGGTGACTGAACATGTAGGGCCACATCCTGCTAAAGGGAGACAATAAGACAGTGGCTAAGAGCACAGGCTAACCCAAAGAGAGGCTGAAAGGAAGTTGCACTGGCCAGCGAAGGAAGCAGGAGCCAGATTCTAAATATATTTAGGAGTGTGCTTCTGTGGGGGCGTGGGGGTGGGGAGCAGAGGTGTCTAGAAGGTAGAGATTCAGAAAGGAAAGGCAGGCAGTGGGGGAATAAGGACAGGCCTCCTACCAGCTGAACCCATGTGCACACGCAGCCCTGAGCCAGAAATGCACTTACGTGCCTGGGAGCTCACCAGTTTGCTTCAGAGAAAACCCCCAGACAGCAACTGCAGTATAAATAGCAAACAAGCAAACACGACGTTGTTCTGCACCGGAATGGAGCAGAGATGTTGGCCTGGAAGCAGCCCGAAGGCCTGACGTGGGGGTCTACCAGCAGCCCAACGCGTTCCCAACCCCCCGGCCCCCAGAAAGCTGTTGCCCCTCTTCCCAGCAGAGCCCACTGTGCACAGCACAGAGCCGACAGCAGCTGAACACGTGATGAACAGCAGCCCTCCCCAAAGGCAAGGCCTGCAGTGGTTTGCAGGCTGCTTGCTAAGTGGGAGCTGCAGAGAACTGTGCCTGTATTTTCCCGCAGGCCCCTCAGGGGACAGCAGGCCAGAGAGAGAAAGTCTAGTGCCCCGGGGGAGGTGTCTCAAAAGACACATTCCAGAGACTACGGTGCATCAAGGCCTGGGGTTCTCGAGGGGTCTAGGGAACCCATGATTTCAGGGATCTCCTGGCAAGGGGCCCATTTGGGTACAAGTGCCAAGGACATCAGGTGAAAATATTCCAGGAAAGGCCAGAAAGTGCAACAACAGCTGTGACACTCATGGAGCTTAGAGCAGAGCCTGGATGGGGCTGGACCTCAGGGGTTCAAATCCCAGCCCTGCCACTTCCACTCTCCACGGTCTCATCTGCAAAATGGGGACAGTCATTGTACACACCTCCCGGAGCTGCTGGGGAGACAGCAGTGTCCTGTGTGCAGAGCTGGCCGACAGTGAGCTCAGTAAAGGTGAGCAGCCCTGACTGACTGTGTTGGCGGAGGCTCTCTGAGGAGTCCAAACACATTCCAAGGCTGGGTTTCTTTGTGGGACCTGGCTCTTCCGCACTTTAGCCTCTACCTTCCTCACTCCGCCATCTGGTGTCCAGCCCTGTGCCTGCCAACTTTTCAGGGTCTGTTCAGTTCAGTTCAGCCTGGCTGGGAGCCTCCTCCTGCCTCTGTGGCAGGAATCTGGAGGGATTTGCATCCCTGACTGAGCCCCTAACTTACTGTGTTGGTCCTTCCTGTTGCCCCTCTTCCACAGGGCTGCCGGGAGGAGGAGTGAATTGTGCTTAAGCGTTAGAGTGCCTGCATCCAGTAGGTGCTCAATGGTGCTCCTTCGGTCCTCATATGGACCTCAGGAGCCAGTCCCCACTGTGCCCTAACTAATACCCCGGCACCATGAGCCTAGTATCTCTCCGTTTTCAGGAGGAGAGGGCCTAGTTCTGGACAGCACCTAGCCCATCCTACCCGCCTCCCAGGGCCCTCTCCTGGCCCTCAGATCTTTGGGTCCCAGGAGAGTCTTCCTGGTGCTAAACGGAAGATGGCGTCTGCTTGAGCTCTCTCCCCAAGCCGATGAGGGGTAACATTTCAACTTTAAGTATTGTTGTGATCCAAGGAACTCAAGCAGCCACAGGGAACAGGGTTGGGTGATCACGCCCGGTGCTGATTGGGGAGAGGGGCCAGGGTGATTTTCCTGGGCAGCCCTCCCTAACAGCCCCTCTGGGCTCTGGCTTTTACCAGCAGTCTCAGGTTCTGATGGCTAGGGGCTGTCCAATGGTGAGGTTTCAGGGGAATTTGTTTGTTGTTTGTTTGTTTGTTTCTGCTGCCCTAGACCCAGGAAGCCTGAGTGATCTACGATTACTCATCAGCCCCTTGGGAACCTGTTTTCCAAGGCTTCCAGCTTTGGAAGAGCCTAAACACTACAAAGGAGAGATTTTTAAAGGTGGGGGGGGGGGGACAGGATAAAAGTAGTTCGAGGAGTGCCTGGGTGACACACTTTGTTAGGTGTCTTGATCTTGACTCAGGTCATGATCTCACAGTTTGTGAGTTTGAGCTCTGCATGTGCTGACAGCACGGTGCCTGCTTGGGATTCTGTCTTTCCTTCTCTCTGTCCTTCCCCTGCTGGTGTTCGCTTTCTCTCTTTCTCTCTCTCTCTCTTAAAACAAATAAGTAAACTTTTTAAAAATTAAAAAAAAAAGAAGTTCTGGTGTAGCATCAATAAAGTATGCCTTGATATTGCAACTGTTTTTGTGCTTTGTTTTCTTTCTCTCTTATTTTTTCCAATGTCAAGTCCTTCTTAGAATTCCTATCTGCCTCAGTTGTACTAAGGTCAACACAAGAAAGAGACCTTTCCCCAACTCATCTGAGCAGGGAGAGTGGGTGATCCTGGTACTCAAAGGGGAGGCAAAGCGCAGAGGCAAAGAGATGCCTGCAAAGTAGCCCTTCTCAAATGAAGAGGCCTCCCCCGACCCCCTCCTCACTCAAAGCTTGGAAGAGTTGGGTTTTGTTTTAGGAAGGAAGACTGTTTAAAAAGGGGAGGGGGACGCTGGGTGGCTCAGTCGGTTAAGCTCCTGACTTCGGCTCAGGTCATGATCTCATGGTCTGTGGGTTCGAGCCCCACGTTGAGCTCTGTGCTGACAGCTCAGAGCCCGGATCCTGTTTCCAATTCTGTGTCTCACTCTTTCTCTGCCCCTCGCTTGCTCATGCTCTTGTCTCTCTCTCAAAAATAAATATTTTAAAAATTTAAAAAAAAGGGAGGGTGGTGGGTGCACCTGGTTGGCTCAGTGGGTTAAGCGTCTGCCTTCGGCTCAGGTCAATGATCTGAGTTCAAGCTCTGCATTAGGCTTACATTAGGCTCTGTGCTGGCAGCTCAGAGCCTGGAGCCTGTTTCAGATTCTGTGTCTCCCTCTCTCTCCCTCTCTCTCTGCTCCCTTTGCTCGTGCTCTGTCTCTCAAAAGTAAATAAATGTTTTAAAAATCAATAAATAGAAAGGAAGGGAGACTGTTACCTTACAGGCCTTCATTTATTTCCCAAAGTAGTCACTCCTTTGGAAAAGCTGTTTCGTATTCTATGTGTAAAACTGGATTTTTGGCCCATCAGTCTCCCAGATGAAGTGACCCCCTCTAACTGGACTCCTTTATGTAAGGGCCACTTTGAATTCCAGAATGACTGGGTCAGCTTGGAGTGGCCCATGTATTTCTGGGCGTCTGCATGTCTCTGTTGCCCAGACGTGCTCCTACTCAGCTTTGGTAATCCTTTCTGGACCAAGGGTGCCAAAGTATCAGTCACGCTGTCTCCAACAGCAATTGTGGATGTCCCAGGAAATGTCAGCCATAGAAAATAAACAGCCCTAATATTAGCACAGACGTGAGGACATGTTCCCCCAGCAGGTGGGGTGGGGCGGGGGGGGGGGAGAAAGGCCCTCAAATTCTCATGTATTTTTAAAGTGTGCCTCATGTACCCAAATCTCCCAGGCGTCACTAAATGTATTTTGGTCCAGAATAGCAGTTATTACCGTAGCTTTTACCCAAGGGATGAGCCAACATCCAACCCTCAGCTCCCCGGGCTCGAGCTAGCCAGCTATCCCCAGAACAGAATGGTCACCCCCATGTCGCCTCACCCCATTCCCCCCGCCACCAGGTGGGCAGTGATTCTAGGCTCACAGTGCATGGCCACTCCTCCCACCATAGAAAAATGTGCATGTGGCAGATGTGGACAGTTCGCCATACAGACCCCAGATGTCACCCTGTCACCAATGGGCATTTGCTGTCTACAGCGACAGTGTTGTCCAGTAAGTCACGAGGGCCACGCACAGCATGTCCCGCGGTTTGCAAGGCTCCGTTCTCAGCGCTGGGCCTACGCAGAGGCTCCCAGTCAGGCGGCGCGGGTTTGATGGCCCAGCTGACGAGACAGGACATCCTCATCATGCTATGTGCTGATAGTGCCCGACTGTGCACATAAGTGCTGTCTAGAGAAAAGCTCCCAGCCAAGGGACAGCCCAGAGAGGACCACGGAGGCCAGGGAGGAAGAGGTGGAAGCAGGAAATGGGCTCCGAGCACAAACCGAGACCTCACTCAGTAGGCGGGAGGAAGGCTCCCGGAGAACTGAGAAAGCTAGGTGTGATGAGGTTGGTGGAGGCCGGGGGAGTGTTTCTATGCACTGCCTAGAAGTTAGACTAAGTTTATCCTGCGGCCTTAAGGAAGCGGAGGAGGTGAAAGCAACAGGGGTCAACATGTAGGATGCAACATTTGGGAAACCCTGCTGGCCTGAACTTTACACTGCCCTTAACAAAGGCAGCACCGGTGCAGCAAGGCTGGGCCTGGGGGCAGGGGGGGAGGTCCAGAGAGAGGAGAGGTACGGAAAGGAGCCTGAGAAACAGTCAAAGAGCTGGGTCAGAAGACATCATACGCTCCCACGCGGTGAGACAACCCGCAGTGTGAGGCGGTGTCCGGTAAGCAGCGCATGATTGCTGTGACACCCGAGGTCTGTTTTCTTAAGCAAACAATCATTTTTATAATTATTGTTATATATTATATAGTTATGATATTTTTATAACTTTAGTGAAAGGTAGTAAAAATTGATGGAGACTTTTTATTAAAAGATTTTAGGGGCGCCTGGGTGGCTCAATTGGTTAAATGTCTGAGCGGCTCAGGTCGTGATCTTGCAGTTCCTGAGTTCGAGCCCTGCGACGGGCTCTGCTGACAGCTCAGAGCCTGGAGCCTGCTTCAGTTCTGTGTCTCCCTCTCTCTGCCCCTCCCTGCTCACACTCTGTCTCTCTCTCTCCCAAAAATAAACATTAAAAAATTTTTTAAAGAAAGATTTTAAAACAAGTTAGAAAATTCTGTTGCCAATTCCTTTCTCAATGTACAGGTAGGAGAGATTTAAAGTATTATAAACAGGTCATTGGACAAAATTGTGTAACAACGGCAACATCCAAACACCTGCTTTCAAGTGCCCTTTCCCCGGCATGAGTTTATTTTTTAAGAGATGATGAAGCATCACCTTTATCTTGAAGGGACTGATGAAGAGCGATTATTAAAAAAATCTGACAGCCATTTGTCATCACAGAGAAGAGCAATAAAAATGGAACATTTGTCTTTATAAGAAAACCATGTGATTTATGTTAAAGTTTGGTAACTCTTTTAAGTACTTGCCATGAGAAAACTGGGGAATCTCCCTGTGAAGTGATCTTTCTGGTGACTCGATATCCCATTACAAAGTGGTGTAAAGACCCCATGATACTTTAAAGACCTTATAAATTAAAGACACAAACGACAATGCTCAGCGTTCGTGCACATCTGGTTTTTGCTTCTTGGCTGTCGAGTAAATGCACAGCCCTGGTGCCCTCACCCAGGCTCCCCTTTGTATATCCGTCAATTGTTTTCCCATAAAGGATTTTTTTTGAGAAAGTCATTTGCTCTTCTTCCATACATCTTTCCCTTGGCAATTCAAAAATACTTTCTAAGATGGAAACAAAATCTAGCAAATCCCGTTAACTGAGATGTTAGAAGGCCCTATGTACTCTGTTTCAGTATTCATTGCTTAAAATTTTCAGCAATGTTTCCTCTGCATCTTTCAATGAGGTCTGCTGACAAAAGATTCATATTTTGTTGCCATGGTGCTTTTCCTATATTTCAGCCATTTTTCATGGTAAGGAAGCACGTGTTTCCCTAAGGGCACGTGGCTTTTTGTGTTTTGCAATTACTAAGAAACACCAAAAGACTCTTGTATACACTTATTACTACATTTAATGAAGTTGTGTTAAATACTGGGGTAAGTATTGTTAATAACTTTAAGCATCCATAAAATAATTGTGGAAGTTTGTATTTATCATCTGGATGCTTAATTTTTAAATATCTTACTAATTCGAAAGCTTTCTACTATCAGTAGCTGATATCTCGAGGCAAAAACTCTTAGGGCAATAATTTTCATTAACAATAATAAACATCAACCACATGTTAGGGAATTATCTTGAAAATGTTGAGTTTTTTGTCAATATTTTTTAAGTTTTCATTTATGAGAGAGAGGAGGGGAGTGGGAGGAGCATAGAGAGAGACAGAGAGAGAGAGAGAGAGAGAGAGAGAGAGAGAGAGAATCTCAAACAGGCCCCCTGACACAGGGCTTGAACTCACAACTATGAGATCATGACCTGATCTGAAATCAAGAGTTGGATGCTTAACCAAATGAGCCATTCAGGCACCCCGTCAACTTCATTTTAGGTCCATTTAGACTGTCATTGCTTTTGCCAGATAATAAAGAGCTTATGCAGGAGGAGAAAGGTCATTCCCAAATTTTTGTTATTGTTTCTTACATTTGCATTATTGATAGTATCTCTAATCTAGGGTTCTTTGCAAGAATCTTTTAAAGCCATTTGCTCATTTTGTGAAGATTATATAGATACACAGTAGGCACTCAAAAATAATTTGGTTGAATTGAGAAAAATCTGACAGATACAGTCATCATTTACTCCTTACAAAGCCTTAAGATCTTACGCTTCTCAAAGGATTGAGGCACACGATCTATGGGACCGTCTGCGGGGACAGTCCCATGGCATCAATGGTTCCAAATGGGAAGTGAGAAGATTCTATTGCTGAGTTTGGGAGGATCAAGTTTTTAATTCTCAGGGACTTCTCAGCCAAGAAGCATTTTCCTGGATGCCATGTCCTCTCTTGGGAGGAGTAAACACAGTCCCTGGGACTTAATTCTTGACTTTCCCCTGGAGTGATGCATAAAGATGAGCAGTCAAGATGCAAGCCCAGGCCTGCTGGAAATTGTGCTGGGACAATCCAGCCAGTTTCCTTCCCTGATACACAGAGTTGTCTGCTCCAGGCCGATCTGGTTCTAACCCCTGAGGAAGTGAGCCTGGGGACAGAACCAGTACAGACACTATGAGTTGGTGAGTCCAGGATCACACTCAAGAAGGCATAGCCCTTTGGCAATCTTTAGGCATCTGTTAGGATTGCGTTTGGCTTCCCTTAACAGAAACCCATGCTGGCCCACCCAGATGGGGCTTTGAGTTTTGCCATATACCAAGAAGTCAGGAAGCAGGGCAGGGATATTGTCAGGAGACTCTGAAGGACCTCAGATCCTTCTAGCTTCCTGCTCTGCTATCCTCATCTGGGGCTTTTCTTTTCAGGATCGTGGGATCGCCCCTTCATTCCCAAACTCATTCTCACTGCAGGCAGGAAGAAGGGGAGTAGTGAGGCCAGAATGTAGTCTTTTCCCCTGGGGACTTTGCCTTTTATTAACGGACAGACAGCCTTCCCTGAGACGTTTACCTCTATTTTATTCATTTTTAGTTATTTAAAACTTTTTTTTACATTTATTTATTTTTGAAAGACAGAGAAAGACAGAGCACAAGTCAGGGAGGGGCAGAGAGAGAAGGAGACACAGAATACGAAGCAGGCTCCAGGCTCCGAGCTGTCAGCACAGAGCCCAATGTGGAGCTTGAACTCACAAACTGTGAGATCATGACCTGAGCCGAAGTAGGATGCTTAACCGACTGAGCCACCCAGGTGCCCCTGCCTCTATTTTATTGTCCAGCCCTGTGGACATTTTCAAGGGAGAGGAAAGACCAGATATTTCAGCTGAGCATGTTATTGCTCCCAAATCAAACTGGTGTTCACTTAGTAAAGATTAAGGGGAGAACAGATTCTGAGTACACTAGGAGGGTCTAGGTTGTCGTGAGTGAACCACCGGACCTGATATTAAATAGACTGACCCTTGTTTTTCACTCTCCCCTTCTCAAACACCTTTCATCATGCCTTGGGCCAAGTATGACTTCAACATATTGTCAGGAAGATCCCCACTGACAGAAAGCCTTGCAGCCGGTCCCCTGTGTGCTGGCCTACGGTCCATTCTCCAAGTACAGGTGGCAGGAGTCAGGATGTGTGGACCCAGGCTTGAGGTTATTATGGGGTTCCTCCGTGTCCTTGACCTACCTTGCAGGTCCTTGAGGAGAACAGCTCCAATTCATAAATAACCGGAGCCATCTGTGAGAGGCCGTGCACAGGCTGCGGCTCCCTGGTGAAGCCACAGTGCCTGCCCCTGCTATTCACCCTGACTCCAGCCCTGCAGCCCCGCAGCCCTGCAGGGCGTTGGATTCCAGCGTCCAGGAGGCTCTGTGTGTAGGAGGCATTCCTAGACGCGACAAGCTGGGGGATGGCGGCAGTGGCGGGTGGGGGGGGGGGGAAGGCTCAGGCCGGGGAGCTGGCTCTGTGCTGAAGCCTCGATTTTCTACAGCTCCTTGGTGAGTTTGCCACTTCTGCTCCCAGCCTCTGGGATAGCCACCAGGTCTGGGGATTTTGTTCAGACTGAATTGAATTGATATTAAGTTTGTTCACACCCTGTTTTAAGAATGTTTGTGCTGCCCTCATGAGAGTAACATAACACAGTTGACCCTGAGCAGAGCTAATAATCACCTATGCAGACGATTAGGAGGACCAATGAGTAGTTTTTTTGTGTTTTTTCCCTTCATTTTCAAATAAATACATGATATGTATGTATGTATATATATACACACTGCAGAAAATTTAGAAGTATCATGCTCCCACTCTTTATTCCTCCCATAACCCCAATTTTAATGAGGGTAGCAATGGTCCCAGGTAAAAGATGACATTTCTTAACCTTCCTTGCAACTAGCAAGTGCTAATGGGCCCTAAGTGGAACTTAGATGGGCTTTCAGGAAGATTCTTAAAGGAGGGAGGGGGACAGACAGGGCAGGAACAGTTTCTTTCTCCTTTTTGTGCCTGGAATGTGGATGTGATGGCTAGAACTCCAGCAGCCATCTTGAGTGCTTAGTCTCGAACCTCTGTGTAGAAGGCAGTGATGCAGAAAAGGAGAAGGGCCCTGTATCCCCAATGACTCTGCCCAACTGTCAAACAGCCCTGTAATACCTGCCTCTGGGCTTTTTTTTTTTTTTTTTACAAGAGAGAATAACCTCCCGGTGCTTAAGTCACCGGGGTCAGGTCTCTATTAATAACAACAAACATCATTCATAGCTGGCTCAGTACCTGACAGAGAGTGAGTGTCCAGTAAAAGTTTGGAGCCACACATTTCTCTGGAAAGAGCTGTGGGTGATGAGAAGAAGCATGGGCTAAAGAATCCTTGTCCTGTTTTGTCATTGGCTCCCTGAGTGACCAAGCTCGTGCCCTCTCTGGGTCTCAGTTTATTTTTTGTAAAGTGCGAGGTCAGCGTCAATGCTCCTTCTGAGAGCTTCCTTGGCTCTTGTCCCTCTGAATCTATGCACTGAGCAGACCTGGAAACTCTTTTGGTTTTACATTGCACTGATTTTATAGCAGTAGGTGGATCATTTAGCCTCTTGGAGTCCTTGATTTTTTTAAAAAAATCTCAGTTGCCTAGCTTATCAGGCACACAGGAAATGTTTATTTTATGAATAAGGAAGGTTGGGGACCATGCCACCTGTCTGGGCTGCCTCCCCAGATGATAGCAAGGACAGAATGAGATAAGCCTGCACAATGCCGTCCCAAGAGTCGATTACTGTCACTCAAATGTCTCCAGGACAGGTTGACCTGGCTTCCCCCTGCCCCTCGCAGAGCTTGGGTTCTGGGTATTTGCCAGGACCTCTACTCAGGGTGGCCCTGCCACCTTCCTCCCCAAGCAGTTTCCAGACTGCTTCTTAGATGGCCATAGTCCCTGGGTGAAGGGACAGAGAAAGAATGAAGCCGGTGTGAGGAAGAAGAAATAGAATCAATCCCTCCCTGAATGAAGTTCCAGAGACAGCCCCCCCTCCCTGCTGTCTCCCGGCTGACCCCCTTCTGAGGATGCCTGGGACTCCTGCCATTATTTGCCTTCAGGAGAGGAAGCTGTGGCCATCCAAGGAGCTCCTTGGTTCCCATTGGCTCAGAGCTCTACCTGTGCTGCTGTTTCCCCGACAGGAAATTCAGTTGCCCTGACACTCAATCTCCATAGCAACCCTTGCTATTGAGACACTGAATGGAAACTGCTGGTGTGGGGAGGCCAGTAGCAGAATACTGATTTGTCCTGTGTCTGTAACCACGACTGCATCTCAATACCTTTCCAGATACCTAAGGAGCTAAAAATACATCTGGTTCTGTCTGGGGCTCTCCAACCAGGCTAAGCATCCTAAAGTGCATCTGTGCTGACTCTGACCTGCTAATATTAGTTACCTTAGGCAACTTGGGCATGGGGGCCATGGAACGGGGCACTGAAAGCAAAATTGCAGAGCACAGGTCTGGAGGGGTCTGCTGGAAAGGAGATAGAGAGGTGAGCAGGGTCTCCTGAGAGGAAACTGAGGGGTCCTGGGGGACAGCCAGCAGACAGCACTAATTCCCTGCAGAGCGCCAGTGAACTTGTTGGTCCAACTCACCATCCTGGCATTTGGCCATTGGCTCACTCAACAAACACGTATTAAGTCTCCACTCCATCCAAGAGTCTGTGCAGGGCACTGGGATTGCAGGTGTGAATAAAAGCGTGCACCCGTGGGGCACCTGGGTGGCTCAGTTGAGCATCTGACTCTTGATTTTGGCTCAGGTCATGATCTCATGGTTTGTGAGCTCGAGCCCAGCGTCAGGCTCTGCACGGACAGGGTGGAGCTTCTTGGGATTCTTTCCCTCTCCCTCTCTCTCTACCCCTCCCCCGCTTGTGCACTCTCTCAAAATAAATAAATAAACTTAAAAAAAAAAAAGAGTGTACACATTCCCTGCACTCACCGGTTAACAGGATGTTTGAAATTGGGGTTATCCCTGCACCTGCGAGCATACCATGTGCCTGGACATCATCTCTGCTCTGCAGTGAGCATCCCGGTTCAAAGATTAGTTTGACTCCTAACCTCAGCAGTGTTCGCATCATGGCGTAGATGGTAAGCTCACACGGGATCGACTGCAATGGTATGGAGCTGAGTGGCATCACTGCCTCAGCCGGGGACTGTCCCACCCTCTCTGTGGGCCTCCCAGGGGCTCTGGCCAGCACTGCACTCGGACCGTGAGGTGCTGTGTTCAGAAGAGACGGCGAGCACTCCGCTGACACCTGTTAAGGCAGCTCAGGAGAAAGTGACAGGTCGAATTACTTCCTAGTGTCCTTGGCAGGATTTGCAGACAGTCCTCCCCACCCCCCACCTCAGTCTTCCCGTAATCACTGCACATGTCATTCAATTATCCTGTATTTCCCAGAGGGGGAAGCTGCGCAGAGTTAAGAGCAAGCGGTGCGTGCCAGGGCTGCTCTGAAAAAGCAGGTGCCACACACAGCCAGCCCCCCAGCCCCAGCTCACTCTCCAACCCCAGCCTCCGCCGTTAGGCAAACGGGCCACAGGATGGAGAGATGGGGCTATGCTGCAGGTGCTGTGCAGGTGCACAAAGATCCCACAGAGGGTGCGCCAGGTCACATGAGGCTGCCACCTTGACCCTGACTGACTTGTTGAGCCTCAGGGGCTCATTTCCTGTGGCTGGCTGTTGGGCCTGGAGTGCAGAAAAGGGGCAGGGCTCCTGGACGCATCCCAAATCCATCGGGCCATATGGCTGAGAATAAGAATGGTTCCGTGCAACCTAATTCTCCTTTCTGGGCAAAGCAGCTCCAGATCTGCCCAATGGGGGTGTCTTTGTTCCTGGTTCCCTCCTGCAACTCTGTGGGCAAAACAACACCCTGACGCCTTCTGCCCGGATTATTTCCTCCTTCACCCAAGGGCATTTTCCTTTCCCTTCCTGCTGGAGAAGGGATCCTGTGGCTCCCTGGGGACTGCTCTGTAACTGACCACCTGTCCCTGCTGCTGGCTTCCTGCAGGGCCTTGGGGTGCAACAGGGACCCCACAGACCTAAGACGCTGTGTGAGCCCTTTGCGGGGCCCTGGGATAGTCCTCTTTTGGACCAGGGCCTCCTTGCCAGGTGCTGGTCTCACTCAGGGCTTCCCCTGAGGTCCTTCTGACCACCTCGGCCTTCTGACTCAAGCTGCCTTCGGAGCCCATCTGAAGACACCTTCCAGAAACAGAGCCCCAACAGGGCCCTTTCCACAACTCTGTGGAGGAGGAAACAGTGGACAAGATCAGCTGATCAGGGACACATTTCCATGACACTGCAGAGCCTGTGTCTATGGCCTGGGTTGAGGAAAATGCCCTGCGCACAGGGTCAGGAGATCTGGGTCCCAGTCCTGGTCTTCCAGCAACCAGATCGTCCCCTTTGCTACGGCGAGCCCCTCTGGATCTGTATGCCCACCTCACCAGGTTTTCAGGACCATTCATCCAAATAACAGAGCTTCAGATGCTTTGAACAATACATACAAATGCGTGATTTTATTCAACTCCTACTTTGTGGTTAGCACTGTGCTAGATGATATGGCAGATACAGAATGGCGGCCTCTGCCCTGAGCAAGTTGAAATAATCTGGAGTTGACACCTCAGGGCCGTAAGCAGTGTGACATCCCTGATGACTGGCTGTTGTTCTTTAGGAAAGGGAAGAGGAGGCAGGAACAGGGCCTACACTTGTGAAACAGGCCAAGGGCATAATCGTGCTCTTATGTGTCATTACCACAATAGAAGATTGGGAAGGAGAGAAAAGGGGAGTGGGGCAGGGTCCCAAGCATCCGGAGGCCCTGGTGGAGGAAGCCCGTTTTGAGTCTGTCGCGGACAGACCGTGAAGATATTCAGAGTTGGGTTAAGAGAGTTGGCTGCGAGCACGGTGGGGGAGAAGGGTGCTGAGGGTGGGGGACAGGTAGTGAGCGAAGGCACGGAGGCCCAGCTCTGAGTGACACGGGGGAAGACACCCCTCCCGGTGGGGATATGAGACTGTAAACACAGGTGGGGCTTTGGGCTCCGATGTTAGGTGTGTCACTTAGCTGTCGTTTGTCTTGGACAAGCTTTATTTATTTATTTATTTATATATGTTTATTTATTTATTTATTAATATTATATTTATTTTTGAGAGAAGGAGAGACAGCATGAGCAGGAGAGGGTCAGAAAGAGAGGGAGACACAGGATCTGAAGACAGGCTCCAGGCTCTGAGCTAGCTGTCAGCACAGAGCCTGATGTGGGGCTTGAGCCCATGAACCGTGAGATCATGACCTGAGCTGAAGCTGGATGCTCAACCGACTGAGCCACCCCAGGCACCTGATGTTTATTTATTTTTGAGAGAGCCCAAGTGGGGGAGAGGCAGAGAGCGAGGGAGACAGAGGATCTGAAGCAGGCCCCACAAGGATAACAGTGAGCCCAATGTGGGGCTCGAACTCACGAATCAGGAGATCACAAGCTGAGCCGAAGTCAGATGCTCATGTCCCGGGTGCCCCTGTCTTGGGCAAGCTTATTAGCGTGTCTGAATCTCAGGTTGTTCACCTATGAAGAGTTGATAACAATACTTATGTGAAATGGCTAGCATGAGGTTTAGATTAGACCCGGGCCTGAACTTATAACGCACTAGCTGCCTGACCCAAACAAGTTAACTTCTCTGAGTCTCAGACTTCTTCTCACCTACAGAGTATGGGTTATACTTCCTCCAAAGATGGTGGTAGGACTGAAGGAGCTGATGTACGTAAACTATTTGGCTGAGGGTAAATGCCCAGTGGATGGGGGAATGGGCCAGAGCCACTTGAGGGAGGTGGGGCATTGGGAAGTTTATTTGAGCAGAAAGGAAGGGTTTGAGCTGAGCCACTCACCCTGTCCCCTGTGACCACGAGAGAGCGTTTCTGAGTGTTCCATGTGAAGGAGCAAAGCCCATCTCCGTGCCTCTGCCAGGCTTGAGCCAGTGACTTAACCAGGATAGCAGCCACAGCCCTGCGGGGCAGGCTTTCAGCCCCTGAACCCAAATGATCAACTTAACGGCTTCATAGCAAAGGCAGGGAAGGAATTCAGAGAGGGCTCTCCTCTGGCGGCCAGATATGAGCTGTGAACCTCCTTTCTTTGCTGGAAGGACAAAGAAATCGTTTTAGTGAATTTCTTTTCCTGCAGGTGCACTGAGTCACAGAGCCAGTACATCTTCCCCGTGGAGGAAGCCTCCGAATCCCCCAGGACTCTCATGCTGAGGCCTGGAAAGGGAAGTGCATTCAAGCTGCCAAGGTCACTGGGCTCCTGGTGCCTGGCTGACCAGTGGGGGTGGGGGACAGCAGGCTGCCCAAGCCTCGGTGACTTGGAGCCACCCCACCCCTTCCTGTGGGGTGCTTACTGGGTGCTCCCTCCTGTGTCCAGTCCTTAGACTGCTACCCAGAGCAGCCAGACAGCTCACATTCATGGGCTTGGTCTTTAAGTCCCCTTGTTGTAGGACCTCCTTCGGGCCTACGCAGTCAGGAGAGGCAGCTTGGGGTAAGCAAGAACCTGGGTCCAGGACAGAAACCCTAATGTGAAATCTCCCTCTTCCTTTGCCTGCACATCAGGCCTGCAGACCGATTGGGTTAATGTCCTCATCCTGACACCTTACAGGCAATCGCGAATGGCCAAGTCGCTTACATGCTTCCTTCTGTTTTGGGTAAAGAATCCCAAACTCTTGCTTTCCAATCCAATTCCAATCCTGTCCCTCTTTCTGCCTCATATGTCCATGTTCACGGCCTGTAGAGCTTAAAGCCCTCTAACGAGACAGCTGTCTAGCCAGGTTGGGCTAGCATGCAAGGGTGGAGGGGGTCCTATAGGGACTCTGGCCAGTGAGCTCCCTGGCTTGCTGGCATTCCCTACGACCCTCTGGGTGGAAGTGGGTGCCACCCTGGGTCCCTGGCTCTTTCTCTGTCACCTGCTAGTGTCTCCCCTCCCTTCCATGCCTCCTGCACTACTCTCAAAGGCCATTGAGTTAGCAGCCCCTCCGGGTGAGGCCAGTGCTTTCCAGCAACGCAGCTCCTGTGCCTTCAAGACCAGCCATCTGCGTCCTGCCTGTGGGCTTGGCTGTGCCTCCCAGAGAAGTCAATGGCCTCTCCTGGCCCAGGGGCCGGGTCTGAGTGTGAAGAAAGGAATGGATGAATAATTGTGCTAAAGGTCTCATGAATAGTTCAGCCCCTTGGGATGTGGTTTTCCTCAGGACAAGAAATCTCTCCCAATGCTGAAACTCCTCCTCCCCTTCCTTGGGCCAGCCACGCGGGCATATTGCTCCAAGAGGATAATTCCATCTCTTTCCCTGGGAGTTTCCAACCCCAAAACGGCTCAGGCTTGCGCAGTGGTGCCAAATATGGCACTCGAATTATTCTGAGCATCTCACAGCCTGGCCTTACACAAATAGTGAAGTGGAAGAGGATAATTCTGGCTTTCTCTTTCTTCGTGCCTGTCCTCCCTACTGTCATTGATTGAGTGAGTCACTCATTGATTCATTGATTCAAACCCTTACAGAGCGCTGGGCTCTAGTAGGTTCGGGCTATCCAAAGGGACTGTGTGAACTGCGCCCTCCAGGGTCTGTGGCCTGGAGGGAATTTGTCTGTAACCAGTAACTCAAAGAGCAGGGAGGTTAATTGACCGACAGGAGTCTAGGGAAGCTAGGAGGAGGGTCGCCTCCAGGGCCAGTAGCTGGGAAGGTCTCTGGGTGGAGATGAGGCTTAAGCGGAGCCACATGGGCTTTAGCCAGTGAATGAGGGAGGCCTGGTGATCTGGGAGGAGGAGGGGGAGGAGGCCAGGAAGAAAAGGAGTTTTGTCTGGGAACCATCTGGAAGACAGTTTCATTTGACTTGAAAAAGGGGTTCTTCCATCAGATTCCTGGTAAGGTGTTAATTGTTAATGAGAGAAAGTGTTAGCTGACAACGCTTTAACACGTGGTCATTCCTTGTGACAACTGTATTTGTTTTCATTGCCTGCCACCCAGGAGTGTGTGGCATTGGCACCAACTCGACCTGGGTCCAATGCTTGGCTGCCAGTCACTATCTGTAACTTGGAGCAAGTCGTTTAGTTTCTGGAATCTTCCCCTCTTGTAGATTGGAGACAGTCATCTTCACCCCAAAGGGTTGTAGTACAGATTAAAGGGGACGTCGTGTGGAAAGGGCCTCGCTCAGAGCTGGCACCACACTGCCACTTAGAAGTGTTGCTCTTACCGTGGAAAATTAAACAAGCATCACCACCTGATCCAGCAATTCCACTTCCAGGTACGTATCCAGAAGAACCGAAAGGAGACTCTAAGAAATGTGTGTACAGCCATTATTCACAATAGTCAAAAGTTGGAAGCAACCTGGGTATTCACTGATGGATGAATGGATAAACAAAGTGTGACACACACACGCACACACACACTCACACTGGACATTATGTCACAAAAGGACAAATACTGCATGATTCCACTTATATGGAGGCACCTAGAGTAGTTAAATTCACGGAGTCAGACAGCAGGATGGGGGCTTCCAGTGGCTGGGAGGAGAGGAGAATGGGGAGTTGGTGTTTAGTGGGCAGAGTTTCAGTGTGGGGTGATGGGAAAGTTCTGGAGATGGACAGTGACAGTTGTACAACAATGTGAATGTAGTTTGAGAAGGAGAGGGGCAGAGGGAGAGAATCCCAAGCAGGCTCAGTCCCACCGCCCTGGGATCATGGCCTGAGCTGAAATCAAGAGTCAGATGCTTGACCAACTGAGCCAGGGGCCCCAACAACGAGAATATACTTAGTGCCACCAAACTCTACTGTTAAAAATAGTAAATGTTGTTGTGTATATTCTATCAAAATAAACAGCATTGCTTTTACTCTTCTTCTTCTTCAGCCCCAGAGTCTCTATAAACTTCTCTTTTCTTCATAAGGGATGTGGACAACAGCAAGCTCAGTGTGACACTTCTAGAAGGTTGCTACCCCTGAGCTTGATGCCTCATTATCAACAGATTCTGCCCAGATTCCCGGAGAGGGGGATTGATTAACCGATGCTCTGTCGAGGCCAAATAGTCTATAGCTCCGCTCTCTGGAAGGAGCCTGGCTGTAGGCAGGAGTCGGCAGAGGGCAGGGAGGTGGGCGAACATCCACCGCGTGTCTGCTATGGGCTGGGAAAAGTGCCCAGCAGACACCAGGCATACGGATGACAAGCTCTGCCCTCAAGGAATTCACAATGAACTTCTCCCCCTATGGCCAGCCACCCGCCCCCACCGTGGAGATGGCAAAGAAGGGGAAGGGGAAATGATATAGTTTTGTAATTGTTTCCCTGGACTCAGGACCCAGAGAATGTTCTAGGGCCCCCAGAACCCTCCTGAGGCTAGCACGCTTACTGACCTCCAGTGCAAAGGTGTCTCCATGTCCAGACCATGAGGAACAGTCAGGCTGTCTGGTAGGATCTCACAGGGCTGAGGTTGGTAAGAGCCCAGGCCACAGGCAGGGGGACCTATCTGGGCGCCCTGCTTCCTGGCAGCTGCTGAGCGGCAGGAGGGCCATGATTTGCTTCTGCTAACATTCCCTTGGGAATCACATGACCCAAGAGTTGGGGAATCTTTATGAGGAACCCCCCAAATGGTTTAGGGTCCTGAAAAGAAGCTCTCATCTTTCCTCCATCCCCCGCCCACCCCAGGCATATGGCAGACAGGGACACGAAGGCAAAGTGTGGTTGGCAGTTCAAACATGAGGTCCTAAGTCCAAGCCAGTGTTTTATCTCATCCAACAAACATTTATTAAGCCCTTCCTTCCTTACCACCAGGCATGTTAATAATTCAGGCTATGCTCTTAAGCTGGACAGGAAAGATCGAAATGTAATTTCTAGAATGTTGGAAGTATGAGTCTCCCACAGATGCAGAATGAATGTGTCGAAAATTTTATTTAACCCGTTCATTAATGAGGGAACCAATAAAATACTAACACTGGTTCAAAGAGCCTTTAAGGAACTGGATTTAAAGGGAAGACACAGGCACGCCTGGATGGTTTAGTCAGTTGAGCATCCGACTTCGGCTCAGGTCATGATCCCGCAGTCTGTGAGTCCAAGCCCCGAGTCGGGCTCTGTGCTACAGCTCAGAGCCTGGAGCCTGCTTCAGATTCTGTGTCTCCCTCTCTCTCTGCCCTTCCTCTGCTCATGCTCTGTGTGTCTTTCTTTCAAAAATAGAGACATTTAAAAAAATTTAAAGGGAAGACACACCAAAATAAATTTCTTTGTGAGTTAGACACAAATTCGGAAAGTGTTCTACAGAGCAATTAAACTGGGGTTCTCTCTCCCACCAGCCAGAAATTGCTTGAATCTCTACAGGACAAAAATCTACAAGTTAACATGTAACTTTATAGTCTTTATAATCATGTGAATCTCTACCAGTCAAATAGTGAAATGGTCTTCTAGAGCATGTCATCTAATGGATACGTACTGTGAACCATGTGTGTGATTCAAATTTTTTCAGTAGTCATATTAAAAAGTAAAAATGAACAGGTGAAGTTAATGCTAATAGTATATTTTATTGGAGTGCCTGGGTGGCTCGGTCAGTTTATCACCCTACTCTTGATTTTGGCTCAGGTCAGGATCTCAAGATTGTGGGATTGAGCACTGCATCGGGCTCTGTGCTTAGCATGGAGCCTGCTTAAAATTCTCTCTCTCTCCCACTCTGACCCTCTCCCCTGTTCATGCCCCCTGTCTCTCCCTCTCTTTCTAAAATAAAAAAGTTAATTAATAATATACTTTATTTAGCCCGACACATCCAAAATATTGTCATTTTAACATGTGGTGTTAGCACTTAACATGTCAAGTATTCAAAAGCCTTATGTTGATAGCACAGTTCTAGGGAATTAAATAATCTTTGTGTAGGTCTGTAAAACAAAGCTTCACTATCACAGTGCAGGGGGATACAGTCATCCTTGTGGCCTTATCTAAATTTTGGATAATTTTAGTTTTCCCTAACATATTTAATATCCTAATATCTACATAGGTTCCTTGGCCCAATTAGCAGAAGTACAGGAAAGGGGAGTCCAAGCTATAACTCTTAAAAAGGTTTGTGCAGGGTAGCATGGGCGGCCCAGTCAGTTAAGCAAGCGACTCTTGATTTTCGCTCAGGTCATGATCTTGCGGTTTGTGAGACTGGTGGCATGGAGCCTGCTTTGGATTCTCTCCCCCCGCCCCCCCGCCATTTTCTCTGCCCCTCCCCAGCTCCTGCTCTCTCTCAAAATAAATAAATAAACTTAAAAAAAAAAAAGGCTTGGGGCAAGGCATTCAGGTAAATACCTAGTGTAAACAAATGCTCTCATAAAGGTACATCAGGGGTGTGAGGGGACAAAATTCTGCTGGTGGGATGGGCGGATCAGGAGGACTTCCCAAGATGAGTAGTGGTCACAAGGTGGAGCAGGGGGGTGCTGCGAGCACAGGGAAGAGTATGACCCAAAGCAGGACAGTGCACACGTGCAAAGAACACTCCTCCTTGAGTGTGTGGGAGGGAGGGGCAGGGACTGAGGGCTGACGGGCCAGGCGGTCAAGGGTCTTGGGCATCTCACCTTTACCCAACAGGGAGCCACAGAAGGGTTTTCAGAAAGGGAAGGACGTGGTCAGACTTTTCTTTTAGGAAGACCCTTCCAGCAGCTGTTAGCCGTGCAGCTGGTGGAATCTTCCAATTCTTTCCCCCTCATTACCCCGGTGGTGAATAAGGATGAAGTCTGCGTCCAGGTTGGTAGCTAAAAATATTTCCTAGGCATCAAATTACAGATGTGGTGCCCAAATCCAGAGTGGCAAAGTGGGCAAGGCAGCTCCTGAGGTCAGGACAGAGTAACGATTCCTTCCGGGACCTGCGGAGGGCTGCAGATGGCTTTTATGGTTTCATGACTTGGGAGCCGATACCCAGGCAGCCTTTGGGGCCAGGTGAGCACAAAGTAAGAGAAATCTCAGCTTGGCATTAACTCAGCCACTGGCGAAGCGAGGCAGGCAAGGACGTGGGCTTGGGCTGTGTTTATCCCCATCATCTGGATGGAGATAAGGGCTGGCTTTGATTTCTCTTGCCCTTTACATCTGAGAAGCTCAGACTACTTTATGGGCATTCTTGAAGATGCTGGTCTCTCGCTCTGGTGAGACAAGGGTCAAACAAGGGCAGGGAAAGTTGGAACGGGCACAAACGGTACAAAGAACCAGGAAGAACTCCTGCATTTTCTTGAGACGCCCTCCTTGGTCCCCCAGCTCATCAATGTCAGAGGAGAGGAAGCTGACTTGTTTTACTTCTAGTTTTACCGGAACTGCACAGAACAAGCCATTTTGGGCCAAGAGCCTGTCACCCCAGGGAAGGTGAGAGGTAGTGTAGGGAAGGAGAGATTTGAGGAAGGCTTTGTAATCAGTGTCTCTCTGGGTAGTGTGTGCAGTGAGGGTGGGCGCTGAGGGGTCTTCAATCAGCTTCCTTATGGCTGTGCTTCTAAGTGTGCAGTTTGGGAAGCCAGTTGGACATGAGGGTCCCATTTCTGCTTGGGGCTATATAATCACCATGTCCAAGACTAACCACCCAGTTGGACCAGGAAAATTCTGGTCTAATCTTCTTGGAAATAAGCCTTCTCCCTGTTTTTTTTTTTTTTTGCCATGAATTGTTCCCCGACTTATGATGAAAACTGAAGCCCAGGGCAGCAGAGGAAATGGGGTCAGAACTTGGGGAATAGACCTGCGCCCGCCGGCTCCCAGCCTCATGGTTAGAGATGAGCCCTACAGAATGTGGACTCCCTGCTTAATGCCAGACTCCAGTCTGCCAGCCGGCCGTGCTCCAAATACTAGACACGGGTTCGATTGCCTTCCTGCCACAGTCGAGACCTTCTGCTTATGAAGACATCTCTTCTGTCTTCCACCAGAGCTAACCCTCCTGCCCCAGCGCCTCCTGGAAAGCCTGTGGAGTGGCCTGGGCTCTTTCTCTCCGGTTTAGGTCTCCCCAAAGGTCCTCTAGGAGAGTATACCTGCTCAACTTGGGAAGCTTCCTTAGTGCTCGCTCATCCAGGAAAGAAGGGAGAGAGGAAGGGAGGAAGTTAAGCTTTATGAATGAAACGTCAGGTACTGGGCTAAAGCGGTCAGAATGCAGGGTCTTATTCGAGCCTTGAGGGAACCTGCAAAGATGGGCAGTGTTTTCCCCAGGTTTACAAACCCTGCAGCCCAGCAAGCAAGTTGCCAAAGGTGATGCAGCCAGTGGGAGATGTGAGGCTAGAGCTCTGTCCTCCTGTTCCTGTCTGCGGTCAGTCCCAAGTAGAGCTGGTCTAACTCTAGAGAAATCCGTGCTGGAGCAAAAGCCCCAGAGTGATGCCTGGTTAAAAGGAGCCACCGGCGGCCACCTGGCTCCACCTGCTTTCCTAGTCTGAGTTGGCCCAACCTCTAACTTCCAGACTAATCTTCACGTCGGCGGGGGGCTGGCACAGACTCACCTACAAGTCTGATGAAAGATCTGATCCTGCCTGTAGAATATAACGTACAAACAACTTTGGCTGCAACTTCAGAAGCTCATGCGCCCTGAGAGTGAGAAAATGGTCTTTGAGACCCAGCAAGTCTGCAGAGGAGCCTATGGTCGGAAAGAGAGCCAGGGTTTGGAAGGGCGGAAAAAGAGAGAAACAGTGCTGCAGGGGCGGGTGGGGTGGTGCAGAGATGCTGTACCACTGACGGCCAGGGAAGGGGTCCCTTGGCAGAGCCTCAGGTGCACAGGGCACCGTCCGGGATGAAGTGTGCAGGCATCAAGTGAGGTCACCAAAAGGCATCATGGAGCCCTGAAGGTGCTGAGGGATGTAGTGTTCTCCAGGCCAGTCCTGGCCCATTCCAGAACTGGATTTTGTTATAAAAATGGGTTCAGGAACACCGCTCAGGGTCCTAAACCTCCATTTGGCAAGTGGATTGAGATTTCTTCCCCTGGGACCTCTGGTGGCTTGGTGGGTTGAGCATCCGGCTTCAGCTCAGGTCATGATCTCACAGTTCATGAGTTCAAGCCCCGCGTTGGGCTCTGTGCTGACAGCTTACAGCCTGGAGCCTGCTTCAGATTCTGTGTTTCCTTCTCTCTCTGCTCCTCCCCGACTCACACTCTATCTCTCTCTCTCTCAAAAGTAAGTAATAAAATACACATTAAAAATTTTAAAAAGGGGTGCCTGGGTGGCTCAGTCAGTTAAGTGTCCGGCTTTGGCTCAGGTCATGATCTCACGGTTTGTGGGCTTGAGCCCCACGTCAGGCTCTGTGCTGACAGCTAGCTCAGAACCTAGAGGCTGCTTCAGATTCTGTGCCTCCCTCTCTCTCTGACCCTACCCTGCTCATGCTATCTCTCTCTGTCTCTCAAAAATAAATTAAAAAACATTAAAAAATTAGAAAAAAATTTCTTCCCTGGAAGCCAGAAGTGTCCACAATGACAATAACATCCCAGAGTGGGCTGGGGCTCCGAGTAACCCAAACCTTCCACCCACCAAGCAAGGATGGGGTGGCATCAGGCTAATCCAACCGCCAAGGCAGCCTGTTAAAAATAATGCTTACGTAAAGAAAACACCCCCAGAAAAAGAATCCCGAGTAATCCAGGCAGGCTGGAATAGACGCCTCCTGTTCTGACCTACCTCTGAGATGAAATGATCTATTTCTTCCTTGAATTGCTCCCCCAGTTCTGTTCATTCACGTGCTTGCTCAGCAGACACCCAAACAGTGTTTTGGGTTTGCCCAGCTGTTCTATTTCCAGCCTGTTGAGTTCATTTTAGGTTCCACCCTCGGGATTGGTCCCTCCTCCTCCTCCCTCCTCCCCTCCCCATCCTCCTCTTCCTGCACTCTCTCACTTCTCCCGCCCCATTTCCCTCCCAACTCCTCCATCTCCCACCGCCCCATTTCCCTTCCGACTCCTCCATCTCCCACCAGTCCTCTTTGCCTCTCCCTGCCACCTGCTCCAGGATCCCTGCTCTCTGTCTCTCCTAGAGTGCCTTCTCCTACCTCCTCACTCTTTGGCTCATATTTCCCGGAGCTCACAGGGGTGTGTGAACAAGCCCTGGAAGAGAGAGGGTGACGGCACGGTGGGACACAGGCGGTAGCCCTGGGAGCAGGCAGCCTGGCGGGCTTCTCTCTGACTTCTCACTGCCAAGTACACAGGTCTCACTGCTTCACGGTCACGGTCACCAGGAAGGAACTGGCCATGCTGGCAGCTCACCTTGCGGGCATTTGTGCCCCAGGGCCCTGCCTCATTCTTGGACACTCCCTTCATCCTGTCATCCCACAGTGAATGGCCCTAGCAAGGATTTCAGGAAGAGAGTTTCTAGCGCTTTCTGTTGTGGAAGTCAAGCCTGCCAAGCCCTGCTCCCCTGATTGTTTCTCTACAACATGGGGGACATGCACAGAGCACCATTAGCCTGGCTGCCTGGCTAGCTGTTTCATGTATCTGACCTCTGTTTGCTCCTCCTGGGGGGGGGGGGAGTCACAAGCAGCAAAGCCAGGGGCAGCTAAAATTCTGGGTATGGGCAGTTAATCGATGACAGTGGTGGAGCCAGTGCCGAGGGGCCGGCTCCATCCTGTGGCTGCGTGTGGCTGTAGAGCCGGCGTCAGGGGCATGGGGGCCAGAGCCTGGCAGAATGGGCCCGGGCCAGAATCAGGATATGAAGTCTGTCTGTGCGGGTGCCGTCAGGCTAGTCTCCACGCGTGGCTCCTTCTCTGTCAAATGCAAGTGATTAAAAGAGCTCTTACCTCCTAGGTTTGTTCTGAGGATGGATTTGCACAGAAGGCTTAGAACAATGCTTGGCCTGTCAGGCACTCGGCATGAGCTATTACTATTTCCAGAAGCATCAGCTCTCCTCTACTGGAGGAGCACCCCAGCCCCTGAGAGAAGTCAGAAGAATGATAACCTTTCACCTCAGGCAGTGCTCCAGTGGTTCCAGACCTGTCGACCTACTTCTTCATTTAGCCTTCATACCTCCTTTGGGTGCGGATGGGGGTGGGCTTAATTCCCATTTCACAGATTGGAAACTGAAGCCAAGCAATGTCACGGGACTGGGCCAGGTTCCTATGGGAACTACCCTCTCCAGCTTCTCTCTCTATGGCCCACTCGGGCAGTGGGGATTTTGCCCACACTGGTGCTCAGAGAGTTGGAGAGGGCAGGAGGCTCATGAAACAACAGTCTGGTGAAGACTGAGAAGGTGGAATATGAAGAAGGGAAGAACCCAGGACACTTGGCTAGACTCCAGTGACGGTCTGAAGCCATTAACACCAAGAGAGAGAGGCCCGCTGGCTGGTCAGAGCCTGAAAAGCTGAGGGGAATGGGGGCTGTGGACGGGGGCACTGATGGCAGTGGGAGAGACTAGGTTGACACATGGTGGTGGGGAAGTAGAGAGAGAAGCCCAGAATCCCAGGGAACTGTTCTGGACAGATTCTGAGACGAGACGTGGGCTAGAATGACAAGTGTGAATGGCAGAAGTCAACAGTGAGCAGCTAGCTCATTCCCTGTCTAGTCATTCATTTCTCTATTCATCCATCACTGAGCTCCTGAGCCCTGGGCAGGAGCTGGAGACAAAAGCGTTAATAAGTGAAGCACCCATAAATGAGTAACTAAGCAACAAGCTATCCTTGTGCTAAGTACTACAATGGAGGGGTGTACCAGGTACTGTGAGAGTATAAAGGAAAAGTCCAGAAAGGGTTCCCAGAGGAGGTGACAGTTGAGTGGGCCTTGAGGGATGTATAAGTGTTTGCCAGGCGGGGGACTCAATGCTGGAATATGGAAGGGAATCAAAAAGGAGAGAGAGGGCCTTCTAGACAGAGGCAACTCCTACTGCATATCACTTCTGATTTCCCTTTTGTGCTCCATTTTCTCTTTTAGTAATCAAAGCAAAGCCAAAGTTCCTTGTAGAACCCTGGCCTCTAATTTGACTCACATAAGGAGCTCCTGCTTTCTTTCTTCTCTGATTAAAACAAACAAACAAACAAACAATCAAACAAAAATCTAACCTCCTTAGAGTTCTCTGGTGTGAGGGTTTCCTATAAAGCTCTTACTTCATAAGTTGAGAGGAGATCTAGTAATCTTATGTCCTGGGAAATAAAATATACACGGGCCCTAATTTATACTACAGTGTGGATGACTGGCACAAGATACTTTTCTCTGCATAAATTAGAACATGAAGAGAGGGTGAAGAGACTAGAAGGACCCTGGAAATGTGTGGGTGTTTGAGGTGCAGTAAGGGTGTAGCATATTTAGTGAGGATAGAGACAAACTCAAGGAGAGACATGGAGGATTCTAGAAACCAATTTTCTAGTTCTGTCCAGGGAAATGCAGCTTGTCACAGTCCAGCACACTAGGTCCAGAGGGAGGGTGCTACCAGTGGAGCCTTCTTATACACTCCCTACCCTCATCATCCCCCCCCCAGGCTCTCTGGGAGCTGGTTGCCACCTCCAGGGATGCTGGAGGGGGGGGGGTCCTGAGAGAAATGAGGTCCCTAATCGATCTGCCAGGAGCACAAACAGTTTTGTTCCCTCAGGGGAGGAGGCGGT
Organism: Suricata suricatta; assembly: GCF_006229205.1. Classification (NCBI taxonomy): domain Eukaryota; kingdom Metazoa; phylum Chordata; class Mammalia; order Carnivora; family Herpestidae; genus Suricata; species Suricata suricatta. The sequence continues at coordinate 51,351,019 of NC_043707.1, forward strand.
CCTGAAGCATGAGCTGGATGCAGCTGGGGTGTTGGGAAGGAGACTAGTTCTGACTCCTGTTCCTTGGTGCGGTGCCCCCCAGTCCACCAAGAAGACAGCACGGGATGGCCACCAGGCTTACCATCTACTGGCCTGGGAAGGGCAAGGATCCTGGGGCAGGTTCTCTGCACTGGTAGTGGTGGCGCAGGCAAAACTCTGCTCTCCATAGCAACTTGGCAGCCGCCACCCCAGGGAGGGTCACCATGGCAACAACCAGGCCAGGAACTGCTCCTCTGGGCTCTGGGCCTCCTGGGTTCACCCATGGTCTTCCCCAGAGGTGGCTACCTGGGCCTGGGCCAGGCGGGACACCAAAGGTATGGAGAAAAGTCTGTTTTTGTTTCCCTTTTCTTTTTTAAGTTTATTTTCGAGAAAGAAAGAGCGAGAGTGATTATGAGTGGGGGAGGGACAGAGAAAGAGAATCCCAAACAGGCTCTGTGCTGTGTGCAGAGTCTGACTTGGGACTTGAACTCACAAACCTTGAGATCATGACCTGAGTCGAAGTCAAGAGTCGGACACTTAACCAACTGAGCCACCCAGCTCCCTTGTTTGTTTGATTTGAACATTGGATCATAGATACCAAATTTTAAGCGATTGTCCTTGGACCTGGGGTCTAAAGGTTAGAAACTGGCAAGGGGGGGAGAGGAGAGGGGTGAGTGGGTTTCTAGGGAGATAAGGAACAGAGTTGCCCATGGTTAAGAAGTCCCAGGCTTTGGTTCCTACAGAGGTCCCCTCAGGGGTAGTGACACCCCATGGCCCTAGCTGAGGGCTCAGGATGTCCCTGGAGGAGCTCTGCTGTCCCACCGAGAGGACCGAGCTGGACCAGGAAGCCCAGAGTTCCAGAAAGAGTGCATATGGGTGACAGGGCCATGCTGGGCCAGGCCACTTGTTTTCTTGCCCGCTTTCTCACGCCCCAACCTCTCTCTCCACCAGCTTTGTCTTTCACCTCTTCATGTCTGTCTTTTTCCCAGAGCACCCACAGACCTACCCTGCAGAGCTCAGCCCTGAGGGGAGCCAGGGTGAATCAGCTCCCTCAGGCAGCTCACCGGTGGGGGAGGGGCTTTTACAAGTTCCCAAAGTTCCGGAAGGAAGAGCAGGAAGAGCTAGGAGAACTCTCCTCTCCGCCTCCCTCTCTCAGTCCTCCTCATTATTCTGACAGTTTCTCAGGCAGGAAATGCATAATGTAAAGAGAAGAGCTTTCACGCTACTCCCCAAGGACTCCCAGGAATGCCCTAGAAGTGAGGTGCAGAAGCCAGCTGGAGACAGCTTGGAGGAAGGAGAGAGGATGCAGTTCGGTGGCTGCTTATGGCACGGCCATATCTGCCCATTCATTCATTCATGAAATATTTACTGAGCCCCTAGCACTGTGCGGGGCCCCAGGTACTTACAGCGGGGCAGGCAAGGAGCAAACGCATGGTTACAAAGCGTGCTAAGTGCCCTGAAGAAAATGAACCAGCTGCAGCAGAGGGGGCCACCAAGGAAGTAACATTTAAAGCCATACCCCAGGGATGAGGCAAAGGATCGGGCGAGGTGGGTACGGTGTGCCACTAAAGATGGAAGAGACGCTGTGTGTAAGAAAGTTTCAGGGGCTGAGTGGACAGAGGCAGGGAGGGGTCTGAGGAGGCCCAGGGTCTTGAGGGGGTTTGGATTTTTTCAAAATGTAGTGGGAATCTAGCCACTGTGGGTTTAAGTTGGATTAACAGGATCTAGTGTCCATTTTCAGAAGGCCTGTCTGGCTGCTGGGAGGAGACTGGGTTGGAGAAAGGCAGATGGGGCCCAGGGAGGAAGGGCGAAAGCCGGAGGGCTTGTAAGGTAGATTTCAGAGCTAGGAAGGACAGCGTTATAATGGGTTGGAATGAGGGTGGGAGAGATTATTATGTGTATATTTAACCTATTGGTCTTTTGGCTCAGCTCCCCCATTAGAACGTAAGCTCCGCGAGTGTTGGGGTCTGCTGACCTGGTTCACTGTTGGTTCCCCAGCACGCAGAAGGGCACTTGATAAAGATTTAATATGAGTGAGTGAGTAAGTAAGTGAGTGAATTAAGGTATGAGAGGGAGGGGTTAACGACGACACCATGCTTTTTAGCTCAGACTCAGGGTGGATGGGGGCAGCACATGGAGGGGGAGAGAGGATGGGGAGGGAGAGCTGTGAAATCAGAGTCCAATGTCAAGGGAGCGTGGAGGTGCTTTCGAGGGGCTGGGCAGGCAGGGTAGGTGGGTGTGGAGAGAGGGCAGGGGGGGAGGCAGTGTACTCTCTGGTCACTAATGTACCTCCAAGATGCACAGCAGTGCCTGGAATAGAGAAAAATGTCAATATATGGTAGCTGAATGAATGAATGGAGTTGAGAGGAGAGTTCTGGGCTGGACCTACAAACGCGGCCGGCACCAGCTCCCAGAAGGTGTTTAGGACTATAGGAGCGTCTGAAATCACCTAGGGAAGAGGGTGTGGAGAGAGAAAGGAAGGGATCTCCTTGGGCCATCCCTCTTTCCTACACCAGCAATTGCTGGCTTACAAAGCAGGGAGCCTAACTTAGCAAAAGGCAGAGCCCGACAGTTCCAGGAGACTCTTCTGGACTAGCCCTAAAGACAGGTGAATATGGTGACTGGGGGTGGGGATGGAGGTAGGGGTGCAGGCTGGCCCCTCAGCCCTGTGAGAAACGGAGAAGCTTCCAGCACCGACAGCAGAAGGCCTCTGACCCCTCTGGCCGGGAGCCACAGCTCTCCTTCTGGCTGCCTCTCCTCAGCCTGTGATGCTATGGTCAGGCCCGGCTGAGGTTCCCAGGGAGAGAGCGGATCTCAGTGTCCCTGGCAGCCTTTGTGGCCCCTAGAGCAACCCATGCTGTCCGGGGGCTTAGATGCGGTGACCAGGGTCCCAGATGACTGGGCCAGCTCACATGCCACATGTTGTGTCTATTCCCAAAGGCCTGGAGCTGGGCAATGAAGGCAGGTGCCCACGGCAATAATGGTGTTGGGGCCCCAGAAGGCTCTAGGGGCAGGTGCTGGCCACACATCACAGGGTATCAATCCAAGCGCAGGTTATCACCCGAGTCATGGGACCAGATGCATGACAGATGTCAGTCTCAGCCTTGGCATACACCCAGGATTGGCTGGAAAGAGGCAGACAGGGAGTCTAGCTGGGAGTTCCCCTCCAGAGTGAAAGACTTTGAGGAAAATCATGCTGGGAAAGGAGCTTATCTGGATTGGGAAGACCTGGGCTCCAGACCTGCCTCTACTGCTAAGTAGCTGCGTGCCTCCCCGTCGGTCACAACGTGTGAGAACCGGAAGAGGTCTTCTACTTCAAAGTTCCATGCCGAGTGGAAACTCTTCCCACAAACCCTGGCATGTGACCACCCAGTGTCTTTCCAGACACTCCCAGGGACGGGAACCTCATACCCACAGGGTGGCCATCCTATTCGGCAGTTCTGTCAGAAAGGTCTTTTACCAAAGGCCTGGAAGGATCCAACACTAGACGTTAATAGTATTGCCTCCAGGGAGGAGCGGAGGACTGAGGGAGGCCGACAGGGCCTTCCTTCCCTGTTGATCTGGTGTGGGGTGCGTTCAATACCGTGTGGAGAATTTGTGACAGCAGGGAAACAAAAGTCAGGTTCTTCTTTATTTGACCCCCATCTGTCCTCCTAATATTTCCACCTACTGGTCCACCAGGTCTGCTCTCTGGGATCAGAAAATAAGCTAAACCCACTTCCTCTCAGATGGCCCTCAAATACTGAAAATGGGGGTCCCGTATCTTCTCCAGGCTGAGCCACACCTGCTGTAACTTGGTCTCCAGACCCCTCCCCATCCCAGTCACTCTTTCAGACAATAAAACTCAGTGGGTTGCAGAGTAAAAAATAAAAAATTCCCTGAGTTGGGTGTTATGCTAATTAACGGTGTCCCGCTTCTTGCGTGTGGGGTCAGGCACTACCAGATAGCTCACTTCCTCAGTTCCAATCCAGGCTAATGAAACGAAAAACATTAAAAGCACAAATCCCTACTCTCGAGCTGAGGGGAAAGAAGGAAAGCAGGAAAGCATTGGACTCGTAGAGCCCGACTACTTGGGTTCAAATCCCAGCTTGGCCACTTTTTGGCTGTGTGACCCAACATGGGTGTCCTGCAGTTTTCTCTGGGAAACAAGACTAATGATGACACCAATCTCGGAATGAGTTTTTAAGAGCATTAGCTGTATCGCCCAGCTCAGCACTCAACGAATGGTAGCTGTTTGGTATTATGACCACCCCCACTCTGCCTGCTTCACAGGGAGATAAGGCCTTTACCGAAATGAGGCTAATTCATAGCACTTATTTGAAAGGAGGGGAGCAGAAACCTAACTGGAGGGGGGCTTACTGGGGGGAGTTGCTCTGCAATGCTCCTCCTCCCCCCGATATTTGTAAGCAATGATTATGAGCTGGGCACTGTGCCGAGGGTTTTACAGACCCTGCTCACTGGGTTCTCCCAACAGCTCCATGAGGTAGGCACTATCCTGACTCCCATTCAACAGATGAGGAAATAAAGGCTCACACAGGTTAAGTAAGCTAAGTAACTTGCCCCAGGCCACACAGCTAGGAAGTCACGGGGCCAGGACTCAAAGCCGAGCATGAGTGTGTCTGACTCCCCAAGTTGGTCTTGGACACCAGTGTCCTGTTCTTTTAAACCAGACCCCTCGTTGGGGCCCAGCCCCTGTCTTTTTGAGGAAGCCACAGCCTTCCCTTCCTGACAGCACTGCGTGCTATTCCTGTGAGGCGAATGGAGGGGTGGTCTGCTCTCCCACTGAACTCTCCGCCCCTCTCCCCTCCAGGAGTCCTCACCACACCAGGGACTCCAGCTGCATCTCCTTGGGTCCCCTGAGGGCCATCCTGGCATCTGGTACCCCTGGGCTGTTTGCTGGTTCTTGACCCCAGCCCGTGACATGGTTCCACACTCATCTACGAAAAACAAAACCAAAAAACCGCCATTTTGGACACGGGCCCTGACGTGTAACCTCGTTATGGAGCCAGCAGTGCATCCCATCCCATTATTGCCCGGCCAAGCTTCTCTGAGGCGTGCCTGGCTGCAAATGGCTTTCTCTGGTCTGGAAGGTGGGGGGCAGGGGCACAGCCCTCACTCGCCCTCCACGGCCGGAGGAGAGCTCATCTTTAATTGACAACTGGAGGCCTGCCATTGCTTTGCCTCAGCCGGCTCAGCTTCCAAACCCGATTTTATGTCTCAAGAGCAGGCTTCCCCTCACTTCTTCCGTCCCTCCGGCTCTGCCTTCCTCACCCCCTGCTCCTCGGTGTGCTCTTGTCCTTTCTTGGTGTGACTGAACACGGAGGGCTCAGCAGTCTGTGAAGAAAAGCCTGAGAGCTCCGGAAGGGGGTGAGGAGGGAACTAAGGCTTGCTGTGGACATCTTCTCTACATCATATGCGTACCTAGGGCACTGGGCCAGGTCTTTACACTCACAGTCTCTGAAATCGGGGCTGTTGTGATCCCATTCTACAGAATGGAAAACTGAGGTTGAGTGAGCTGCCCCCAAGTCACAGAGCTAGTAAGTGGCAGATCCAGACTTTGAACTGAGGCCCTACGACTCCGGTTTCTGCCTGGAGCGAGAGGGTGAAATATGTGCCCAGAGCTGGCTGCGTGGTTTCTGGAGCCAGATGCAAAAATTAACATGCAGGGCCCATCCTTCAATCATTTCTGTATGGTGACAGCAGAGCAGGAAGTCACGGGGCCATTTTGAACCACCGCACAAGGCCACACACCTGGGAGCCAGCTCTCCGTGTGTCTCCATGTGACTGAAATGACAGTGAGGGGCCATGTGTCCCCATCACTTACCCAGGATTCATTTATTCCCCAGTGCTAAGTGGTCCCAGATGTGCCACCAGTCCCTTGCCGGACTCCGTTAGTCAGCCATCCACTCATCACAATGACTGGCATCCCCAGGGCCTTGGCCCACATAGCCCTGGTGCACTTCAGGGAAGGGACGGGGGTTGGGGGGGGGGCGCGCTGCACAAGCAAGCAGGAATACAGGGGAATGCCCCCAAAACACATCTCTTCCATGTGATGGAGGGACTCAGGAGGCTGCAGTGGAGACCAGAACACTGCCTGGGAGCCGGTGGCCCCGGGTCAGCCCTCTTACATGGCCCTGGGCAATCCTTTCCTTCTCTGAGCATCCATGCCTTGCTCTAAATGCAGGGGTTGGGAGGCACCAGCAATTCCTGGAGGGGGCAGGGCTGTGATGGGAGTGCATTGCATTTCTCAGGTGCTGGGTTGGAAGCCCACACAGAGGGCAGAAAGACACAGAGGCAGAAAGGAGAGGCAGACGCAGTCACTCGAGGCAGGAGCAGCAGGACGCTCCGATGTCTTTATTGGGGCTCGAGCACAGCACGACAGTTGAAGGCGTGCAGACAGGGCGGCAGGGCCCAGCCTAGGCATGCCTCAGACACACACATAAGGGGACAGCTTTACAAAAGGACTGACCAACACTAGGGAGGGGCAGGGCAGCTGGGAGGGGGGCGGGAGGGCCACGGGAGGGGCAGAGGCCAAGGTTGGAGGGGTCACCTGGCCTCTGCTATTGCACGCTCCTCCGGCCACCGGCCAGGAAGTACAGTATTGCAACTGATCTCCGCTTGCCCGAGGCGTCCCCTTCTCAGACCCCTGAGCCAGATGGGCAGACAGACCCCCTCCCTGCCCGTCTGCCCGGCAGCATCTTTGAAAACAAATGGACTGAGCAGACAGAACAAAACCCCCCAAATAAAAAAAAGACAAAATGCCCCTCGGTTCAGGACATGGGTAAGGTGGAGGAGGAGGGGAAAAAGCTGCAGAGGAGCCCCTGAAAGTCCCCCCAAACTGGGGCATGGGGTGGGAGGTAGAACCCCAATCTGGGGCAGGGTGGGGCTAGTGGAGCAGTGACCCCAGGGGGCAACCGGGCCTTCCACAGACCACCGGCCACAGGGGAAACAACCCCAAGAGGGCAAGTCTGGCCTTGGACCTTCCCCCATCCCACCCCGGGTAGGACTGGCAGATCCCAGACACTTATTCTTGGGACATTCCACACACGTGTGCAGAAACAGGCGTCAGGGAAGGGAAGGGGATGGGGGGGTGGGGGTGGGGCACGGGCTTGGGGAGACACGGCCTAACAGAGAAGACAGACACCAATAGCACGTGCACTACACACGAGTATAGCACGTATGAATATAGATACTATATGTGCATATATATCTCTTCGGCGTACAACAGAACAGAACAGCAGACCCAGAGGGCTCTGGGCCTGGAGGGTCACATGGGAGGTTTTCCATCAGTCCTGTGCAAACAAGGATCTCTGAGTCTTTCCCAGCGAAAGATTCTTGCCAGGGTTCCAGAGTTTCCCTAAGCCTTTGGCTTTCTGTCTGTCTGCCTGCCTCTCTCACGTTGGTGCCGCTTAAGAGAGGGTGAGGACTTCAGCCTGGGCATAGCTGGGCGAGAGGGCGTCTTGGCAGGTCTCTGTGTTTAAAGAGCACAGGTGTGAGACACTGGGACGCACGCTTTCAGCTCAACATTGCCTTCTGGGGGGGGGCAAGGAGTTCAGCAAAAGAAAGGGAGAAACAAAGAATGAGATGTTAGAAGGAAGCCAGCTGTGGACCCACAGCCTGTGGGTGAAGGACTAGGCCAGGAGCAGAGCTGGAAGGCGTGGGGACCCGGGGCTAAGAGGCCAGGAAGAGCAAGGATGGGTCAGCGACTGGGGTGAGCCCCTTCATCACCCCTCTGCCTACCCAGTGCCAGGCCCAGGTGACTCATAGGCGATGTTACGGCTTATGTCCATACCTGCTCAGGCAGTGAGCTCCAGGAATCACGAACCCTCAGGTCTTCAAAACCCCAGTGCATTGGGTGGAGGGATCATAGCCCTATAGACTGGCACCGAGGCAGTGGGGGACTCTCTTGGTGTGGCCTATACCCACCCCCCGCATAGCTCCACCAGCCACCTCCACCTGGGGCCGCTCCATTGTCCCAGGGGGGCTGCTGAGGAAGGCTCCTGAGAGTCCTGTCCTGCCGTGCCCAGCCATACTTCCTCAGTCTGGTTGGAACAGAGCTCTAGCAGTTGGAGGGTGGACGCTGAAGGGAAGGGAAGGGAGGATGCACATGTCATTCTTGGAAGAGAAGCCCAGAAGGGAGCACTTTACTGAGAAACTTGATGGCTCAGTGAGCCCTTCTCAACCGCCCATACTCAGGCTGAAATATCCGTGGCCTGGGCCTTCCCTTCCCCCACCTTCCCAGCGAGGGCCCAGGCAGGGCAGGCAAAGAGGCTGCTGTGGGGGCAGGGATTGGGGCGATACTCTCTGGCCAGGGCATAGGAGGCCCTCCTCTTCCAGGAAGCTCTGTGAAAAGGCCTCCCGAGCCCCAGGGGGGCACTCCTGAAGCCCTGGCCCTCGGGCTGGTACTCAATCTCCCCTCTGACTCCCGGCCTACGCTGAACAGGCATCTTCCACCTCTGGTGCCAGCTCACAGTTCTTCAAAGAAGCCCCAGGGGCTGACAAATGGGCCTCTAAGTTTGTCAGTAGGCCTGGTGCAAACTCGTAAGGTGAACAACTCCTATCTGGGCTGCCTCTCTGCTCTGTGAGGATAAAACTCCAGCTATGGGGGAAAGGCTTCTAGAAGACAAAGTAGTGGGTACAGGTCCAAGTCCACATCCAAGTGAAGCAAATTGTGCTCTCAGATTGCAGGTGGAAGGGAGAGCCATCGCCTAAGGAGGGACGCACAAGGTCTGGACAAGCCCCATGTAGGCAACTGCCTCTCTAGGCAGGGCCTGTGGACAGTAGGTCTCTGTAAACTCCAGGACTCACTTTGCCCCTTTCCAGGGCCTTGGGAGGCCCAGAGGCCCTGAGAGGGATCGGAGCATGCCCATCCTGTTAGCTAGGTCCTGTGTTTCCCCTCTGGAAGCCAGAGAACCAGGGTCGGGGAAGGTGGCTTGGGGGGTTGTGTCAGGTGGGAGCCCATCTCCCAAAGCACCAGGAGCTCCAGCTTGGCACTCCTGCATCATGTCACCCAGGGACATCTGTGCCTACCAGAGGGGTGCCATAAGCAGGCCCATCCCTGTGGGAGGGAGGAGAGGGAAGGAGGAGGTGGGTACTGTGGAAACTTGGGCTCCTGACAACTTGAGGGCTGCCACAGAGACAGTCACCTCAGTTCCCTGAACCACACTGGCAAGTCAGAGGAGAGAAGAGCTGTGATGGCCAGGCTAACCTGGACACCTAGCTCATCACAGACCCGTCAGACTCGGGACCCTGGAGCCAGGGAGCCCTGAGGGACAGGACCAAGTCCGTTCTCACAAGGAAAAGCAGCTGGGCTCTCAGATTCAGCTGTGAGAGGGTGACCTGAGTCTCCCTCCTGCTCCACAGGGCTCCCTGCTGCGGTCACTGGAAGGGGCCTGTCCCCTTTTGAAGGCTGGCCACATGGATGCTGCTGTATTTTCTCAACTCTTAGTGGGACACTTCATTCTGAGAACAAGCAGAGACAGGCCCCACAGACCCCAGCAGGGCTGGGGCCTCCCAGTACCCATCCTGAATAGACCTCCTGGTGGAGGCTTTTCACAACAACACATCCTTCTGAAATGGTCTGACCTTTTCTGCCCAGTTCACCTTTTGGGGTGGCCTCATGGTCTCCCAGCCTTCTGCTGAGTCCCCAAATTCTGTCCTGCCATTCCTATCTTTGCCCACCCTGGAAGGAGCAGATATGGACCTTAGTCATTCCCTCTACAAAGTTGCATAATCTGACTCTAAAAATTGCCAGGGGCTCTGCTCCACTGTCAGGTCTAATTCCCATCAGGTGAAACAGGAAATGGCTTGGCCGAGCCCTTCTGCGTTCCTGAAGCTGAGGGGCCTAGGAGAGCCTCCCTGGCACTCTGCTGGGTGGGGATGGGGGTGGGAGGACCTGCCCGGGAGCAGCGATGTGAGGGGGCAGGATGCCTTCTGTCCCCACACTTCCCCTCAATTGCCCCTGCCCAGGGCACACCCCTGCTCACTCAGTGACTCACAAACCTGTTGTGCTCCTGGGCTCGTTAGGTAAATGAATACACTTAATTATAGAAATTAGATGAGTCTCTGGTTCTGGAAGCAACACAGAGTGCAGAGGCTGGGTGGGAGCAGCAGGTGACTCAGAGGCAGGGCTGGGAGTGTGAGGGAGCGGAGAGGGAGGGAAGCAGAGAGAGCTGCTTGGAGGGGGGGGGCACCGCTGCTGGGATGCAGATGGGACTCGGAGCTCTGCCGCAGGAAGGGGGTGTCACTCTGGAGAGGTGGGCATTCCCAAGCCTAGGCAGCCAATGGTGGGGCTCTAGGGACCCCCAGCTGGATGCCAGGCCAGGGCTGGGGAACATTAGGCCTCCTCTCCCAGGGCGGCACTGCTCCCCTGCACACCAGCAGAGCTGCCCCACCACATGGCCTTATTCTTGGCAGGTCTGGGTGTGGGATGGACAGACAGACAGACAGAGATATTTAGTGGTAGGCTGCCTGCTGATTGAAGGCCATGAGGAATGGAAATGCATTTGCTGTGATTGAGGTGGGGCCCTGAGGGGAGACAAGGCCCAGAGGCACAGGTCCTGTTGTTGGGGGGTGGGCACCTCCGACTCAGGACAGAGACCAGTGGGGCCCAAGCCTGGGGCTTGTTCTCAGGCTCCAGAGCTGAACATTCTGGGGAGCTGGGTGCTGTGGAGGAGAGGCTTAGGGCCCTGGACCCTCCTGTAGCCCGCCCGGCTTCCTCAGGTCCCCAGAGGAATGAGGGCTGGAGGGCATGTGAGCGTGGTGTGTGCCCGGGGGGTGGGGAGGGCCAAGGGTGCAACTAAGGGGCCGAGTGTCCAGGGGGAGGGCTGGTGAGGGGGTGGAAAGGGTGGGGGAACAGGAGCTTTCTTGGAGGGTAGGGTGAGCTGAATCTTGATGCGAGTGGAGACAGCCCCAGACTGGTTCCCGCTGCTCCAGCTATGTTGTTTAGACTCCGGGACTTTGCACAGCCTTGGTGAAGAAAAGGCACATGGGTCAGAGGGGCCTGGCTCCTCATCTGAGCAGCTCCAGGGGACCCTGCAGGGCATCAGCCCTGGCTGCTTGAGGGGCCTGGCCTGCCTGGGAAAGGCTCCCTGACTTTCCTTGACTTCCCGGTCACCTGGGCTCCAGAGGACAGATGCCAGGGCCCCACAGCTGATCTCCGCCCTGTCACTGTCCCCAGGTAAGTTCCCTTCCGGCTGCACGGAGACTCCCCCCGCCCCCAGCCTCCAGCACCTTTCTTCTCCATCTTAAGAAGCCCTGATTAGCACCAGTCCCTGTCCCCCCAGGCAGTTCACACTCTGACACTTGGGCCGCTATAGGCTCACAAGGGAGCCTCTGCCAGTGGCTGAAGGAGCCCTGGGCGCCCTCCTCCAGGTCCAGCATGTAGCCTCAGTGCAGAGAAGGGAGGCATGGTCTAGCATGGTGAAAAGTTGCTGAGCGCTTCCTGGGAGTTTGGCGATGCTGATTGCCACGCTTGCTTAGCAGGGCCTGTTTCCCAGCAACCCACCTGTTCCCTCTCGAAGGTCACTCTAATTGGCTGAGCTACATGCTTGTTGCCAAGAAGCAGTGTGGAGGCATCTTGAAAATAGAGCAGCAGGGCCACACAAGCTCCCAGAGAGATCTGGCGGTGCGATACACGCTCCCCAGCTCAGGCTGCAGCTTGGGGTACACATGAGAATGCACCTCCCACCCCGGCTGCGACCCACCCCCCACTTCCTCATGGTCCCTGTTGACTTGAGCCATCACACCACCTCCTCCACACTGCCACTTCTGCCAAGCCCCTCACAAATTCTGGAGTGAAAAGAGGGCTGCTTGGCACTCAGCTCCACTCAGCTTGAGTCCTCCCTGGGAAGCAGGGTCCCCTCGGCCCCACATTCTGGGCCATCACTGTATGCTGCAGCCGAAGCAAGTCTCTGGATCTGAACCAGGACGCAGGAGAAGCCGCTGTGTGCTGGTAATGGGGGGCAGGAGAGGCAGGCACCTCCAGAGTCCGAGGACTGGGGCACGCAGAGGACAGGGCCACCAGAGGGACACAGGATGGAATGTAACTAGTCTGAGCACCTTTGATCTGCAGCCCCACCGCTGGGGACTCTAGGCCACCCCCCTCCAGCTGCCAGATGGCAGGTACTGCTGGCACCACACAACAGCACATATGCCCAGCACACCTGGACACACAGCTCTCAGGGCCTGGTGAGGGTCAGGGTGCCCTGGGGGGGCCCGTGGGGGCAGAGGCTGGGAAGGTGCCCCAGCAGGCCTCGTGAGATGGGCAGGCCAGGGGACATCCCTGGGGGGACAGAGGCATCACAGTCACTGCCCCGACTCAACCCAGACTTGGCCTGGAGTTTGGGTATAGCGAGAAGTTGGGGGGGCAGGGGGGTGTGGATTTGGTTAAAAGAGGGCTATTTAAGAAGTGGCCTGAAAACCCAGGGACAAGCTTTGTTTTGGGGGGAGTCAGGGTTTAGCCTGGAACTAGGTAGGGCATTTAGGCAGGTTAAGTCACAGGGACAGGGCAAGAATGACAAAAAAAGTGACCAGGAACTGGGGAGGAGCACCTGCTTTGGAGACTCCTATACTCAGCTACTCCTGGCTCTCCACCGTGCTCCATCATCACTGACCCCCTCTTTGCAAGTAAGGGAACCCTGCTCCTGCCGCAGCTAGGGGCCTGCCGATGGAATTGCAGTCTTTCCTTGCAGGAGAGAACAGGCTACTCCCTTGAACTCTCACAATCCTTGAGAGCACACCTCAGAGAGGACACAGAGTCCCTACCGGTCCCCACCCCCACCCCTGGTCACCTTCGAGGCTCTGCCTCAAGAAACGTGCAGAGCTGTGCTGGCCCCTCCCGGACTCCTGGACCCTGAGTGAAGAAAGGAGGAGGTAGGGCCTGTGCTAGGCTCTCCGAAGACATCATGCCAGCAGCCCATTCTTACCCTGATTCCCAAATGCTGTGTGATCTCTTGGGATGACTGACGGGAAACATTAGCTGTGTTTAGGGGAGGTCTAGGGCAAGTCTGGCAGTGACCCTGTGAGGCCACGCCTCAAGGTCACAGTAATAACCAGAGGAAGAGGTGGTGATCAAATGGAGGGGAAAGGCAGAGGCCGCTGATTTGGCATGCCTTTGGCCTCTAGCATGTAAGTCTTCTCTGTGGGCATCTAGGGGAGGAGTTGGGGGGGGTGCTGCTGGGCTCTGTGTACCTCTTTTTCATCCAGGGAGTGGGAGATGAGGGCACTCATCTTAAAAGCGGGGGCACGTCCAAGGCAGAGGAGATGGTGGCCAGGGCCTCAGGGGAGGAGGGGACCTCAAGTTCTGCAGGGGACACTGGGGAGACTCAGCTCCATGGGGGCTCTCCGCCTGCCCGGCCTGGGGAGCCATACCTTTCCGGACACTACCATCGGCACAGGCATAGTCCCCGGCGCTGAGCAGGAAGCAGGCGGCTGCCTTCTTGTTTTTGTCTCGGGGACCAGAGCGTCGCAGGGCCCGGCGCTCCTCAGGGGTGGGGGCAGAGGCCAGGGGCTGGGTGAGACCAGCTCCCTCCTCATCTGACAGCACCGCATTGGCATCGCCGTTCTGTTTGGAGTCTAAAGGGGGCAGACAGAAAGGAGGCTGTGTGAGGGGCTGCCTGGGCCTTCCTCATGGGCTCACCTGGGGGCTCTCCAATCCCAGCCCTAGAGTGTCACTTCCCTCCCCTGAGGGGGCCTGGCATCTCCCCGGGAGGGTCAGGGAGTGGGCCTGGTCCTGGGGGCAGGAGGGAAGAGGCCCTGCATCCCTTTCAGCCTTGGCCTAGAGTCTTTCCTGGGACATGGAGCCACAGATACCCTGAGCAAGGGCTTTGGAAATCTGTCTGCTGCAGGCTGTCCCAGGAGATTAGCCTGAGGCAGGCGACCAACTCGGCCTCCTTCTCGGGCCTGGCTCAGGCTGACACCCGGATGAGTTTGCATTCCCTCAGAGGACGCCTGGCTTGCTGGGATGAGGGCTGGCACTGTCAGGGTTAAACCAATAAAGTGGCCTCCACGGCTACCTCTCAAGCGCCTGAAGGATCTGGAGCCCTCTGCTTAGGGCTGGCCTGTCCGGAAAGGGCCTTGCACGGAGGAGGCTCCCGTCAGCGCTCACTGCTGTGGGGTCTTAGTCCCAAGCCCCTGCCTCCGTCAGGCAGCAGCACAGTGGGCCCTTGGCTCCAGAAAGGCTCCATCTGAAGGCAGCGGCCTCAGCCCTGACCATGGCCAAGCAGTTAGGGTCAGGCTGAGGTGCAGCTGACAGGGGCCGTGAGTAAGTGCATCCAGGAGTCGGTGCAGGGATTCATACATTTTGATATTACGTTTCCCTCTGAGCTCTGAACACCTCTTGGGATACAGCTGAAATCTGCTGAGGCACTGGCTGGGAGACTGACATTTGGGGATGGGGGAAGGGAGCACTGCTCTGATGGGGGAGCAGAGGAGAACCTGGGGGGGGTTGATCCATCAAGACCCCCAAAGACCCCAGGGAGTGAGTAGCCCCAGCATGTACTACGGGTACCCCCAAACAGGCCATAGGTGCGTGCTGCAAGTCAGGCACCTCTCTGGAGGATGAGTCCCACTTTGCCCCCCGGGAGTTTGGCCAAAAGCTGCTACCTTTGTCTCCGGGCCCACCCCCAGCCTCCCGATGCCCTGGCGGCCAAGGGCTCCCCATGCTAGGAATCCCAAACCTCCCTGAGGAGCCCATTCTGCAACACTTAGGTTCCTACTTTCCAGCCTCACTCCAAGTTTCTGTGGGTTAAGTCGATTTCCTTTCCCAGCTCTTGACACAGGTAGAAGCAAGCTTTGCAGGGGTGGCCTGTTCCCATCCTTGAAGAAAAGAATCCAGACCTGGGAGCCCTTGTCCTCTTGGATGTAGAAGCCATTTCATCTCCCCCTCCTTTTCCCCTGCCCGACATTGTCTGGGCTACTCCCTCTTGGCTCTCTCCCATCCCATGTTAAACCCTGAGCCCAGGACTCAATCTAGCTTGTGCTGAACAGAACGCAGCCTCCCACTGCTGTTACGTTATCACATTTATTAGGCCAAGAGACATCACACTCCAGCGTTTGGAAAGAAATGATTCATGTGTGGATGCACCTTGCAAAACAGCTGTCCTGCTCTCTAGCTAATAACAACAGCACCCGACACTTGTAAAGTGGTTTTTACTTCCCAAAGTACTCTCATGCCTGTTCTTCCTTTGGGTCTCATCAAAGTCTTGGGGTGGGGGAGAGGACTCCCATTTTACAGGTGAAGAACCTATGATCAGAGATGGTTAGTGACTGGCCTCAGGTCACACAGCCCTGTGGCCAAGATAGTATTTGAATTCACAGCCCCATGCACTGCCCACTGCAGCCTAAATTGGGTGGTAAACTCACTCCACAGAGCCTAATGTTCAGAAGGCTATTGGAAAACCAGAAGATAAGAGAGATCTGGCCTCAACACTTTTCTGCTTTTAAAGGCACATCTTATACTTAGGGAAGTCCGGAACAATAAAACACAATCCCAAATTCCAAGGGCTGAGGTTCATCTGGGGACTCCCTCCGCCACTGGAGGAGAAGTGGCTCTCCTTCCCAACCCCCAATCTCACCTGCCCGTTTCCGCTCAACCATGCCCTCTTCTGGGGCAGGGGGGCTGATATCACTGTAGGTGCTTTCCCGGGGCGAGGTCTCCTCAGACTTGCAGTAAATGGGTGACTCCAGCTGGGGTGGCCGTGGCACGTGCTTCTTTCTTTTCTTGGGCAGCTTCTGCTTGGCCATGGCCAGGGAGTAGTACATGCCAAAGTTGTTGACGATGACTGGCACAGGCATGGCGATGGTGAGCACGCCAGCCAGTGCACACAGTGCCCCCACCAGCATGCCTGACCATGTCTTGGGGTACATGTCCCCATAGCCCAGTGTCGTCATGGTGACCACTGCCCACCAGAAGCCAATGGGGATGTTCTTGAAGTCGGTGTGGTCGTTGCCCCGTGGGTCGGAGGGCCTGGCGCCAATACGCTCAGCGTAGTAGATCATGGTGGCAAAGATGAGCACGCCCAGGGCAAGGAAGATGATAAGCAGCAGGAACTCGTTGGTGCTGGCAC
The DNA here is from genome assembly GCF_006229205.1 of Suricata suricatta. NCBI lineage: Eukaryota > Metazoa > Chordata > Mammalia > Carnivora > Herpestidae > Suricata > Suricata suricatta. Next base: position 51,367,104 of record NC_043707.1, read on the forward strand.
GCAGGGTGTGGCCTAGCACACGCAGTCCCACGAAGTGGCGGGTGAGCTTGAAGATGCGCAGGATGCGCACGAAGCGCACCACGCGCAGGAAGCCCAGCACGTCTCGGGCTGCCTTGGAGGACAGGCCGCTCAGCCCCACCTCCAGGTAGAAGGGCAGAATGGCCACGAAGTCGATGATGTTGAGCAGGTTCTTGACGAAGTCTAGCGTGTCTGGGCAGCACACAATACGCACCAGGAACTCCAGTGTGAACCACAGCACGCACACGCCCTCGATGTAGGTCAGGATGGGCTCTGTCTCCACCTCCCGCCGGAAGTGCACGCTGGTAGTGTTCCCCACCCGGTGGATCTCGGTCACGTTTCGGTCAATGTTGAAGGCCTCATGGGTCTCCAGGCAGAAGGTGGTGATGGAGACCAGTATGAAGAAGAGAGAGGTGAAGGCCACCACCTGTGGGTGAGGAGGACAATGGGGAGGTTGTCAGGGATGGAAGGGTACCCTCTAGGTTGTGCAGGGGGAGGACATGGGTCACCAGGTGATTGTTGGATGGTGAGAAGTGGGATTAAGGTAGTCATGGGCTGGAACCCTGTCCCCGGAGGGTCTTTATCCATCTGCTCGGGTATTTTAAGGCAATACTTCCCAAACATTGTCACTGTGAACAGAAGATAGAGACTGCTCCTGGCTGTAGGCAACTGGACAGGAAATCATACTATCGCCTACTCTGGTCCCGCCTACTGCCTAGCTCTGCCTACTGCCTACTTGGGCCACCCTACTTCCTACTTCCACCTACTGCCTACTCTGGCCTCACTGCCTACCTCTCCAGCCGTGCCTTAAAGCTTCTCAAACTGTAATGGGTATATACATCATCTAGGAAGCTTGTTCAAATGCCATTCTGATTCAAGAGGTCCAGGGTTGGGCCTGTGATTCTGCTTTTCTAACAAACTCTCAGGAGAGGCTGCTGGTCCACAGACTACACTTGGAGCAACTAGGCTTTAATAAGGGCAGTGGTCCTTAGAGTGAGGTCCTGGACCAGCAGCATCAGCATCGCTTGGGAACTAGTTAGAAGTGCAAATTCTTGAGCCCCACGTAAACCTACTGAATGAGAAATACTGCTGGTAGGGCCCTGCGATCTGCTTTAACAAACCTTCCAGGTAATTCTGATGCAGGCTGTTTTGAGATCCACTGCATTAGTAATATGCCCAGAGAGAGGGCCTGGAGGGAATGACTCTGGGTTTCTGTCTGACAGCTGAGTCTTAGAACCCCAGCCATGCCCACTCCCCTCCTCAAGCCCCAAGTCCCAGCCCCTCTCCCCTACCTCGCACAGCTTAGAATGTTCCAGCCCAATGCCCAGACAGTGACAAGTGTCTGAAGGAAGCTAGCACGTTCCATGGCAAGAGACTGGGGGGGGGGGGCAGTGGGGATGTCTGCCCAGAATAACTACCCCTCCCCTTCCCGACAACTGACATTTCCTGGGACACTGAGCACCAACAAAAAATAAACTGCACCCACTGGAACTTGAGTGTGGCAGTCGCTGATCCAGACAGCTGCTAGGATCTCGGGTACAATGATGACAGCGGCACCGGGCATAGGAGCAGCTAGATTTAAGTATCCAATCATTATGAATGGAGATGAAATGCATGTGTAATAACACCAATTACGGAGGCTTCATCTGTTATTCATGCAATGCCATTCACCGCTATCAGGGTGCGTGCTGCTGGGGTCTGCTGCCTGTCCTGCTCTGTGCATGGGGATGGGTGTCCTCCTTGAGTGGGGGGCCGAGCTTAAACAGGAGGACGGGGAAGGGCTGTGGCCCCATGACCACACACTGACTTCCACCTGGCCACGGAGTTGCCTCCTGTCTAATGGTGCCTCTCAGAGATGCTTTCCTTCCTGAGAGTCTGAACTAGGGAAGGGAGAGAAGGTACACCTTGTTCTCAGTACTGCAAAACACTGTGGAGAATACAAGAGGAGCTGGGAAAATGAAACCCCTCCAGGCCTTCTGGAGCAGAAGCAAGTCTGAGAGAACTTTGGGGATGAATATCCATTAGCTGTCTGTTTTGTCTCGGCACAGCTGGGCCCTTGGTGTGTGTTACTGCCTCCAGTCCTCCTCCCTGTGACCCTGTAAGGAAGCCTCATCATCTCCTTTTAAGGAGGAGGAACTAAGCATCAGAGAAGTCATACACTTGTCTGAGGTCACACAGCCTAGAAGGGTTGGAAACCAGACTTGAACTCAGACTGTTTAACTTCAGAGGCTGTACCTTCTCTTCACACGACACTGCCTTCACCACCTCCCAGATGACTACTATTTTACCCTTAGGGATGTGTACCTTCGACTTAAGACAGGCCCCCACTGCACACTAAAACACCTTATTGACATTTGAACATGGGCAGGTTGATCAGACAGCAAGGAAGGAGAAGGGAGGTAGCAGACCACAGATTCACATTTCCCAAATCAACAACTCTGCCTGGAGCTTCTCTAGTCTGCATCTCTCCTGTGGAGGTAAATTTCAAGTTCCTTTTCTGATCTCTCTCTCTCTCTTTTTAAGTTTATTTATTGAGAGAAAGAAAGAGAATCCCAAGCAGGCTCCATGCTATCAGCACAGAGCCCGGTGTGGGGCTCGGTATCACAAACCGTGAGATCATGCCTAGAGCCGAAATCAAGTCAGATGTTTAACCCAAGTGCCCCTGATCTCATTTTTCTTCCCTGAGAAATGTGTTATCAAGGCAGCACAGCCTGATGTGGGCATTGGGCAAACGGCTCCAGCCTGTGTGCTCTCCGTGGCTGTCCAGAGAGGAGCTGTTGCAAACACCTGATCAGTGGCCACGGTGATGCTGGGATCCCAGACTCCGGGCGCTGCTCCCATCCCCAGCAGCAGAAGGGGTGGGGTAGGGGGTGGAGACACATGTCCCAGCTCTGCCAGGAAGCACGGGAAGCAGGAGCTTGATCTCTCTGAGGAAGAATTAGCCAGGAGAGTTGGCCCACCTGGGAGCCAAGCGTGAAGTTAATTAGTGATTTGGAAAAACAAGTTCAGGAAGAGCTGCCAAGGGGCTCATCAGAGGGCACAGAGAGGGGAGAAGGGGAGGGAGGGCCGTGAGCTCGCCACCTTCTTACCCGCAGGGCCAAGGAGCCATGCCGGGCTCCTTCTGCAGCCGCATAGAAGGTACAAACCACCCGTCCTGCCTTGGGGAGCCACCCCCGGAATTCCTGCAGTGCTCACTTGCTTTTCCTTTTTTTTTTTTTAAACAGAACTGTTCCAACTCACCTCGGCCCTCCCAGAAGATGGGGCGGATAAAGGGTAGCTACATGTGCCCATTTCTCGGGGGCAGCCGAGGCACGAGAGAGGGCAAAGGACTCACTCAGGATCAGGTGGAGGCCAGGTCTCCTGACTCTCAGCTCAGAGCTCTTTCCACTTGGTCCCCAAACCAAACTAGAGGGGACAGTCCACTTCTCTGTGGCGATATCTTCATGGGGTCTCTGTCTCCCCTGTGGCCTCTCTAGGCCTGGCAGCAGGTACAATGCAGGCCCCAGAAAGTCCCCCCTCCCCGATGAGACAGACACACCACCTGAGGCTGAGCTGGGACAGATGCAGGCTCCTGGCCTCTGGCATGTTGCCCCAGGTGGGTCCTGAGTTACAAGTACTCCATCAGCCCCAATTATTCCTTTCTCCCTAAGTTATTCCCAAAGTGAATTATCTTGTAAGCAGAAGTCCTAGGCAAGTCCCTGGCAGCAGGGACATTGCTTTTTTTTTTTTTCTCCCACTCTCTTTTCTGGGGGCTTCTGGGGACAGAAAAGGACCAAGGAGAGAGGCAGTGGCTGCAACACCACGCTATTTAGACATCAAGGCCTTGAGCTGAAGCCTTCTGTGCACCTGTGCCTCCTTGCCACGGGCCCCTGCCAAGCAGAGCCTGAGCACAAAGCTAAGGAGCCCTGGGGTCAGACCACGGGGTCCCCATCCTGGCCTGGCTACTCACTAGGTAAATGGTGAGCGTTGTGTAGCTCTCTCACTACCTAATGGGAACAGCACTAGTGCCCGCCTGGTAGTGTTACTGTGGGACTAAATAAGCGGCTACACGGCAAAGTATCTGGCACACAGTATGTGCTCAATAAACAGCGACAGAGCTGAGGAGGTGTGGGGGCCTCCACGGACCCTTACATGCAGCTTCTGAGAGCTGGGGCCAGGAATTCACAAAAAATCTTTGCTTTTTAGAAACAAAGGGAACCAGAAGCTCATTCAGTTCAATTCTCTTTCTGCTGTTTTGCAGCCAGACACCGAGGCCTGGGGAGAAGGGACTTGCCCTGGTTCCCATGGTGGAAGATGTCAGTTCTTTCCACGCTACCCGAGGACACAGGCGTAGATTCTGCTGCAAGTCAAAACGGCCCAAGTGGAAAATTGCTTACGTGAACTGGTTTGGCCACAGCTATGCTCGTCCCTGCTATAAGGATGCGGGAGCGTCTCACACCCTGTACAGGAGGTTCCCAGCCTCTGTGCAGGAAAGCACTGTTCCTTCAAGCTTCCTGCTCCAAAGGCTCCCCACACATGGCTGGCTGTATCCTGTTGGAGACCCACCTGTCCGGAGACCCAGGAGTTTTGGCTGGTGAGTCGGCCCTGTTATCAGCCTCCTGCACCAAGCTCATCCTAAGATCGTCACTGGTAGAAATCTAAAGTCGCACGCTTCTGGGTAGAGGCAGGGCTCTGCTACTTACTGCCCGAGAGACCCTGGGCACATTTCTTCACCTCTCTAAGCCTTATGATCTTTGCCCATAAAATGGGGATTGAGTGCCTACTATGTGTCATACACTGTTCCGGGTGCCGGGGAACAGCAGGAACGAATACAAAAACCCCTGCTCCTGAGGCCTTACAGTCTGGGAGAAGAAAGCTGTCAAAAATAAGTAAACACATAGTATGCCAGATGGTATCAGAGTTAGGAAGAAAAATAGAAAAGGAGGTAGAGTATGAGGGTGAGGGAACTATTTCATTTTCTTTTTAAACTATTTTTTGTTTTGAGAGGGAGAGAAAGCGAGAGGGAGAGAGTGAGAGAGAGACAGAGAGAGAGTATGAGGGGAAGTGGGGGAGGGGCAGAGAGCAGGAGAGAGAATCCCAAGCAGGCTCTGGGCTGTCAGTGCAGAGCCCTATGTGGGGCTCAAACCCATGCACCATGAGATCATGACCTAAGCCGAGATCAAGAGTTGGACGCTTAACTGACTGAGCCACCCAGGGGACCTGAGAGAACTATTTCAAATAGGGTGACCAGGCAAGGCCTCAATGCCAAGGTGACACATCTAAGCAGAGACCTGAAGGAGTGAGGGAATGAGTTTACATGAAGATCCAGGACAGCAAGAGAGGCAGAGGGAACAGGCATTGCAAAGGCCCTGAGGCTACAGAGGGCCTGATGTGTTGAGGGGATGAGAGGAGTACCCTCTTATTGAGGCTGTTTTGAGGATTAAAAGAAATGATATTTGTAAAACTCAGCACAGAGCCTAGAGTGTCTCCAGAATCTGGCACAGGCTGGGTCGGGGGGGGGGGGTAAGGGGGGAGGTGACAGACACCAGTCAATGGGAACTGAATACAATCAGCGGGGGCAGGGGAGGGGAGCCCAAGGAGAAAGGGCCAAGGAGACAGATGGACCGATAAACATAAGAAGACTCATGCCCAAAACCTATATTAAGGATGAAGTGTAGGAGAAGAGAAATCTGAGAACACAACCAAAGACACTTGCAGAGAAGATCAGTGGGGATGGGATGAGGAGCTGAGGCTTCCGGAGAAGTGAGGTCCTAGAGCCCAGGCAGGGCTGTAAAGGGAGCGAGCAGCCCTGCGGCTGAGAAACAGGAAAAGAGAGACAGTGTGTCAGGCAAAGCCTCTCTGAGCGGTCCCTAGGCTCCTGAGTGAGCGCCTGCACTTTGAGGTCCAGGTGTCAGCCTAGCGACCCCAGTCCCTCTCCTTTCGTGGGCTGCCCTAGGAGCAGACCCTGGTCCTAGGACCTCCTATCCTGGTTTGAGGGGCCAGGGCCAGCCTGCCCCTATGCCTACCTCCTGCCAAGCCAGCACGTGGGTCTTCTCAGGGCCTCTGGGCTGCCAGGAGCTGATGAGTCCGGCCCCAGAAGGAATTCGGTCCAGCCCAGATCGCCGGCCAAGAACTTATCCAGCCAAATGCAATTCCTGGCTATTGCCTATCCATGTTCCACGTTGTCCTCTCTCTGCCCCGGCTGGTACCCTCAGCCGGAAAATTCGCCCCTTCCCTAACTCTGCATGATTAAAGCACCACTCACATTGAAAACATTTATTTATATATTTATTTATAGCCTGCCTCCTTCTAAAAATTACTTAAGGGAGCTAAGTCCTTATCCCACAGGGCCTATCTGGCTTAACTTCTATTCCCTTGTTGAAACTACCCCTGCCTGCCGACCGCCTCCCCTCACTCCACCTCACAGAGGTGGGATTCGTGGTTTGCTCCTCTCACCTCCTACTGGGCTTTATTTTCTAAGACTACTGTGGCATCTCTCATGATCTGTCTTGTATTATTACTATCTCTTGTCACCCCATTTCCCTCAAATGCCACCTACTCCACGTGACCCAGCTCCCTTGGGGAGCAGGGACCATGTCCAACTCGTCTTTGTATTTACAGGGCCCAGCCTAGTGCCTGGCGTGTAGTTAAGTGCCCAGCAAATGTTTTCTGAATGACGGGAGCCAAGGAGACTGCCTGCTTCCTTTGCTGGTCCTGGGGAACCTGTCACGAGGACACATGGCCGGCCCCATTAACTCAGGCTAGAGGTGACAGGTATACCCATGAATACCTCCAGGCACATGGGCTCTCAGACTATGGCTTTCCAGCATGGGCCAAGGCCACTGGCTGGTGGGGCCCCCTGCCAAGAGGCTGGGTAAGCATCACCCAGCCTGAAAAACAAGCCCTAGCAGGGAGCTGGGCCGGGGGTCGTGGTAGGCTGGCTGCCCAGGGACAAGGATGGCCTGAACGTCCTGGTGCCCAGCATGCCAGGTCCGGAGTGAGGGCAGGGCAAGCTGGCAATGGCCACGGGTGGAGGCAAGGAGCCTGGGGTCTCCTTGTTCCCAAGGCACAAATGCCTGGCTCTGTTCCTGCCTATTTATTCTTCCCCCATCTCCCCAAAATAGCCCGTTTATTTTAGCCCCTCCCCCACTTTACACCCCACCCCAAATGGTGACAAACAGAAACACCTCATTATCCAGAGACAAGATGTTCAGAGGCAAATGTTGGTCTGTTCAGAACAAAAGAGCAAAACACAAAACAAACCCAGGAGGGGACTGAGAGGCTGCCTCAGGACAGGGCTGGGGGAGAGGCCAGGGCACCCACCTCCCAGGCGTGGCTTCCTGGCTCTCCCCAGACCAGGTGGCTCCGGACTAGGGAGTCTTGCCCACCAACCAGCTGGTCCCAGTCAAGGCCCAGGGGTGGGGAGCTGGGGGGCCTTCAGAAGCGATAAAGCAGGAACACAGCTCTCCATTTCCTTCCAAGAAGGCCTCTATCGCACTCCTCCGCCAGGCCCAAGGGACACCTCATCACCTCTCATAACTAAGTCCCCTTTCTTCTTGTTCCATGAAAGTCCCACAGTGAGAAAAAGTAGAGAGCAAGCTTAGATGTGAGCAATTCTAGACAGCGAGGGGATGGGAACTTTCATTTGGAGGAGGAAGTGAAGCGTGGGATGCAGGAGAAGAGAAGGCCCCCTCTGGAAGCCCTGAAGTCACAGGCCTTTTCCAGGCACGAAGGCACAGGAGGCAGCTGAAGGTGTGGTACAAGCACAGACGTGGGGTCACAAGATCTGGGTCTGGAGCTTCGGTCAACCACCGGCTGTGTGAGCAAGCCGCTCTGGGCCTCAGTTTCCCTCAATGTAGACTGAGGTTAATGATCTCGGTCTCACAGAGGCCAGAGGAGATCCGAGAACAGAGCAAAAGTGAGGTCACCTGACACACAGTGAGTGCTTAATGAATGTGAAAACCCAGTTCTGGCTGCCTCCCTGGGGCAATAGGGATCCTTGGGTCACATCCTCTGCGCAGACGGAACATTATGAGAAAACTAATCCAGGTACCAATTTAGCCCCAGGCAAATGACTATCATTCTTTTTTTTAAATTGTTTTTAAGTTTTATTTATTTATTTTGAGAGAGAGAGAAAGAGCATGAGCAGGGGAGGGGACAGAGAGAGGGAGAGAGAGAATCCCAACCAGGCTTCATGCTGTCAGTGTGGAGCCCAATGCGGGGCTTGAACTCACAAACCGTGAGATCATGACCTGAGCCGAAATCAAGAGTTGGACACTTAACTGACTGAGCCACCCAGGTGTCCCAAATCACTTAATAGGACTGGTAATAGCTGAAGCCAGTCTATCACCTGGGTCCTCAAGAGGTTGGGAGTGAAGGGAAAGGAATGTCCTAGGGTCCCATTCATCAGGCCTCCTGTCTCCCCTCAGGCCGGCAAGCCACCCTGGCTGCGGCTGGGACTGTGGGCTCTGGGCAGGTGGGGACAGGACCAGCCTGCCCCTTGTGCCTGCTTTCCCATGCCAGGCCACAGAAGCAGAGCCACCAAGGCGGCCACCATGGGCCTGGCCACAGTGAGGGGAGCCCACCGGCCTAGAGCCTGCCTAAATGGGAATGGCTCCACGGACCAGGTCAGTAGCCAAGCAACAGGCTCCGCCATCAGTTCAGTTCATTTTCCGTCTGTATCTGTTTTGCTCCTGTCATAATGCACTACTCAACTGACCAGCTGCTGTGTGCAAAGTGACGCCGGGGGCAGAGCGCTGCTCCTCTGCTCTCTGGCCTTCAGGGAGGGCCCCAAGCCCACAGCCAACGCTGCAGGCCCCGAGGAGGGGAGGAGGGAAGGTACACGCAGACCCAGCGGACAGTGCTTGCTGGACGGTCGGCGTTACTGGCCTGGGGTAAATAGTGAGGGTGCAGCCCCGGATCCCCAACACCCCAGACCCTTAGACCTCAAGTAAATAAATGTCCCTGCTGAAGTCCCCATCTGCCCTTGGGCTTTCTGATGTCATCCACAGGAGGTACGGAACCTCAGAACTCCTTCCAGGCCAAAATAAGAAACAAGCCACCTCTTCACCTCCAAAACAACCTCGTTCAGTGGAAAGAACATGTTGCAATCAGAGGAGCAGGGGCTTTGACTCACAGCACACCACTATCTGGCTGTGTCATCTCAGGCAAGATGTTTACCCTTTCACAGCCCCAGTCTCCTGAATGCGGATGAGGTCTCCACTGTGTAAGTTTCCTGGGAGGACCAGAGGTTAATGTAAATACCTGCATGGAATACTCCACAAATAGCCATTACCAATTTTTTTAGGATTATGTATTCTCACTTGTATGTCCCAGGAACAGCTGAATTGGAGGCTTGCTTCTGCCTGGTGCTCCTTAGCCAGAAGCAAGTCCTCTTTGGGCACAAGTGCCATTAAGTTCCATACAGCTGTTCACATCAGGATTAACCAGGAAGTTGGAAACCAAGGGAGGTCCCTGCTCTGCTCTTAAGGGTCTTTGACGGCATTGCACCAACACCTCTGAATCCTGATTTCCTCATTGCTTCAATATTAAGACGTAACCCTGTCCCAGCCCCAAACTTCTGACCTCAGCTGGGATGCCCCCGCTGACGTGATGCCACATCAAAAGGGCACGTATCTTGGGCTCCTGGAGAAATTCGAGGAGTCAATGAGGCTCTGCGCTTACTCAACGAGCCCCCAAGCTGGCCAACCCTGGGGTTTGCTGAGCAGAACATATGGCACAGTCCCTTGGGGTCCAAGAGAGAAGAATCAAGAGATGCAAAGTTCCCCAGAGGCCCCAGAATGCTCAGAAGTAAGACCTAGCTCCCCTAACTGCCTCGTCTCATTCCTGCCTCCCTGGCTTGTCCCCTTTCCCCACTTCTAGGAAGCCAAATCTACTGCCTCCCCCCACCCCCCAGCTCCAACTTAAAAAGAGCCTGGATTTGCTATACTGGTTGCTTGCCCCTAGTACACGCAGCCAACAGCGAACCGCATGAGAAGCATGAGAAGTCCCCGGGAACTCACAGCAAGCCCAGGCAAGGGCATCATTTGGGCTGATCTAAGGGCGATGGGGGAAGAAATGAAGGCAGGTCCTGGCCCCAGCTTCACTCTCAGCCCTGACAGAAGTATCTGCCCTCCAAGGGCTGCCCTGGGATGCCTTGGCCACCGAGACCTCTGTTCCTCCCAGGCCGGAGATGTCCCTGCCCCGGTTCGGCATTTACGCCAGCCGGGCCCACCCTGCAGCCCCATTTCCCAGTCTCCCACCCTCCCCTGGGTGGGGAAGTGGAACTTTTCCTTCCATGACCGGGTTGAGGCCCAGCCCAGGAGGTGCCAGGGAGGGTGGCGAGGGCTCTGAGACTCATTAACAGGATGACCTGAGATGCCAGAGATAAGGACCAGCTCCCACAGCAGGAGGCAGTCCCCAGACCCAACACGTGTTGCTCTTTCCTGTCCCCCAGACCCCAGCTAGGCCTAGCCATGAAGCCAGGCACTGGCCTCCAGGGTTCTCTCTGTTTGTTTTTTTAAAGACTCTGAAGGCATCCTTCAGATTTTGTGTTGGTTTTTTTTTTTTTAAGTCATCCAGCATATCCCCATCCCTCCAACCCCTTTCACCTATGGGGGGTTAGGAGAAACTGGACTGACTTGAGGAGGAGGTGGTGGGAAGGGACTAGATCTTGCCTAAAATCAACCTATGCCACTCTCCTCTCCCCCCATATACCCATTTCAAGCAGTAACCTGAACCAGGGCTTTCTGGGAAGCCAATGTGTGCCGCAGCAGGAAGAAAAGAAGTGGCAACAAATCTGGGATCATCACAGGCAGCCTGTGGCTGGCCACTGACCGCGGTGACCGCGGGAGCCTGCATCACCCAGAACATTAGGCCCTTCCTGTCTAGCTGAAGCCAAGCCAACCCAGGTGACCGGGAAGCCTTAGGGGCATGGCAGGGGGCAGACATCTTGCCTTACCTCCCTGAAAAGAGGCTCACCAGAAACCTGGCTGCGAGGCCTGGGTTCCGGTCCTGGCTCTGCCTGGGCTGACGCTGGCGTTCCCTCTACAAAACTCATACTTCACAGCGTACCCAGCTGCCCAGAGCGTTTAAAGGAGGTGGCACCCGTGGAAGAAGCTAACACATGGGCCTACCACAGAGTAGGCGCTTAACACACCCAGTTTTCTTCCCCCAAACCCTGCCTGAGTCAGGCAGGAGGCCTAATTCCAGCTCTCCAGGCCGCTGGCCCTGTGGAGGAGTGGGGGGTAAATGAAGAGAGGCCGCCTGTGCAGAGGAAAGGGGGTGGAAGAGCTCAGCTAAGGGCAACCCACTCCCTCGTGGGGATGCGGCAAAGCAGGCAGCTGGGATTAGGTCCAAGTAGTAAGTCAAGTGTGTGCCTTCTCCTGATGAGGCGTGCAGGGGGGGGTGGGGGTGGGGGTGGGAGACGGGGGAGGGTGAGTCCCCTGGGGTCCCATGGAAGACAGAGGGAATTGGGAGGGAGGCAGTGGTAAAGGTAAGTCAGTCGCGGCCCGCTCCTCCCGGCCCCTATCCCCACGGATCCTTGCACACCGGAGAGGAGGCTCGGGCTCCTGCCACTCACCCTGGCCGCTCGGGAGGAGTAGGGGTCCTCGAAGAGCGCCCACATGCGGGGCTGCCAGCCACGGCAGCCCCCGGACCCCGCGCCGGGGCCCGCACCTGCCTCGTGGGGCCCCAGGCGCTGCAGGGCCAGCTCCCGCTCATCATCGCCGGCCTCGTCGCCTGTCCCCGCGCCACCGCCGCCCCCGTCCGGGCTCTCAAAGATATCGAGCGCCTCTTCGGCGTCGCGGTGCTGCCGGTAGGTCATCCAGCAGCAGGGCTCCACGTCGGTCTCGTCGATGCCCCAGAAGGTGAGCTCCTCCTCGAAAAGCGGCCCACACACATCGGCGGGGCAGTGCAGCTTGCCGGTGCGGTAATAGTTGAGCACGTAAGCAAAGACGCCCGGGTGCCGGTCGAAGAAGAACTCGCAGCTCCCGCCGCCGCTGCTGCCGCTGCCGCCTGCACCGCCGCCATCGGACTCGGGTCGGCCCCCGCCGTCGGGATCCGCCAGCCAGGCGAGGCGAGTGCCCGGTAGGGTGCGCAGGGTGCTGCGGTAGGTCTCATGTCGCGTGCCGCCCACGTTGATGATGATCTTCTCCGACGCCTCGCCCTTGGCCATCTCCTCCTTCAGACATGTTTTGGACGGAGGCTTGTTCCCCGACTTGCGCCCACGGTAGGAGGAGACACACACCGAGCTGATCATAAGAAGCGCTGCGGGGCTTCGGCTTGGGGCGGCCGCTGCCCTCCAAACACCCTTCCCAAGGAGGCAGCGTCAGACCGGGGAGGGGGAGGAGACGAGGAGGAGGCTGGAGGCGGTGGCAGCCCCCTCTGCGGCTTGGCCCTGCCCCTGCCTCCCCCCGGGGCGCGGAGCAGGAGGAGTTGGGTTTCTCGGGTGCACAGGTGGTTGGGGTTTGGGCAGGCAGCTCCGGCAAGCGAGGCAGGAGGGAAGAGGCGAGCCGAGGACCCAAGCGAGGGGGCCGGGGAGGCAGGAACAAGCCCTCACGGTCCCCGGCTAGGACTGGACTCTCAGATGCTCGGGCCCCCGGACACGCCCCCCCTTTCACCCTCAAAAGGCGAGCTAGCGCACAGTCCAGGCTCACTGCTAGGGGCTCGGGCGCGCGCGCTCACACTCACACGGGCCACCCTCCGGCTCCCAAGTCCCGGGAGCTGCCGGCTTCCCCGCGGCGGCAGCGGCAGCGCAGCAGCAACAAGTCCTCGGAGCGGCTGCCGGGGCCGGGCGGACGCTCTCAGGGCAGCCGGCGGAGATCCGCGGGCCCGGGCTCCTTGCGGTCAACACGCGGCGGCGGCGGCGGCATGTGGCCTCGTCCCCCCATTCATAAATCCAGCGCTGGGCTCGGGTGGCGGGCGGGGCTGAGCTGAGCGCGGCGTTCAGGCGGGCGGGGGCTGCGCAGGGCGAGGCGGCCGCAGAAAAACAAGCGCGCCCGCAGGAGCCAGCCTCCCGTCCTGCGTCCGCGGCTCAGCAGCGGTTGGGAG
>NC_043707.1:51380250-51513221 GCF_006229205.1 Suricata suricatta
CTTCCTCCGCGGAGCCGAGCGAGCCGAGGCGAGGCGCGTAACCCCCTCGCCGCCAGTGCCCAGCCCAGCGCGCCGCCCCTGCGCGTGTCCGCCACCGTCCCCTCCGCCCCCTTTGGCCCGGCTCCCCGCTTTCCCCGAGCCCGCAGCTCCTCCCACTGCAGCCCCTGTCACACTTAAGGGCTCGCGACCCCTGACCTCTAACCACCGCCCGCCCCTTCTGGCTGCTGTATTCAACCCCCTCCCGACCCTTGTTGCGGTTTCTTTGCGGCAGACAGGAGGAGGGGGAATAAAGGGAGTGGAGAGATGGTGTCTAGAGGAGCAGGCTGCCCCCTCCTGTCCCAGACAGTGTTGGGGCTTCCTGACCACCCCGCCCCCATCTTGCGCCTAGGAGGCCCCACTAGGCCCAAGATATCTGTGATCTCCATACCAGTCTTTATCCCAGTCAACAAAGCCCCTGGGATGGAATGGGGGACCTGGGGACCTGGAGGCCTGGCGCGGACAATTGGCTCCTTCTCTGGGTGGAAGAAAACCAGAATTCTGGCACTAGTATAGGTGTGGAATGGGGGGTCCTGAAAGATCATTAGGTTACAGCCATGGCTCCTTGTTGCCCCAAATGCACATAGAAAGTGCCCGCAGCCTGCCATCCTGCCGGGTGACCGCTTCCTGGTTCCGTGTTGTTTCACTCATTGCAATTTGTCTCCTCTCCCCTCTCTGACCCTGAGGTCTTCAGCCCGCACTGCCTTTTCATCTTGATAGCTCCCACAGTGCCTGCCTGTGAGAACCTGTTTGCTAAGTGATTGAGAAGCTGTCATCCCCAAAACATTAGGCACCAGCCCGATCTTACTGGCCTCATCCCAAAAGCAATTTCCAGATTCATTTGTTTTTATTTGCTTTTAAGTCCAGAGCCTCTTCTACATCTTTAAGTTAATCCTCATTTTTTTTTTAACAGCTTCAGGCAGCCTCCATGTCCATCTGGATGACGTAAGGAGGATTTTAAGGCAGAAATACAAGGCAACTGACACCTGCTTCCGACACCTGCGTACCATCCAACTTCCAGGCTATCGTGGGAAAACAAGACAACGTCCTGGTGTGCTCCACAGAAAGGTTAAAAGCTTGGAGCAAATGCAAGGGATTGTCTGCAAAAGTCTCATTAATGAGGTCAGAAAACCAAAGTGACTATGGTCTTTGAGGATTTGTACTAATATGCAGAGGAGGTGGGTATTGCCCTGGACTGTAGCCAGAAACACACATTTGCTGGCACCTCTTTTGTGTCCGGTCCTTAATGTCCGCATTTCAGACTTTGGCTGGCTTTGGCTTTGCTGCAGCAAAGAAGAAATATCCCAAGTGTGACTGGGAAGAGAAGACCTGGGACTGGCCAGAAGCCGGAGTGAGAGAGGAAGAGCTGTAGCACAGATGTTAAAGAATTGACAGATGAACAGCTTTCCAGTTGTGTCCTGGCAGACTCCCTTGGGGTCTCTCCCACTTTGCATTTTTCAGACTGGCTGAATTCAGTCATTCCAAGAAGAGTGAGAAATTGAAGGGAGTCGGGTGTTGGGGGGAATGAAAAAAACCAACAACATCCTAGCATCCCACAGGCAAGTCATTTGTTTATCCAGGGACTATTTCTTGAGTACCTACTGTGTGCCAGAAGCTGTTCAGGCAATGAAATCAATGAATTAAACAGAACCCTACCTGCTCTGCTCCCCCCAACCTCATCCCAGCAAATCTCTGCCCTCTTGGTGCTTCCATTCTGCAATGTTATGGATGGTAATAAGCACGTGGGAAGATGGGTGAAGGGAGAAAGTTGCCAGAGAAGTAAAAGGCCTGGAGGGGAGGTCAAAAAGCTGGGGTAGGTGTAGGGAACCCCAGGAAGAACAGGAAAGACAGAGGGCCCAGCCTCGGAGAGGCGGTGAGTAAATGTGCACCGGGCAGGAGGGTCCCTGACTCAATGCGCTGACCAGCTGATGAAGATGGGAGCTGACTCAGACCAGAGGCCTCCAAGAGAAGTTCTCACCTCTTGCTGCAGGTTTTATCCCAGAGCTCTGGGCTAACCTGCTACCTAGCCTTTCTGGAATTTTCTGGGGGATTCAGCACGTTGCAGCTGGCTTGTCTTCATTAGTTCTGTGCATGAGGTCATGTTGTTTCCCCAAAGTATAGAACCAGGATAGAGAAGAGAGCCTCCTCCCCAGCCTGACCTGGGACAGCCTACTCTGCATGTGTGGGGGCTGCCCCCTGGTGGTACTAGGAGTCCCTGCTCTTGACTTCACCTCCGCTCTGGCCTGCGGGGATGAGGAGAAAGGGGGATTAAAGGCTTGGGGTGACAACAGATTCTGGGCTTTCTGACAATTCCCAATCTCTCCTCAGGAAGTCTGTGTGCCTTTGCCTTTCCCTATTTCTCCAAAACCTGGATAATCGGCAGGCTGAAGCAAGATTGAAATTGCTGCAGTTGAAAATTCCTAATTCTACAAGCCTATTTCCCTCTGGTATCATCTTTTCTCCACCTTCCTTCCCTGGGCCCTGTGGTTTCTTCTAGCAGTAAGAAAAGAGCACCTGTCTGGGCGCTAGTTCACACTAAAGTGGCAGCCACAGTGAGTCTCCCTCACCAGGATAAATGTGTGGGAAAAGCATAGGGAAAGAGAGCAATGTTTGCTTCCAGAGTGACCCGATGAGGGCTGGCAAGCACCTGCAGCCTTTCTGTAGCCCCTCAAGTAATGCCCTTGGTCTCTGAGAGTTGAGGCCGACCCTGCTGACCCAAAGCCGGAGAGCCTGACCTCAAAGCCATTTGCCCTTCCCCTTTTCCTGCTGCGGCTTGGAGTGGGGTCAGCCACTTTGGGGTGACAGGAGCCACCCAGTATCCTCTCTATCTTCTTGCTTTGGACTCTGCTTGTTTCGAAGGGTTCCAGGCCTAGGAGCAAGTCGCACAGTTGTCAAGCAAGGATCTCTCCATTGATACTCACGTGACCCCCTTTTGGCATTTCAGCTCTGGCCAGGGTCTGACCCTTCCTCCCTGAGGCCCAGGTCAAGGAGCCAGCATTCTTTCCCAGCCTGCCCTGCTCCCCAGCCCAAGTAATTGAATTTCCTTATCCCCCATTATCTCGTCACTGGGGGGAGGGCGGTAGAGCCTTTCCTTCCCTCTCATGGAGGGACCAGAGAAGAGAGAGCCAGACGAGGCGGGTTTGCTTATCTGTTCATTTAACTCTGCCTCCCAGCCCCACCCACAGGCGGCCTGCAGAGACTAACAGGCTCCAAATCAGATGCTGAGAGCCTTCCCAAGAGGGCTCCCTGCCACCCCAGGACAGCCAAGGAGAGAGGACAGCTCTCAGGGCCCTATGGGGGTCAGTCGTAATGGTTCCGCACAGAGAAGGCAGGACTGGGTGGCTGTGACAATCCTAGTGAAGGTGTGTTCAGGGCTCTAGGGAACTCAGAAGATGGGACTTTGATGTCGCAGCCATTAAAGTACCCACAGTGGGCAGGCCATAGCTCAGGGCTGGCCAAGCCTCAGAGCCTCAAAAATCATGGACCCCGAGTCACAGGGCTGGCAGGGACCTGAGTGCTATCTCACAGGTACATTCTCCTTGAGAGATTCTGGCTGAAGGAGCAGAAGTGAGCTCTGGGAGACAGCTGGGTCTGTGGTTGGGCCAGGGGTACAGAACGATGTGGGGTCCCACGTGGCCTCTGCCCTTAGAACAGTATTCATGGGAGTCACAGTAGCAGGACCAGCCCAGTAGACCCCCAGAACTGTCTTTACTCAAGGCTGCTGGGATAGAGACCCAGCCTGTGTCCAGAGAGAATGCGTGCACACACGTACACACACACGCGCGCGCGCACACACACACACACACACACACACACACAAGCTCAGCGCACGCACGCGCACACACACACATACACACACACACACACACACACACACACACACACACACACTAGCTCAGGGCCCAGCTGGCAGGACTCCTTGGCACTTAGCATTTCTCCATCTAGAAAAGTACAGATTCCTCCCACCTGGGCTAAATTCCAGCAAAACTGGTTCATTCCATTAGAGTGGTTAATTAGCGCTGATGGGCCCAGCCCCCTCCAGCAGTGTCCCAGGGAAAGGAGAGGCAGACCAAACACGGGCTTCTCTTGGAGGCTCATGAGGCCCAGGGATCCTCCCCTGTTTGGGTCAGTCCTGGGAGGAACAGAGAGACCCAGTGCCCGGCCAGCACTGACCCAGGGAGCCACGGGTGGATCTGCATGGAGTCCTTCTGCTCTGCAGCTGACCCTGTGGCTGGCATGGAGGAGTCTTAATAATGCTTTGTTCGTTATTGAATGACAGACACGGTCTTCTCCCCATTTCCTGGGGTTCCTCCCACATAAGACAGTGTCGGTGAAGAATGCATCTGTGGGCCTGGATTCCGCCGGTGGGTATGACCTTCCAGGTCCAATGATGACTACCTGTATGAGGCAGGAGCCCTGGCCTGATCTTTATTTGTATATTCTCAGTGCTTAGCACAGTCCTAGGACTCAGAACAGTCCGGTCATGCCTGATGCATGGAATTAATGAGGGTAGGATGAGGGCGGGAAGGGGGGAAGCTTTTCTTGTCAGTACTGCAGCACCTACACGGGGAGTCAAGTAACCCAGGCTTTGGCCTTGGTTTCCCCACCCCCTCCATGGCTTATGGGAATTCTGGGTAGGTCTCCTCCCCTCTCTGGGCTTCAGTGACTCCAGCTGTCCTATAAGGAGGTTGGGCACATAATCACTAGGGAGCATGTTCTGGTTACTATCGCTCTGAAGCACATGACTCCCCAAGTTCAGTGGTGTGAATGCAAAGAGACTTCTATTTTGCTGAAGATTCAACGGGTCCGGCAGATCTGAAGGGCTCGGTTGGACTGTTCTTGTTTAGGGACCCTCACAGCTGCAGTCCAGTGTCCCCCGAGGCCTCAGACCCCTCCAGCTCAGGTAGGCCGAGTGCTCACGGTGGCGTGTCTGTGTGGCTGTCAGCTGGGAGTTGAGCCATCCCACTGGCTTTTCGGGACAGACAGACTTCCCACATGGCAGCTGGGTTCTCCCAGGACCACCATCCCTAGAATGCCAGGGTGACATGGCATGACCTTTCCTAAGCTAGCCTTAGAAGCTAGTGTCACTTCTGCCCTACCCTGTTGGTCAAAGGAGACGTTTACTCACTCAGATTCCAGGGAAGGAGCACAGACTCCACTTGAAGTCTTAAAGAATTTGGGGCCCTTTTTGTGAACCACCACATCCCTGTCGTCTGTAGAATCCTTCAACCCTGGCCCAAGCCCTTATGATTGGCAGAGGCTATGGCTGTTGGTGGTTGTTAGTTGGGGGTGGGGGCAGGACAGTGTATAGGATCTTAGATACTCCCTTCTTTGGAAACAATGCCTTCTCTCCCCTCCTTTCTTTGGGCTTTAGGCTGAATCTGTCTTTTCTGAGTGGCTCTACGAGAATGGCTCATTTTGTGGGTAATGGGGCCCTCGGAATGAGACAGTCCCCATGGACTTACTCCAATTGCAAAAAAGAAGGGAGTTACTATTTAATGAGCACCTATTATACCTCAGTATGGAAAGAGTCCTATACTGTATTCTAGTAGGGATTCCAGAAAGAGGTCAGTTCTTCCTCACAGAAATCTCTGCAAGGAAGAGATTTGATCGTCATCCTCCTTTCACACATTCGAAAATGAGGGTTCACAGGTTTGTGACTTGCCCAAGGTCAAACCGCCAGCGACAAAGCGGTGACTCAAACCTGTGGATGTCCCCTGCTCCAGGCAAACACGAGGCAGAAGCAGCTGCTCTCATGACACCTGGGGGGTTCTGTCGGTGAAGCATCTGACTCTTGGTTTTAGCGCAGGTTCTGATCTCACAGTCTGTGAGTTTGAGCCCTGCCTCGGGCTCCTGCTGACAGTGCAGAGCCTGCTGGGGATGCGCTCTCTCTCCCTCTCTCTACCCCTCCCCTGCTGGCTCTCTAGCTCTCTCAAAATATAATCACAAATAAATAAATAAATAAACTTTAAACGAAGCTGTTCTCACGTCTTCCCTCATGACTGTGTCTTCCTCCTGTCTACCCCCTCTGCCTATAGCCCCAACTTGGCCACTCACGTCCCCATCAGAATGAACTTGTTCTGTGCCCCAGTTTTGTGTCTGTAAGTTGATATGCCCCCACCCTGAGAGGAAGCTCCTGCCCAGACATGCCAACTACTGAAGACCCCTAGCACCCTGCAATGGGCCCGTTACAGGGGCAACCCCAAATTTACCCATCAACAAGTGGGCTCTGTGTGCTCTCCCGTCAACTCCGGCAGATGCTGTGACCATAGAATACAGGGGAAGTGGCATTGTGTCATTTCCCAGGCCCTCGCCTTAAGAAATTGGCAGCGGCCACGCCTGTCTCTTGAAACAGCCTCTCTGGCCACCCTGAGGCATCACTTAAGATGTCCGGCCACCCAGGAGCCCCTGGGTGGCTCAATCGGTTAAGCGTCCAACTTCAGCTCAGGTCATGATCTCATAGTTCATGAGTTCAAGTCTGACATCAGCTGTGCTGACAGCTCAGAGCCTGGAGCCTGCTTCAGATTCTGTGTCTCCTCATCTCTCTGCCCCTTCCCAACTTGCACTGTCAAAAATAAATAAAAAAACATTTTAAAAAAGAAGAAGTCTGGCGACCCAGAGATGAACCATGCTGGAGAAGCACACTCTTCTGGTGACAGTCCCAGCTGGGCCCAGCGTCCCCACCGTTCTCACTGAGGTGTCAGCCATTTGGATGAAGGTGAGTGAGGCTTCCCAGACCAGCTCCTCTGCCAGTTTAACACCACTAAGTGACCTCAGTTGTCACCAGAAGGATCCCTCACACATGCTCTGCCTGAATTCCTTACCTTCAAAATCGTGACATATAATAAAATGGTCATTTTAAGACCCTAAGAGTTGTGGTGACTTGATACACAGCAACATGCATTATCTTATTCAATTCATTTATCATCCTATTTTACAGACTAGAACATTTAAGCTCAGAGAGATTAAATAACTTGCTCTAGGTCTCCCAGGAAGCAGAGGGGCCCAGCTGACATTTGAACTTGGACTTGGAAAGTCTGACTCCATAACTCCTTCAAACCCACTGCTTCTTAGTGGGTCTATGTGTGCCTCCTGTGATTAACATTTCAACCAAAAACACTGCTTTCAACCAAACGACTGAATGAATTACAAGGAGGGACATTTTCAGCACAGGGACTTTCTCAATTAAGAGGTACATGCATGGGGCGATACAGAGTCTGAGGATATGGGGGGTGGTGTTCCCTCTGGAAAACTCAGGACAGCATAGGTTGGTTTACTTTTCTTTGCGTGTCCATAGCTGGCACCGAACTTGTCACCGTGGATGCTTAATAATTGTTTGTTCAACTAACAAATGAACCCAGGAGGCGGAAGTGTTGGAGTTGGAGAGGAGGGTAAAACGAAGATCTGGAGAGAAAGGTTTTCCTGCCATCTGGTGGCTATTTGTGGAATGACACTCTTTTCTTCTAAGGAGAAGGAAATGGAGGGTTACTTAGGGGACCTTGGCTGTGTGTGCAGATCAGGCAGTAGCATTTCAGACTGGAGTGGGTGCGATAGGAGGGCCTTTACCTTCCACTGAAGTTTGCAAAAGATCAGAATTTAGAGCGTGGCTTGCTTCCCGGGACCTCTCAAGCCTCTTGCCATCCTCTCCTTGCTCCCAGCCCCCAGTTCTTCCCGGAGGTGAGTTTCCACCCAGCCCACCAGTTGCTGAGTGACAGGTATCGGTTCCTGGCACTGAGGCAGGGCAGGAATTTCCCACAAGGCCCCATAAATGTACACCAAACACCCTCCTCACATTACACAGAGCCTCATTCTCCTCACCTGGGAAAACCCAGAACACAAATCATCTCCCTCAGGGAGCTGTTCACATGAAATTAGATGTGTGGCCTCCTCAGAGCCCAGTGAGGCCTGCCACAGGCGTGTGTGTTGTACTTAGGAAAATGAGCACGCATCCCTCCTCATCCCCCAACTCCTCAGCCACAAGCCCCCAGCTATCCTCTCTGCCCCATCCTGTCCGAGCCTCACCCCCAGAGCTTCTGCTGGCCTCTGAGACTCCCCTCTCCCCCCTCCCTGAGCCTGGGCCGGTCAGAAAGGCAAGAGGGGTTTGGTAAGAACAGACACTTTATTGTACACCATGGGGTGGGGGGAGTAGAAAGGAAGAAGGGGGTCTGGGGGTGACGATGCCTCGTCCCCTCCCCTGGGCTGAGCGGTCTTGACCCAGGGCACTGGCCAGTCATGGGGCATGTGGACTTGAATTGTTCTGAACTTGCACCAGAACCAAAAGGGATGACTGCTGTGTGTGCTTGGGGTGAGGTGGCGCCCTAGGCCCTCTCCCCAGGCCCAGGCACTAGGCTCCAGGGAGGGGCAGCAGGCCCCCAGTTTCAGGGCCTAGCAGATGCTCACTCAGGGAGTCAGGTGTGTTCCAACATGTTGTCTCCTCTCTTCCAACACGGGAGCACTCGGGGGGCAGGGGGATGTGGCTGTGAGGAAGGGCAGGAGGGGAGCCCCCTGCCTATAATACTACAGGCCTGCTGAGGGCCTGGACCACGCAGCTTGTGGCCCCCAGCCTCACCGCCGATGTCAGGCTGACTCAGGAAGGCTTCTCCTAGCACTAGGAAAGAGGACATCCCTTCAGATTCATTGCTGGAGGGTCAAAACCCACCTTGCTGACAATGACTAGTATGTCCCACCTGTCCCCGCCCCCCCCCCCCCCACCTGGATCTCAGGCTTCAGGCTCCATCCATGCAGAGGGCTCCCTGAGCTGGAAGCTGGTGATTGGGGCCAGAGGACAGGCAGGAGCAGGGACTGGAGGACTCTTTCAGGCACCCCTGCCCTGCCCTGGGTCCGCTGTCTCCTGTGGGCACTGAACGGACAGCACCAAAGCCAGTGAAGGACACGGATGCTGTACAGGGATGTGGGGGCGCCCCTCCTGCTCCTCCAGGAAATCTGGGGCGGGATCTTACCTGGTCAGATGCCCCACCTCTTCGTGACTCCCCACCGGGGCGTCGCCTGCTCCAGGCCCCCCCCCCCCCCCCCCCCCCCCCCCCCCCGCCCAGATGTGAGGAGTGCGTGTCAGAAGCACAGGGGAAGGGAAGCTGCTCCTTTCTGAGCATTCTCAGGACTGACTCAAGGACAAACACGGACAGCGGCGCCCTCTTGGGGCGTCTTAGGAAGCCCAGCACTTTTCTTCAGGATGAAGAGTTTGTGACTCCAAAGGGAACAGCCAGAAGTTGGCTAGAAGATAAGTTTGGGGGCTTCCCCCACCCCTCGCCCCTCCTTCCCTGTTTCTGGCAAGCCCAGAGGTACGAAGGCGGTGAGTCACCAGCAAGAAACACCTGCGTTTCCCCACAGCACCCTGGCCTGAGGCTGCGCCTGATGGAGCTGAGGGGAGGAGGCAGGGAGAGGGCAGTGCGGCCTTCAGGATGTGGTGGACACTGGGCGTCACGGGTCACTTACACACACCCACACCCACGGATGTGCACGCACCACACACACACACACACACACACACACACACACACACGCACGCGCGCGCACACATGCCAAGCTCCGGGCCTCACATCTAACCCAGCAGAGCCACAGCCGGGTCGGGGCCCAGCCTGCGGCAAGAGACTAGCAGCACTTCCCAGCCCATAAGAACCAAGCAGACGGCCCCGCTCAGCCGCCCTGATGCAGGCTGGCAGGCTGGGGCCTAGCCCAACCACACGCTACAAAATTAAAAATATATCAAATATACAATGAAAATAGATCTGTACAGCACTGAGGATGAAAATAGTCCACCAGCCACAGTATAATATTGGGTTTGTCATTTAACAGCATTTACACCCACATGTACAGATTAAATATACAATAGAAATAGAATATATAGAAGAGTATATATAGTAGAGTGTCTCTCCTGGGGCCTTGCTTTTCCTGTTGCTAAGTCTGCTGGGATCAGGCACAGGGCCAGGGAGGAGGTGTTAGGTGAGGTGCCTGAGGTGGGATGTTGTGCCCCCAAAACTCATGTCTTCGGGGACAAGTGGGTCTCCTTCCCCCCTCACACTGAGGATGAAGTGTGGGAACCCTGCGTGTAGTCTGTCCCTCTCAGTGCTGAGGACACGAGAGTGACTCGTGTCCTTCCCAGGACCTTCCAGGAAGGGGCCCAGGCCTAGCACTGTGGCCCGCCGCTCAGCTCTCAAAGACGGAGCTCGGCCATCCCAGCCTCCCTGCCTGCCTTCCAAGCATCCACACCCATGCATCCGTGCCACCGTCCTTCCGCCAGTCTGTCCAGCGCTCCGCAGACATTATTCTCCAGCCCGGCTCCAAGCCTCCCAGCCTGCACTCCGAGGGCAGCCCTCTTCCGGGAGAGGCCTCAGGTAAGGGTGGATGGGGATGATGGGTGGGGGGCTGGGCCCCAGGACAGAGACCCGGCCCTTCCCCTGGGCCGCCCCGGTGTCCATAGCACTGCCCGTGGCCTCTCCGTCACGGGCTGGGAAGCTTGGGGAAGGTTCCCATGATATTTGCACATGGGCACACAGCACGGGCTGTGCTTGAACAAGGAGAGTGAGTGGCGGCCCAAAGGGGCAGTGAAATTATCCGTCTTTCCCCAAGGGATGAGGTTTCCTGGGTACGAGCCCCTAAACTCCAGGGACCCCCATTCCAGGGGGAGAAGCTGCCGCTAGTGAGAAAGTTGGGCCCCGGGTGAGAGGGAGTGTGCTTCGCAGTTGTGCTCCAAACCATCTGAATTGTGCTGTGAACCATCAAGTGTGCTCTGGAAACCTCTCGGTGTGCTGTCCCCTCCTCTCTAGAAGAAAGAGGCACAGGCCACCACTGTGGGGACGGAGAAGGTGGGCTAAGCCCTGGGGGAGGTGGGGAAGGGCTCCGGGCCCCAGGCCAGGTGGAGAACATGGAAGATTCCGCACAGAGCCCAGGCTGAGGGGCCCCCACACCCAGCCCCCCTTCCGCTGCCGAGGCTTACACTCAAGCCAGAGAGTGCCATCTGCCCCACAAAACAGAACCGAGGGACTTCTACAAGATTCCATCCCAAGTCTGAGGCCTGAGTCTCGACACAATCGTCCCGTCCCCAACCTTAAATCCATCATCCTCTGGGCTGCCCTGCACCCCATCCTACCCAACCCGGTGCCTCCCGCCACCACCCGGAAGCACAGAGGCATGCCCAGGACCTAAGAATGACGGGTGCCAAGTTACAGAGAGAGAGGGGTAGGGGGAGTGGCCCCTCCAGTGGCCACTTGCAGTCTCCCCTGTGCTGGGAATCAAGACTTCTGGATTGTTCTCGTTCATTAGCTGCAATTTGGTGAGCGGATCTCAGGAAGTTAGATGGGTTGGGAGCCTGCGCTGGGGACAGAGTTTCTCCCGGCCCCTACTCATGTTGAGGGTGAAGTTGGCTGGGACTGGGTGGGGGGTGAGGGAGAGCATACCCCCTCTCCTTGGGCAGAAGGTCTGGCCTAGAAAGTGAGGCCAGGCTGGGACGAGAGGGCAGGATGGATGTGGGGGGAGAGGTGGGCAGGGTGGGGCGGTGGTCACAGCTCCGACTCAGGGGTGCTGGCCAGGAGGTAGCTGCTCCCATAGCGTCCATTGGGGTTGCCGCCGGGCTCCAGGGGCGACGTGCTGCCGGGCCCCAGGTAAGAGCGGTGAGTGGGCATGGGGGAGGGCGCCTCGCTGGGCACCTTGCTGAGGATGAAGCGGGTCTCGTCATTCTCCTCCAGGTTGGAGATGTCCTTCATCATGCGGCCCTTCTTGTAGGACACGGAGAGCGTGTTGGAGCCATCAGAGAGCAGGTGGAAATGTCGCAGGATGAACACCACAGGGATGGGCAAGGTGGCCACGGCGATGAGGGTGATCAGGAGGGCCATGGCCCAGTTCGGGAAGTACAGGTAGCGCTCTGCAGCCTAGGGGAGGACAGGGGTGAGGGCTGCTGCCTCACGCTGCAGCCACCTCACCCTCCCAGGACCTCCGGGTCTGTCTCCTCCCACCCTCTCCCATCCCCACCCACCATCCTGACCAGGCGCTGCAGAGATGGAGAGCATCAGGGTTGGTACCCAAGTCAGCTGATGGTTAAGAGCCTGAGCTCCCCTGGGTCTCAGTTTCTACATCTGGAAAATGGATGGGTAATTCTGTTCCACATATATGAATAGAGAACATGGGTTAGAAAGACTGGACAAGTGCATCAACCTTTCTGACCCTCAGTCTACTCATGTGTGCTATCGGGGGAATGCCGCCTCTCTCGTTGGGCTATTGTAAAGATTACAGATCTGGTGTGCAAAGGCCCTGGGAGGGCCTAGCACACAGCGGATCCCCTATAAGGGTTTATCTCTAGCACCTGTTGCATGAAAGGCCTGGGGAGATGCCAGTGACCCTGGAGTTTCAGGTCCCCCCTCACCTCCTCCTTGATCCAGGCGCTGTACCCGGGGGGTGTGACCCCCAGTTGGATGATGCTTGCCGTGGTGAGCACGGCCATGCACAGTGGAGACACGAACTTCCACATGTAGAAATAGAAGCGATAGGGCCGGAAGCCCAGCATTTCTGTCAGCTCCTGCATGAACCTGCGGGGGGCACAGAGGGCCCAGCATTGGCATCTCTGCCATGCCTGTGCATTCCCCCCACAACCGCCTCCTCCAGGAAGCCTTCACTGACCAGTCCCTCCCTCCCAGGCTCTTCTGTTGTTCACATTCAGTGCTCCCAGTTTATTATTCGGTGGCCCAGCTGGCCTCTGGGCAGGCTCTGGTGCCCTCTGCTAACCTCCCCTGAGTACCTAATGTCACCCCCCATCCAGGGTTGTGTTGCTGTTCGCGGGACATGCCTGGGCAGGCGGACCCGTGCACCCTGACCCACTCACACGAGTCTGGCTCTACACGCCCCCTGCTGGAAAAGCGGTGAAGTGCGCTTCTCTAGTGTCCAGAGGCCCTGTCTTGGGGGTCTCTAACCACTGGGTCTTTGCGTGGAATCACAATAGCCGGCAGGCTGTGCACATGAATGTCACAAGGAAAAATCATGTCTACTTCAATAACACCTAACTAAAATCTTGCATTTCCTTCTATTGCAAATGCAAGCAACCACAGCGGAATGAGCAGTACCCAAGGCTTTGTCACCAAATTATGACATCACAGATACCTTCCTCTCACGTTACAACTGAAACTGCCTACAAACATCATTTGTGTTCATCGCTCTTTCACAGTCACCACCACAGCTGGATCGTGTAACTTAGTGCAGTAAAAATAAAGTACATGTACATTACTGTGTCACATTTTCAACAGCACTTTCCCATTTTTCTATTTATTTCCTATCCCTTATAGATTTTATCGTATCCACTTAAACATAAGACTCTGAGAAGGAGTGCAGGGGCTTCACCCAACTGCAGAAGCCGCCTCTTCCTGTCTTAACCCGTGTGCCCGCCTGCCCCCTTTTGGGAAGAAGACATCTAGCATGGCCATTAGAGCGCCTGACTCCAAGACCAGGTCCAGACATTAGGGGAGGCCCGGGCCTTGCAGAGACAGTGGGAGGGGCCCAGTCCTGGGGCTCCTGGGCGCACAGATTTGTTAAATGAGAAATGAGGAGAGGGGGCGGGGGGGAGATGACGGTGACTGTGTCTCTGCCCTAGGCTCAGGCCACGAGGCCCACTCCTTCATTAGTGCTGAATTCCCTTACTCCACCCCCAGGACACGTCCCAAACCGACCTAATCTTGTTGATCATCTGAACACTGGGTCAGGCTGCTGAAGGCCTAGAGTTCCTCCAGAGTAGGGACCTCTTGGACACCCACTAAGGGCTTAATAAGCGTAACAGAACTCTGAAGAGCTGGTGCTCAGGTAAGGGGCTATGGGAATTTAAGGCAGTTTAGGGCGATGCCAGGACCTGAACCCAGGAGACCCACGCCCTCAGCCTAGCTTCTGTCTCTTACCAGCCAGGTGGCCTTGGGTAGTCATGTTCTCTCTGAGTCCCAGATTTTTAAGGGCCCTCTGAGCTCTGACATGCTGACTCTGTGCTCTCCTGTCCCACTCAGAAGCAGCCCTGGGAACTCAGCACTCTCTGGGGTGGGGGGCATAATATGACAGACCCCTCCTCCTGTCCCAGCCCTTCCCCATGCCCCCTTACCTCTTGGTCCCATAGATCCAGGCCACGGCAATGTTCTCAAGGATGACGATGACAGTGAGTGGCAGGGTGGCAGAGTAGTCGTCAAACATGGTGACAAAGTAGTTTCCGGAGCGCTGGACGAACAACAGCCCCACGAAGAATGCAAAGACACAGCAGCCCACTGCAGAGAGCCAGGAGGCAGGTGCGGGGTGGGCGGGGGCCCCCCAAGCCCCTCCTTTCCCTCCCCGCCTCCCTGCGGGCCTCCTGGAGGGGAGGGATTCAGATGCTGAGGTTCGAGCTCCCACTCCATTAGGAGAGGAGCAGCCCAGGGCTGGGCATGGCAGAGGTGGAGCTGGGTGCAAGGCCAGTATGGAGGGAGGGTGCCCCTGGCAGGCCCTCAGGGAGAGGGGCACATGACGCAAGAAAGAGGCCATCTCCCAGCTCAGGTTTGCCACAGCTTCCCAAACAGCCTTCTCCTGGCTCTTGAGTGCTCTCCTCTGGGTGGCACGCCTGGCCCCCGCGGCATCCCAGTGCGGGCAGTAGGGAGCCTTCTCAATAGGGAGCCTTTCCAAAGTCAGGTGCCACTTCATGCTGGTCCCTGAGGGCACCCACAAGGTCAGGGGGCCACCAGGAGGCGTTACCTGTGAACATCTCCTTGGGCACCTTGAAGGTGTCGATGATGGGCGTGGTGATGCCGGCCATGGTCCCAATCATGCTGCCCAGACCCAGGTTGATGAGCATCAGGAAGAACATGACAGACCAGAATGGGGAGGCCGGGAAGTGCGTCATGGCCTCGGTGAAGGCGATGAAGGCCAGCCCTGTGCCCTGCACGGACTGGGGATGGGGTGGAGGGCAAGGGCTCAGTGAGGCCCACACCACACCTGGGAGCCACTTGCTTCCTTATCTCTGTCCCTGGAGCTTTAAGAATAACAGTTCCCTCTTTCACGGGAATCCCTGCCCTCACCTAAATCCTCTGGTCTTTGGCCAGGGGGGTCTCAAACTTGAGTGAGCAGCAGAATCCCCCTACCTCATGGAGTAAGATACCAAATCAGGAAGTTCACCTGTGGGATCTGGAAATCACAGCCTAGGACAGGGACTCCAGGTGATTGAGATGAAGATGCTCACATTTAAAAATATGCCCAGCCTGAGACTCTCCTCCAAGAAGTTTTCTCTGGCGGCTCCAGCCACAACCACGGGAGCTCCCAGTTCTGAGCTCCAGACTTAAAGGCAGTGAGTGGGCTTAGCCTCAAATGCCTAATGGACCACATTGGAGCCTTTAAAACACCAACGCCTGAATATTCCCCCTGGAAACAATCCTCTGACTGATCTGGGGGTAAAATCTGGGTGTGTGGGTTTTATTGAGCCCCCAGGGGACTCTGATGGATAGCCAAGGCAGAGAGCCACTGCATTAATGCCTGGGCTCCTGTTCATGGGCAAGTGACCACACACTGCCCACTGACATCACTGCTGTGCTGTCCTGTAGGGATCCATGACTGTGGGGAAACACCTCCCCCAACGTGTGTGTAATTCTTGTCATCTGGATGTTTTCGACGTCCAATTGTATAAGAAAAAATGGCTACAATCCTAGTTGTATTCAGAGGAGGGGGCCATGCCCATGAGAATGGGAGGATCTCACAGAACGGGGAGGTCCTTTATGCTGCCAGTAACCTGGCAGAAAGCAGGGCAGGGGTCCCCAGACTGGATCTTTTGCTCTCGATCACAAGGGAAGGGGCAGAGGGTACAGGACTCAGCTCCCTTGGCACGGGGCCAGTAGCACACAGCTGACTTAACATTGAGCTCAGGCATCAGGACAGAGATAGCTCACATTCGTGAAGCTTCATGAAGATGGGCAGAGTTGGCCTAGGCTGAAGGGAGCTGGCTCTGCCCCATGGAAACCTTGGCACGAGTTGGGCATGTCTCTCTCCTGTTACCCTTACTAACAGAACAGTCACTTTGAAAGTTTCCAGCTGTGCAAACGGAAATAGAAGCAAGTTTTCCAAACTTGGGCCTGAGCATTAATGAGGGAGTGGTAGCCTCCTGCTCTGCCCCAGGGATGAAGGGTCACTGTAGTCGTGGGACCTGCAGTGAGTGGGGACAGCTGGGGAGGGAACAGCATAGAGGAATGGCTCAGAGCACAGAGACTTGAACCCTGGCTCCCCTTACTAGCTGTGACACCTTGAGCGAGCTCGCAACTTACAGGCTACACAGCTGCAAAATCGGGGACCATGTTAATACTCAACTCATAGCACCGTCGTGAGGTCCCAGGGAACAGACAGCAGAGCGCACTCACTAATGGAAGGGCTTCTTTTTTGTGAGCCATGTACAGAGCACTGTTGCAAGTGCAATGCGCATGACCAAGCCCAGGAAACCCACGCAATGCATCTGAAATGCATTGCGTGATTCCTGTGATTTCTGGGATGGGTATGTGTGCCTCGTCTCCTAGTCCAGACAACCCACCTCTGGGCAAGGGTTTGGCTGACACCTCTCCTCTCTCCCGGCGGGCATCCACGCTCCTGCTACCCCTGGCTTGTGTCTGGGTCCCACATTCCCACGGATGCATCCGTACCCATCCCACGAAGGGCAGTCTGCCTCACACCTTGTCCAGCTCATCCTCCAGGAGGCAGGGGTCGAGGCCCAGGGCTGAGAAGTGGTCCTCCTTCACAGCCATGATGACTTTGTACATCTCTGTGTAGTCCTTGGCTGTCAGGTGTGAGAAGTTGACATGGGGAGGGATGAGGTCCCGGCTCAGGACGTTGGTGTGGAGGTACCCCAGGATTTTCTCGGCATTCCTGCAGCACAAAATGGGAGGGCCAGGTAAAAAGGCAGGTAAAATGTCATGGCCCTGGAGACACCTCCCGGAGACCAGGCAGGACCCCCCGCGGGCCATCAACAGAGACATCTCTGAACCCATCCCTGGCATCCAGGGCTAGGGAGGAGAGAGCACTGCTGAGAGCTGACAGGACTCTCCATGCAGAGCCCGCCTGCCCCCCCCACCCCTCCGGTAAGGTGGGCGGGGAGGAGAAAGGGCAGCAGCAACGATGCCACCTACTCGACCACACACTTCTCGTTCATGATGTTGGCCTTGAAGCCCAGCACGGCAAACACCACGAGGGTGGCCAGCACTGAGGTGAAGAAGTTAATGAAGGACACCAGCGCGGCATCGAAGTGACAGTTGTTATCTTGCTTGTTGTAGCTGGAGAAGGCGATGACGCCCCCGAAGCCCAGCCCCAGGGCGAAGAAGACCTGGGTGGCTGCCTCCCGCCACACCTGGGGGTCCAGCATCTTGTCCAGCTGTGGGGGGAGGACGAGAGACACACAGACGATAGTTTTATTCACGCACGGTGCAGCCCCCACCTCAGCCCCTTCCTCGGCTTACCGGGGTTGGGAGGCATCGTGGGAAAGCTGTGGCTGTGTGACCTTGGGCACACAGGGCACAAAGGGGACCCTAACCCCTTTCAGGTCCCCAAGTGTATAACACAGATAACAAGAGAACTGACTTCAGAGGATTGTTGTGAGGCTTAAGGAAGATAAAATAAATGCTATGTGCGTACTTTTCAGTTCATTTGAACTGCCATCTTTGCTTACCATGGAGCTATTATACTGAGGAGGATCTTCAGGCCCATTAGGTATGATGCATGGTACACAGCTCTAGGGAGAGCCATTCACTTGGACAAGAGTGTGAATGGTTCCTCTTAGAGTTGTGCAGTGTATAACTTGCACAACAGCACTAGAGAACTGAGCACATCAATATTTCCTTGATACCGTCTCCACTTCAAACCATGAAAAAGGACACCAGCTCCTCCCTCCTTCCCCCCCTCCCGATCTCCTTTTCCCAGGAAAAAAAAAGGCCCAGTGCTTATTCTTAGACTTCTACATATCCTAGGTCACAGAAAGACCCTTCCCCCCCTCCCACCCAACAAACATTAAGCATAGAACCCAGGCCCTTCCTAGAGAGGGGAAGTGCCTCCTTGACCCTCCATGTGCCCTGAGACCTGACGGAACCCTGAACCACTACAGCCTATAGAGGGTATGGGGCAATTCCCAAAGTGCTTTTCATACCCATTTTCCTTTTACTGTTTGCTTCTCGAGACAGGGACCATAGCTTGGACCCAGCACAGGCTATAGAGTTAGATGGACCCAGGCCTAAACCTGACTCTTAACTGTAAATAGCTGAGAAGGCTTAGGAAACGGACAGTGCCTGTTTTATGAGCCTCAGTTTTCTCATCTGAACAATGGGAATAATAATAGAGTATCCCTCCCACAGCAGTTGTGAGGCTCAGACGTGCAGCCACAAGCAATGCCTAGCACATAAATAGCAAGTTAATCCTGACAAAGTGCCTCTGACTTGGTCGGGACAGGTTTTTTTGGTTGTTTTTTTTTTTTTTTTTTGATGAGGGGCAGGAATTACTGTTCACATTTTGAAAGAGTGAATGGACACCCCACGGCGAAAATTACTTGCTCCGAGTCACTTGAGTACAGATACTCTGAGCCTGGCCCCTGACACCCTCCTAGCACCCCCTCAGACCATGTCCTCCTGCACCTGTGCTGCTGAGGTTGACCAGGAGACAAGGAGGTTCTAGAGAGTTAGCTATCCCTGTGGGCACAAGCCCGAACTGGTCCTGGCCCAGTCACCCCTCCCTGTGTGCCTGTGGCTAAGTCCATTCCCCATGTGCGCACTGAGGCATTGGACTTGAGGGTCTACCCAGCACTACCTTACAGCCGTGACGCCCAGGATAGAGGCCCATCTGCCCTCCACCTGGGCAGCTCCCCAGGCAGAGCTGATTGCCTGGACTCACTCCACTGGCTGAGAAGAGGCTGGCAAGCTCGAGGGCTGGGAGAGGCACCCCAGGCTCACCCCAGCCTCACCTCAGGCTGAGGAGGAAGAGGAGGATGGACGGGAGTAGAGGCCTCAGGGTCCGTGCACAAAGGGAGCGTGGCCGGTGAGTATGTGTGCTCTAGGGGAGATTAAGGTCCTCCCACCTTGCACAAAGTAAAGTCATCTTTGGTCCACCAAGAAAACTGTTAAGGGGCTAGTAGTACCCAACTTCCGTAAGAAGGTGACACCCTCTCCAACCCCTCTCCGTCTCTGCACACTCAGTGGTATGGCCTGCAGTCACTCATCCATCAAACACGGAGCACCTAGTGGGGGCTAGGCGTGGGGGGGGCTATGGGTGGGAAGCCATAGAGAGTAAGAGAGTAAGAGCAGGCAAGGTCAAGGCTCCTGTGGAGCTGACATTCTAATTGTTAAACGAGCCCACAAACAGATGTTAAGTTGCAAATGTGACAAGAGCTGTGAAGGCCAGGACCCCAGGCTGGGCAGGTGGGGGGGGGGCGGTGCGGGCAGGGCGTTGCTGAGCCTGTCAGGAGGCCAGGGACAGCTTCCCCAGGACAAAGAGATCCTTGAATGGACATCTGAGAGGGAGAAAGTAAGGATTAGAGAGGGAAGAGTTTTCAGGGAGAGGAAACCGTGTGTGCGTGTGCAGAGGCCCCAAGGCAAGGCAGGACAGAGGAGGGTGTGTGAACTGAAAGGGCCAGGCTGCCTGAAGCAACAAGGATGAGGCAGGAGAGGTACAGGTGAGGCTGGGTGGGTGGGGAGGCAGAGGAGTCAGATCAAAGGCCTGAGAGGGAGCCTAAGAAAGCACGTAATCCGGGAAACCCTCTAAGGGGTGTGGAGGAGGACTGAAGCCATCAGATGTATATTTCTAACAGAAACCAGAGCCAATGAGGCAGCCCGGCTAGAGGTGCCTCTGGGGTCCAAGCAGGGTACTGATGGCTTTGCCTAGGGTCATGGTGGAGTGATTTCAGCAGGAAAAATGAAGCCGACCTTCACCATGGACAGGAGCTGGGTGGTGCTGCAGAGTCCGATGCTTCTGGCCTGCGCACCTGAGGGGACGGAGATGCACACGGAGCAAAAGGGGCAAGTCGTGATGGGGTTGGAGCATGCAGATCAAGACATCAGCTGTAGGAATGTTGAGTTTAATGTGTCTTTATGATATCCACGAGGAGATGTCGAGTGGGCAGGGAGACAAGTGAGTCTGGGGTCCAGAGAAGAAAGGCTGAGCCAGAGATACAGCTTGTGAGGGGCGGGTGTGAGGGAAGGAACTGAAGGTCTCACCAGGGTAGGGGGAAGAGACAAGCCAGGGGCAGAGGCACCATGTCCAAGTTCAATGCGGCCAAGAGACAGGGACAGGAGGTGCAGCAGCCCAGACAGGAGGACGCGAAAGAGAGGGCTGTCTCCAGAGCTCACAGGGTGCAAGCTGACTGGAGGAGGGGCCCAGGCTATGGAGAGAAATGTGCTATGGTGAGCAGGTCATGGGTAGGCTTGGTCGGAGCTAGCTGTTCAGGAAGCAATGCGGCCAGAGTCAAGTAGAAGCCAGGAGAAGTGAGAAGCAGAGGGGAAGAAATAAAGGCAAAGCAGATAGTCGACTCCTTGGAGAAGTTAGCCTTGGAACGGGAGGAGAAAGATGGCAGGTGCGGGCCATCCATGAAGGGTTGCTTTTTTGTTATCTTGTTTTTGTTGTTTTAATTTTAATTTTTGAGAGAAAAAGACAGAGAGACAGAGCGTGAGTGGGGGATGGGCAGAGAGTGAGGGAGACACAGAATCCAAAGCAGGCTCCAGGCTCTGAGTTGTCAGCACGGAGTCCAACGTGGGGCTCGAACTCCTGGACCATGAGATCATGCCCTGAGCCAAAGTGGGATGCCTAATGGACTGAGCCACCTAGGCGTCCCTTGTTTTTGTCTTTATTTTTTTTTAATTTTTTTTAACATTTATTTATTTTTGAGAGACAGAGAGAGACAGATCATGAGCAGGGGAGGGGCAGAGAGAGGGACACACAGAATTGGAAGCAGGCTCCAGGCTCTGAGCTAGCCATCAGCACAGAGCCTGATGTGGGGATCGAACCCACGAACCGTGAGATCATGACCTGAGCTGAAGTCAGACGCTTAACTGACTGAGCCACCCAGGCGCCCCTTGTTTTTGTCTTTAATGCAGTGACCTGATGATATGTAAAAGCCGATGGAGGGCAAGGGACTCTGGGGCGGGGGGGGGGGTGCTGTCTTCCACAGGAGACCCTGGAGCTGCTCATGGGGAACAGGACAAGAGAACAGATTAGGGTACCTGCAGGCGGGTTCGTATGTTCTGTGTCTGTCTCTGAAGGTGGCTCTGTTCCTCCGCCAAGCAGGAGGCCGACTCCTCTGAAGTCAAGCATGTTCGGACAGGTGGAAGGGGGTTTAAATGGTCACAGCGGAGCACGGAGACACGGGGTAGAGGTATCCCCCATTGTTGCGGGTTCACTGTGTTTGAAATGTCATCTTTACCAGAAGTAGGACAGGCCCACATTTCCTTTATCTAAAAGCCCTGAGGCCATCCTGGTTTTGGAACCAGGGCTCTTGTTCCTAACTTCATTTTAGAAAGGTAATATGCTGCAAAGGCCACATAATTCCATAATCCCCCAGCAGGGTCTGGGGCAGAGCCCTGTAATCAAGCACATTGGTATTTCTGCAGCAGAATATGAAAATTCACACCAAGTGAATCAATAAAGACTATAAATAGCCTCACATCTGTTCAGGTCATTTTGCCGCCAAATGAGTTCCAGGAGAAAGAAAAAAACAACTTTTTTCGGGGCTATTTGGATTTTGGCATTGTGAAAAAGGAAACAGAGGCCTGTATGGAAATCTGAAGATTATTTTAAACAAGAGAACAAAATAATCATTGTCCCACTGGGAAAGGACTCTTGCACCTCCCTTCTCCAGAGTGGGTTTTTACATGATCCTCCCAGAAAGTTCTGGAAACGGGTGGGGGGATCACTTACGCCTGGAAGGTATGCTGGCCTTCACTGATGTTCACAAATTGTCAGTCATAACAGTTCTATCAACAGCTGGAACCTGGCCACCTCACTCAGGTTAGAAACCTAGACACAGGGCAGGGCTCTGGGGGTCTGGTGAGTTCCAACCAGGAAGAAGCACGCGATTTTGTAAGAGAGGGTGATTGAGGTGGACACAGCCCTGCCGTCCCGCTTGCATGGTGAATAATCTTTGATGGTTCCCCACTTGTCTGCTGGGAAATCCTTTCCCACTCTTTGTTCCTTACTCCAAATGCTGTGAACTTCCTTTTCCAAAGCCCCGCAGTCTCATTCCTCTGGACTTTGCCCAGGCTGTTCCCTCTGCCTGGAATTCCGCTCCTCCTATTTGCATCCTGGTTAAACTCCTATTTCTCTCTTAAAACCCAGCATAAATATCACCTCCTCTTTGAAGCTTTTTCTGATGCTTCCGGCAGAGCTAGTCATGGCCCTTGGGCTCTTACAGCTCAGATCAATACCTGCATTCCAGGTTTATAGGACTACTTTCTGTTCCACACTTCTTTAGGGGTGGAGCCCGCCTCCTGTCTAGCTTTGTGTAAGCAGTGTCTGGCACGTGGGAGAGAAGGAAAGAATTGGGGGCAAGAGAGAGAGAGATGGACAAGGCTGCTTCCTCAAGGTGAAGTGCACAGGAAGGACCAGACCAAGCGCTGTGAAACTGTACCGGCCTTTCTGTGTTAGGATGCAGGCTTCTAGGACAAGAGGATCCTTAGGGCTTTGAACCTCTACGTCCCTCAAACACGGCTATTTTAATGCTGGCTTCCTTTCCTTTTTCTTCTCTCTTGCTTTCTCCCTCCCCCCACTTCTTCCTTCTCTCCCTCCTCCTCCTCTCCCTCCTCCTCTTCTTCTGGTGATTATTTCATTTTTCATCTATATTGGTCATTACTAAAGATTTTATTTACAAAAGGGTCTGGACTATCTGTCCGACTCAAATTCATGTCATTGTCAGGATTTTCATCACTCTCTAAACCTAAAAATGGGTAAATCTCTAGGCCCAGCCACTTTCAGGGCCACATTCCATACACCGAGTGAGGTCACCATAATCCCAGTCTGCATCATCAGAGCTGACCCTCTAACTTGGGGGACAGACTCCAAGGACAGGGTAGCATGTCTTATATGCAATGATTTGCGATGGGATCAAGAATTTTCTGTTTATATTTTTCTGACTATATCTATTTGCTATTCTTTTCTCATTTTTAAAAATTATGGCACATTGATTATAAAATGCACAAAAATGTAGAGAGGATTATATAATGAGCCACCCATCACTCGGTTTCAACAATTACCAACATATGGCCAGTCTCACCTCCTCTTGCCCCCGTTCCCCATCCCTAGATTATTTTGAAGAAAATTGGTGGCCCCAAATCTGCTATTAATGAGGCCCCAGGAAAGAATGTGTGCCAGAGCTTGACCTGGGGGGAGGCAAGTGCCCTGTGTGAGCAGCCCCTGGGCACCCCTCCAGCCTGCAACTGCCAAGGACCCTCTTGCTGGAGATGGCCACCCGAGGGTAAGGGGAGTTAGGCACCTTCAGGACTGAGAGCCTGATTTATTTATTTATTTATATTTTTAAAATGTTTTTTATTTATTTTTGAGAGACAGAGAGAGATAGTGTGAGCAGGGGAGGGTCAGAGAGAGAGGGAGATACAGAATCAGAAACAGGCTCCAGGCTCTGAGCTAGCTGTCAGCACAGAGCCTGACGTGGGGCTCGAACCCACAAACCGTGAGATCATGACCTGAGCTGAAGCTGGACGCTTAACCGACTGAGCCACCCAGGCGCCCCACTGAGAGCCTGATTTAAAGGGGCTCCATCAGGGTTCCCGGGGTGCTGGTGCATAATTCCAGCAGAGTCCTGATCATGGTGTCTACAGAGGATGAACCCACGGCCGGCTCCCAGGAGGCCCCATGTCCTTGTCAAACATCAGGATGTGACTGCAAGAGGAGAGGTGGGAGATGGGCCCTCCCCACGAAAAGACCAGGCTTGCACCGTCCTTGGGGTGCCTGCCCCGAGACACAGCGAGAGCTTCCTGCCATTTCCTTGACACAAGGGCTGAGTCACTTCCTCACACAGAGAACAAGGTTGTTTCACGCATTTGACTCAGCAGCACAGAGATGCTTTTGGAATCCACCAGCAGCTCCCAAGCGCCTGGCCTGACCTGGTGCGTGACTGGAGCACACACGCCCTTGCTTCTCAGCCCTGCGAGGCACCTGCTGGTGCAAGAGCGGCCGGGGCCTCAAGACACCAGATGGCACTGGAGGGCCGGGTTCTCAGTGCCCAAGAACAGTGTCACCTTCACGAGGGAGAGAATAATAATCGCTAAGGCTTACCACGTGCTTTCTGTGCCCCCGGGAGCAGCTCCCCACACCCCGTGCTCTCCTGACAAGGCAGTCAGGAAGCTACCATAGTTGGGCCCATCTCGCAGCCGAGGAAATGGAGCAAGTTCCCCAGTGATCTTGCTCTCGGACCACGGAGTGATGAGCCGGGGTCTGAGCCAGACTGTCTAACTCTAGAGCCCATCCAAGGCTGGCCTGCCCTGGCCATCCTGCCCAGAAGTCCTCCTCTACTCATGGGGTCACGGAGCTCTACCACTGACCTCTGCCTCCTGGGACCCCACTTCTCTAAGGGTTAACACGTACCCTGACCCTGGGGCCAGAGTGGCTCACTGGTGAAGACTGCTCGTGTGTCTAGACCCCAGAGGCAGTGGAGCAAGAGGCAGAGCTGCATGCAGTTCAGGTTGTGCTGGGGCCCCTGTCCCAGAAGACTGGGCGCTTTCATCTCAACTGATGGATGACACAGGGTTTAAACTCAAGAGGCACTAACGGACACTGTAAGGGCTCCTTTACCCACCCCGTATCCAGATTAGTTCCTATTCACTAGATGTGACCATATCTGCCTCTGGCGTGCCCTCCCAGTGATACTTCATGTGTGTATCAGTGACACACACACACACACACACACACCCCAACATATATGTCTGCATGCGTGTATTCCTGCCCCAGTCATGACGCTTCCTCATTGTGCTGAGTTGGGAACTCACAGAGTTCTGGGGCTCCTGGCAAGCTGCCCCTTGAACCCCTGCCTACTCTCAGCCTTGTTCCTACAGCCTGTTCCTCGGTCCCGGGGCCCCGTCTACCTCGGCTGCTGCAAGGTTCCACGACCTCTGGGTTGTCCTTCATCTGGACTTTATCTCATGATGGGTGGGTCTGTCCCCTGCTCTGACTCAAGCTCTGTCCCTCACTAGTTGCCTGCACCCTGTCACCAGGCCTCTGGAACTCACAATGTGCCATCTCCCAGGCCCCCATTTCCACAAGCCTTCCCTGGATGCCCCCCACTCCTTCTTGCTCTGACTCGGTAGTTCTCCAGGCTGGCCGCACGTCAGAATCACTGGGAGCTTTCGTGAGCTACTGCTACCTGGATACCATGCCTGGGAATCCATCTGCCGGCTGGAGTCTGATTGGTCAAGGGTGGGCCCAATCCGGAGGCTCCCCTGCGGCCCGCTCTGGTGAAGGCTGCCCTGGGAGCCTGTTCCTGCAGGTCATTGCTGCTATTCCAAGTACACTCTCTCTGTCCTGCTCCACAGCTATCATAATCCTGGGTCCCATCAGCTCCTCCCTTCCACTGATGTCCTTCACCCCACTCCTAGGGTCATGCCATAGTTTCTGTCTTATCTAAGAGCATTGCTCCAACCAGGGTCCAAAGCCAAGGACCCTGAACCCCAAAGCACTCTATCATTCCAGCTCGTTCCTTCTAGTATCTTGACTCCAAGAATCCTTCACCCATACTGGGACCTATTTGCATTTCACCACCCCCATCCTGTTTGTAGCCTAACTTCCTTCCTTAATTGGCTTAGTCAATGGTCCATCATTTGGTTACTCCCTTGCTCCCCTCTTAACTCTCCTGCTGCCTCTCCCCATGGTCATCTTTGTTATCACCTCCTGACCCTGGCGAAGTCCAACCAACCCTCCACCGACTCTGGGCCTGCCCCCAAGCAGCTAAGTGTAGCTGGAGAAATCACACAAGGTGCACCTTGGGATCTTAGATGAGTTATTTAACCTCTCTGTGCATAGTACTCTCACCAGCCTGTGCAAAATGGTTAAGATAACCCCTGCCCTGAGGGTTATTATGAGCTTAAATGAGTGAAAGCACTCGAGGTGCACGTAACAGTGCCTGGCACACGGTAAGCACCATCCGCTGTAAAACACGATTGTTCAGTATCCCTCCAACTACAGGAAATAGTGTGCTTTCAGAGGCCTTACACTAGGAGGAACTGTCCAGCTTGGAACTGGAGGAGTGTCCATTATGCCATGCTGGCTGGCTTCACCACACATTCATGTGCCCGCTGACCGCCAGCGTGCCCTCCGTGCTGCACACGCCCCCCATCTCCTGCACGGCCACCTCACTCGCTCCTCCTTAGCATCCACCATGCTCCGCCATTCCGACTCTTAACTGATGCCCTTGCTTCCTCTTTCACAGAAGAAAATGACACAACGGGAAGAGGTCCTGCAATGAGGAGCTCCTCACCACAGCTTCTCGGCTGCTGGCATCTGTGCCCACTGGCTGGCCCTTGCCCCCCCGTTCCTCCCAGACGAGACCAGCTCCTCCACGTGGGCACTGGGTCCCACCTCTCCTGCTCACTCAGGGACTCTTGTTCCCTCCACTCAAAAGCATCCATTTCCCACTCATGGCAGGATTTTTAAAAAGTGCACAATTAAGGGGTGCCTGAGTGCCTCAGTAGGTTAAGTGTATGACTTCTGCTCAGGTCATGATCTCTCCCACATTGGCTACTTTTTCCCCCAACCTCTAAATGCTGGGCCCTGGTGCTCACTGCTCAGTCCTCTTCTCAGTGTTCACTCTCCAGGTGACTGTCACTAGTCCACAGCTTTAAATTCTCTGATTCCCAAGTTTATATCTCCACCTGACCTGCAGACTCAGCTGTCCAACTGCCTATTCAATATCTCCACTTGGATATCTAGTAGGACCTTACCGTCCACCCTCATCTCCATAATGTCAACTCTGTGCTTCTAGTTGCTCAAGCAAAAGACCCTGGAGTCATTCCCAAATTGACCATTCTCTTTCTCTCACCCTTCACATCCAATCCAATAACAAATCTTGTGACACGACTTCCTGAATATGTCCTCAATCTGACCACTTCTCATCACTCCTATTGCCATCACCTGGGCTTGAATCATAGTCTCCTCTCACCTGGATGAATTCTAGAACTTGGATGGATTCCCTTCGATGGAGCCTTCTGGCAGGTTATCCTGGTCCACCCTTGCTACCTCAGATTGTCTATGGCAGCCAGAGGGATCCTTCAAAGATGGGAGTCAGATGGTGTTGCTCCTTCACTTGGAACATCCAATGGCTCCCACTTCACCAAAAGTAGACACCAAAGGCCTACCTGGCTCATAAGACACTCATGATTGGGCTCCCCACTGGCTCATTGACCACATGTCCTACCTTTCTCCTCTCCCACTCCAGACTCATTAGCCTCCTTGAATTAGATGCCAAATGCATCCAATCTCAAGTCTTTTCATTTATTGTTCTCTCCGGAATGGAATGTTCTACTTCCAGATGTCCACACAGTCTGCTTCCCCTCTTCACTCAAAGACCACTTCCTCAGGGAGGCATTCCTCCAACACTGTCTGAAGCAGCCCCTTCCCCAGTGTCCCTGGTCTTCCTTTCTCTGCCTCATTTTTTTCCTTGGCAACACCACACAGTAACTCCTTAATCTTCTATTGTCTTATTATTCTCACGACAGCTAGGAAGTTTGTCTGCTTGGTTCGCTGCTGGATCTCAGGACCCACAACAGAGTCCAGAACCTAACAGGCATTCAGCGAACCTTTACTCAATGAAGGGATAAATATGAATGATAGTCATGTGGATGGTTTTCCATCTTTCACCACTATAACATATACTGTAATGACCAATATTATGCACAGATCATTTTGCTTGAGAGGGAATATATCTGTAGGATAAAAAACTGGAAATGGAATTG
This sequence comes from Suricata suricatta, assembly GCF_006229205.1. NCBI lineage: Eukaryota > Metazoa > Chordata > Mammalia > Carnivora > Herpestidae > Suricata > Suricata suricatta. Next base: position 51,408,201 of record NC_043707.1, read on the forward strand.
CTGGGCCAAAGGACATGAACAGTTATAATTTTGAGAAACATTTTCCAAAAGTTTTGGTGGTAAGAAAGTCTACCATAATCTGTGTGTTGAGCACATCACATGGTGAATTGTGTGGCATGCTATGTGGACTTCGGTTTTTCACTGAATGGAAAGAAAATAATTAGGAGAGAATGTTGCTCAAGAAATGCAAGAAGTTAACTAGCCATCAACACGAATTACTGTCCAGTCAAAACTGCTAGAGGGTCATCATGGTATCCTGGCCACATTGCATTTGCCACACATTCAGTGACTGCTTGAGGGCATGGACTGAAAGTCCAGATCCTATGGCTTGGATCCTTTTTGGTCCTGGAAGACTTTATAAGAGGACTTTAAGCATATCCACGGAGAGCCTATGCTTTTTTAAAGTTGATTCTGAGATGCCTGGCTGAAAATCATCTTGGACTCGGCCATGGCTACCAAACGGCATGACCCCAGGAGGTGTCATTCACATTGTGGTCAGTCTAAATGGATCACTGCACAGCCTGGGAAGCTATGTGCAATGACCCCAGCATTCCATAGCACTGCTCTAGGTAAAGGACTTGCAATGGTTCCAGGCTCCTCATCTCACCCTTCCTGTACTAGAACAGCCACAGCTCTGTAACAGTCATCTTCCACGTATGGACAGTCAAACATCTGTCCACCCTCACCCAGCCACCCTTCCTGGCCTTACTTGCAGCACAGGTTGTGAAGGGGATCCTTGATGGAAGAGTTCGGCCTTTGAGGCCCTTAGGTCTCCCTTTCCCCATTCAACACATCCATCCAAGGTCAAGGGCAGGAGCTGCCCCAAAGAACTGCTCAGTGAGCAAGATTGCAATATGAGCCTGCAGGTTCTCTCCAGGCTGAAAGTCACACGAGCTAGATGGGCCAAGGGCCACACCTGCTGGGTTCTGGTGACCTGGCTTCTCCAGGTTACTTTAAACTTCACTTTGTGGAGGCTCTGGCCCCTATAAATGCTAACATGACATCACACCATTTCTTGAACATCCAGGAAAAGGTTTTGGAAAGGAATGTCTCTGTTGTTCAAATTACACTCAAACGTCTTGCATCCATCTGATTGGCAGGAACTGAAGTCTAACAAACGTGGAGCAACAGGGACTCTCCTCTACACCAGTGGGAGTGTTAACCATCGCCACCACTTGTTGTTGTTCTTTTTAATGTTTATGCATTTTTGATAGGCAGAGAGAGACAGAGCACAAGCTCGGAAGGGCCGGGGGTGGCGGTGGGGGCAGACACAGAATCTGAAGCAGGCTCCAGGCTCTGAGCTGTCAGCAGAGCCCAATATGGCGCTTGAACCCATGACCCATGAGCTCATGACCTGAGCAAAAGTCAGACGCTCAACCGACTGAGCTACCCAGGCGTCCTGTTGGTAGCACTTTGGAGAGCAATTTGGCCACCATCTAGTAAAACCAAAGGTATGCACATCCGTTGGGATGGCAATTCTACTCCTGAACACAGATGCCCTAGAAAAAATCTGTGCATGGAAAGGCCTGTGTGATAATGTTTACTGTAGCATTACAAGCAATAGTGAAAGCTGGAAACAACATAAGTGACCATCGACTAGAGAATAACTAATAAAGTTTCATGTGACAGTGGAAAACTATCCACCAGGGAAGATGGACTCACTAGAGTTACAAACAGGACTATAAATATATCTCAAATAATAGTATACAACAAAAATAAAACCTATGCAAGTCACAGGAAGTTGCATATAATAGATTCCACTTATGTAAAGTTTAAAAGTGCACACAAATGCTATACGTTGTTTATGCACATATGAATATGTATTATGAGTTTTAAAAAATGCATTAGGAGGACAAACCCTGAGTTCAGGATAGTGGTTATCTAGGGAAGGAAAGAAATGGGATCAGGTGAGGCAGGCACTTTCTATGGCCTCTGTAATTTTGATTTCTTAAGAATGTTTATTATATTATTATATACGTGTGATTACATGCCTGAAATATTTCACAATTAAAAAGATGATTCTTGATCCTGGCTCAAGTCATGATCTCACGGTTCGTGGGTTCAAGCCGCCCATCAGCCCAGAGCCTGCCTGGGATTCTGTCTCCCTCTCTCTCTGACCCTCCTCTGCTTGCTCTCTTTCTCTAAAAATGAATAAAAATAAAGTTTACAAAAAGATGTTTTAAAGAGCATCTGAATCAATGAGGAGTGGTAGCGTGTGTGTTGGGACCAGAAGGCAATCTCATGGATCTGTTCCATACTAGGCTCTCTCAACATGGATGCCACCAAGGGGCCCATCCGGAGACCTGTGTGAATCTTTCCAGTTATGAACACCTCCAGGGTATACAGTTTCCTCAAAAGGTCCAGTAACATATAAGTAAAAGACTCAAGTGAAAATGTTAGACCGATCATCATTGTAGAAACACAGTTGAAATAATTCCTAAAGACTGTTGGCTTTCTTCTCATGGCCATTCCGCACCCCCACCCACACCCCCCAGAGAAACCAGTTCACATTATTTTCTTCTCTGTCAGACATCACATGTGTACAACAACCTTATGCCAGCCACGTGGCTGGGAGGCCCCCTCCTGCCTCGGGAGGTTTGCTAGGCTCTTCCGAAAGGGGACCTCTGTGGTTGTGCACATAGAAACCTCAGATGTTACAGCCAAGAATGCTGGGGGCCAATTTAGTCCCTCTCTGATGAATGTGGAATGGTGTGTGTCCTGCCCATGGCCACCCTCCAAACATCAGGGGCTGCTCCCAGCTGCAGAGCAGAGCTGGGAGGGGATGGGAGTTTCAACCCCCACCAAGTCTGGATTCTTCATCCAACGTCATCCGTATGAACTTTCCGTGTGGACACAGGTGTGCCATGGCACTGTTAGGGGCTGACAGTGGGGTTCTGACCCATGTCCTCAGACTGGATCTCACCGGAGAGCTGGGTGCTCACTGACCAGCTGGCATTTGGCAGTGGGTCTCCCCAGCCTTGCCAGCTGGCGTTACTAATGTACATTGCTTGGGCACCTTGAAGGGCATCCTGATCTGCATCTGAAATCCCCTTATTCCTCAGGGCACTGGCTCTGCCAGCTGTGGCCGGTGGTCTGAAGGGGAACAGAGAGGCGAGGCCACATGGTGGGCAGAGACCACCATTAAGAAACCTGTGTGTGCGTATTCAGGAGGCTAGAGTCCAGTGAAATGTGCACAGTGGTCCCTCACTGGGCTACTGGGGGTATTAAATGAGAGAAGATGTGGATGGATTTGGTAAGGGCAAAATCACTACCCACGTGGTCTATTATCTTGAATTAAATAGTAACACCATTCCCTTGATTTGGGTACAAGCTGTGATTCCCGGCCGGGGGATGTCTTTTCTTAGGCGTCTTTTCTTGGCTCCTGTTGTCACAGCTGCACTGACGGAGCCCGCCACTGCTCCCTGCCCCCCTGCCCAGCCAAACCTGAGGTCCCACCTCGGCCTCAAGCATGCCCAGTGCTTCTCCGCACTTGCTCATGTGGTTCCTCGGATTGCAATGTCCTACATTGAAATCGACCTTCTTCCAGGACATCCCCTCCCTGAAGCTTCTCCTGATTTCACCCAAATTGATGTGATGTCCCTCATTGGGACCTGGAGGGCAAGGCCCATGGCCCCTGCCCTGGGACCCACCTCCAGGGCCTGTGACTATGTCTGACACATAACAGGTCTCAGTGAGCGCTAAACTGCATGACAGGCAGGGCTCGGTGGAGAGGTCAGTGTCCCCCAGACCCTTACCTTGGGGGTGAACATGTGTAGGATGCCATCGACGGCCCCTCGCAGCAGCAGCCCCCGGACCAGGAAGCAGGCCAGCACCACGTAGGGGAAGAGGGAGCTGAAATACATCACCTGCAGAGAAGACAGGGACCCGCAGTGGGGCAGAATGCCTCCTGCAGCTGGCACCCCACCCCCTGCTCACAGTGGGGGCACATGAGCCTCCTCTGATGGCAGAAGAAAGTAAAGCCCTGGGACCTCTGGGCACAGGGCCAACCCACCTCCCCCCCTACCACATCTGGCCTGGAGCCAAGGCAGGAGCTCAGACAAGCTGGAGTCGGAGTGGCTGTGCCTGGGGGCCAGTTTCCTCCTTTCAAGAGCTGCAGGGTTGGGTCTGCAGCCTTTCGCCCCCAAGGGAGGAGGGGGAAAAAACCCTCTCTTCTCCCCTCCTCATGTCTTCATGTCTCATGCCTGCTTTTCTATCCTTGACTCCAGGGGACCCCCAAGGATCTTCCCTATCCTTGGAACTCCTTTGACGGAAGCCATCCAGGAGGTTACAGACAAGGCTCCCAAGTGAAAACATCAGCAAAAGTCCTGCCTCTTGGGACCATATATCGTGTGCTGTTTTCTAGCATGTGCATTTTTTACGCATTCTAGATGTGCCCAGCAGAGAGCCTCACACAAAGGAATGTTTGCGGCACTGAAACAAATCAAGAGGGCTGTTTGGGCAGGATAGTGTTGAAGGCAGGAGAGCATGTGTGTCCGGAGCCAGACCACCTGAGTTCTGATCCTGGCACTACCTTTACCAACCATGTGACCTTGAACTATTCATTTAACCTCTGTGTGTCTCCATTTCCTCATCTATAAAATGGGTATAATGCATCCTAATTCACAAGGTTATTGTGGACCAAAAGCATCCAGACATGAGCCAGTGCCTGATAAGTGCCATGAAGTATCAGCTACTATTGTGGCCCTTAGAGAGGGAGGAGGTGGCGGCTGAGAACACTCTACCTTTCCAAGGCTCGGTTTCCTTACTCATTAAGTCCGTTATAAAAGCTGGAGTCTCAGACAGATGGCCAAGGCTCCAGTTCCAGCTCTGGGAGCCACTGGCTGCATGATCTCTGGTGAGGTGCTTTCTCAGCTCTGGGCCTCAGTTTACTCATCTGTAGAATGAGTGGATTAGGCCACGGGATCCCTAATGTCCTTTGTAGCCCTGACAGTCGATGAATGCTATACATGCCAAAGAAAAAAGGGCCTTTGCTTGAAAGGGGTCTGAGTTCCCAGGAGAAGGTGTGTGGGGCTGGCTGGACTGCACACAGAGCAGAAGAGAGCTGCCCCCAAGGCCCCAAGGTGCCAGCACCCACAGCACCCACCTGCTCAAAGAGCCCTTTCGCTTACACGGGGCCAGCTGCTGAGTCTTACCAAAGAGTACTTAGAGGCAGAATCTTCTAGGGCTTTTGCTTGGGAACCTAAAGGTCTAGGATGCAGATGAATGTCCCTAGGGCAGGTCTCCCAGCTTTCTTTCCTGTTAAAGTCTGCAGAGCAGGCCTGAGTTATCTGAGCAGAGGTGGCTGCGGTTCAAAGCAATGACTTTCCAGAAGCCCACTCCTACCCCTTCCTGGTGGGCATTAATGCAGGAGCGACACTCCCGTCGCCTCCACAGGGGGGAGGGGGGACCCTGTGCCATCATCCTAAGTAACTCAGAGGCCAAGCCCACCCAACAGACCCTGCATAACTCAGAGTCCTCAGCCCCCTGCCTTCCACGCTCTTTGACCGCCCCCTGTGTGGGTCTGAGTCACTTCCTGACTCACCTTCCCAGAGGACTGGATGCCCTTGACGACAGCCATGCCCACTATGCTCCAGGCCACCAGGAGGCACAAGGTCATCTTCCAGTTGAGGCCGCCGCTCTCTGAGATGGAGTTGGAGATGTCCAAGGCCTCTCGGTACCAGAAGTAGGTGGTGGCTGAGCTCTTTTCACACTCTGCCTCTACCACTGGAAGAGCCAAAGAAGCTGCAGCACCTCAGCTGGGGCTCTGGGGCCCCTCCCCTGCCCAACCCCCACTCAAGGCAGCAGTGGGCGAGGGGCCAGTTGAGTGTGGGTAGCAGGGAGGGACTGTGCTCGTTCTAGGCTAGCCAGGATCTGGCAGACCCTGAGGACTCCAGATGGGGCTCCAGATGGGGCCCGGGAGGCTGTGGGACACACTGATCTGGTTGCATTCTCACAGACGCCACCCCCCACCTCCCCTTGCCTCCATCGGTAGAGGACAGCAAGAGTGAGGCAAAACTGGCCTCAAGTTCCCTAGGAAAGGTCCTGAACTAGAAGCCAGACATCTGGATTCTCATCCAAGATCTTTGGTTAAATCAGTAGTGCAACCACAGGAAAGTTGCTTCCGGACCTCAGTTTACCCCTCTGTGGAGTGGGTTACATCATCTAGCTTTTTATAGGACTGGCATGCAAATGAAGGCTGTTTCCAGACAGGATAGTGTTAGAGTCACACAGGATGGTAACAACTAAACACAAGTCACAATTTCCAGAGCTTTCCCTACACTCATTTAATTCAATTCCCACAGGAACTCCATGGGACAGGCTGGCAAGGACCATCAGAACAGGAAACGTGGATAAGGTAGGTGTCTTAGTCAAGGTGACAAAGCAAGTCAACGAAGTCCCAAATTTGTGCATAAGCCTCTTTGGCTCCTTCGACCCCTTCCTAGGACAGGCTGGCTGGGGAACCCAGGTGGTCCTAGTCAGGGGGTCCCATACTTGCCTGCCACAGTCCCGTTCCTGGTGACAGGACATTCACTCCAGGGCAGTGGGTACTGGAAGGACTTGAAGAAGTAGAAAATGCTCCAGCCGATGATCACATTATAATACAGCCCAACAAAGAGGCAGACCTGGGGACAGCGGTCCATGGGCGGGGAGGGGTCATGAAAGCTACAGGCAACTCCACCCCATCCCCTCTCCCCATCCTAGGCCCAGGCTCTGGCTGACTGCACACAACACTGCTCACAGTCTTGCAGGAAGAAGGGGAGAAGGAGGAGGTGGGGGAAGGGGAGGAAGGAGGAGGCACTGAGGGCCTCCTCCTAATCCTCCCTTCATCTGGTATTCAGGGAATCCACAGAGGAATGTTTCAGATATTAAAGATCTCTTCTTTAAGCAATGCACTCTTAAAATGTTAATCCTCTCCAGTTTGAAATTCTTCTAAAATGCTTAAAGCACTTCCCCATCATTTCCTGATGACTCAGGATTACAATTCCAGAGCTGCCCTCCCGGATGTGGGGGCCTGCATGGCTTTTGCCTCTAAAGACAATGGTCCCAGACTGCAGTGTTCCCTGAGGTTTGGCGGATGCTTCCTCTTGATTTCCTACGTCTCTCTCTCCTCTCAGGCCCCCACTCTTTGGTACTATCAGCAGCCCGCCTCCGGAAAGATGTCACTTTTCACGTCTTGGAAACATGATCGCCACCCTTGGTAGAATTACATTTGAAACAGGGTCTGCTGAGGTTTCTCACAAAGCAATGCTCTTACACACAGGGATGTGCTGGTTCCGCTCTGGGTGCTGAGACACCCCCCCCCCCCCGCCACGCCCCGGTGCTGGTGCTGCTCTGAAATGCTGATCAGCGTGCACGCCTCTAAGCCTCTAAGGGCCCTTTGCCTCATCAATTTCACCGGTCGCTGGCATCCAGGAGCAGACCTCCTAGGCACATCTTAACGGCAATATAGAGGGAGAGAGGTCCCCACTTCTACTTGGGTGCTTTCAGGCCAAGGGGAGACCCATTCACACTCATGTGTGTACACATGGCCTGCCCCAGCAGAGTATGCTGTATTTGGCCGTGTCACCCTGAGCAGAGGTGACACTGCCATGTCTGTGGGAGCCACACAGACCCTCCTCCTGTCTCTGCCTATGATGGGTTTGGACCGGCCATGCTGCCAGGGTCAACAGAATCCTCAGTCCCTTCCAGAGGCAGGTGTAAACATGGGCACTTGTGGGTTTTGGCCATAAGGAAAGCTCAGTTTCCTTACCTGGAGGGCTAAGAAGAGCCTCACTTCCAACCCCGTAAACGAGTCTTAAGGAGTTCCCCATCCGGGCCTGTGGGGTCTACCCACCTCCTGCTCTTCCAAAGCCTCCTGTGCTGTCCACAGGCTCTTGTCTGAGCCCGTCTCCAGCTCTATTCATGTGCACAGCAAAGTGGCAAGGAGCCCCCGTGCTGCAGGACCGCCTTTTCCTGGGCCACACGCTGGCCCAGCTAAAATACTCCTCAGGCAAGGAAAGAGGAAAGGCCTCCATCATGGGAGCTGACGGGCTGGTAAGCACAGGTATCTGGCACTGGTACCCGTGTCCACGGAGAACTTCGGCTGAGGTGCCCCAGGAATCCCCTGTGACTATGTCCCAGCCTTTCCTCCTTGGCAACAATTCCCAATATCATATCCTACTTTAGGCAGTGGAGCCAACTTTCGATTTAGGAAATATGCGGCCCCAAGACACCAGCTGACACCAATCCTCATGCCAAGGGTCTCCCTTCCTGCCCTTGACCCGGCCCCAGACTCTGGCCTACAAGCCCTGTAACCCGGAGTGTCCTCTCTGCCTGCTGGCTAGTTCCCCGGGGTCCACCTCCACTCACTATGCAGCTGGAGAAGCCGATGCCCCCCAGGCGGGGGCACACGTAGTGCCACACACCAATGCTGCCGCGCCGGATCCTCTGGCCCACAGCCAGCTCCAAGAAGAAGAGCGGGATCCCGATGATGACCAGCAGCACAAGGTAGGGGACCAGGTAGGCACCTGGGGAGGAGAGAGGAATGTCATAGGGTGTTCGGAGCACAGCACCAGAGTAAGAGGGGACAGCCATGTCCTACAGACTTGCCCACGTCTCTGATCACCCCCAAAGGGCCAGCAGTCCTGTGCTCCTCCAGGAATGGTTTGGCTCCTACATGTGACCTGCCATACACTGGCCACCTGGATCCTCCTTCTCCGTGACTGCTCTGCCCTGAAACGCTATGGGAGAATCAAGACGCATGTCCATGCCTCTTGCTCACAAGGTTAGATTCAGAGATGGACAGACAGACAGGCAGATGCCATACTCTCAGGAATCCACACGTCAAATCACAAATAGGCACAGTCTCACGTCCTGACGTACTCTGTGCATACCTGTTCATACCCCCTCCCACCCACAGGGAAGTGGATCCTGCTCATTCTCCTCCACCCCAGGCCCTGCCCTCCCCGCATCTGAAGCAGATGCTGACATAGCAGACGGGAAGCTCCAGGGAGAGAGGGTCCGACCAGCATCACCATTAATCTATAGCTAATTGGGGAGAACGAGAGAGAAATTACCAGTTCAGAAAAGCATAGCAGAGAGGATCATGATGGATAGATACAATGGATCTTGATAAAGATTCTGGATGATAAATTAAACTCACTGTCCCTGGCCCACTGCAGACACGATCTCAATTCCAAGTGACAGGGCATTTAGCAGGAGAATTAAAATCATGTCTGGACACAGACGAGTGAGCTCTGTTGAGAGATGTGTCAGCAACCTAGTCCTATTAGCGATGCTGTTGGACAGCCCACCAGTGGCATGGTGGCCACTCAGCACTCCCAGACCAGCTGGAAGCCTCCAAAGACCCCCAGCCACACTGCTCTGGGTCCCATAACATGACATCCCACATGTGTCTGTGCTGCCAATGAACCCAGGGAATCAGGCATCTCCTGGGCACAAGACCAGCAGTGATGGTCAGCTGTGGATTGCAGGCCTGCCCTGTGCTAGGCATGCGCAGTGAGGGGGTAGTTAAGTGAAAGAAGGCACAGAAACTATCCCAGGAGAGCTCACAATCTGGAAGGCAAGACCCTCAGGTTCACACGAGCAATGTCAGCCAATGTGTATACACACACACACATACACACACACACACACACAGACAAGTCTCACCGAGTCAACGGAGCACATGCATGCTGAGGGAGGGTCAGGGTCCCACGGAACTCATCAGGAATCCCCCAGGGGCGGTAACCACCACACCACACAACAGCATCTACTTCATTAAATACACACATGCACACACTCACACGCACACATAAATTTTGCATGTCACTAAACAGTGGCCCCCGACCCTGGTGCTTGAAGGGTGGGCTCGAAGGACCGCTGGTTCTGTCTCCCGGTCTGGGGTTCTGGGAAATGAAAGAGGAGAGAAGTGACATGCAGAAAAGCAAAGGGACACAGCCTCACTAGTGTATTTCACCCACATATCCTTGGGCAGGGGAAGACGTACAGAAAGATGGGTTTCAGGGTTCCGAAGAGAAGGCTGACATCTCCTGTGAGGGCTTCTCTCCTCTCCCCCAAAGAACCAGGGAAGACCTGTGCCGACCAAAGAGCGGCCCTCCAGCAGACAGCGGTCACTCGCCACCCGGCCGGTCACCTCCATCAGGCCCAGGGCACTTGGCTGCAATTCTCCTCATCATGCCACGACCTAGCCACACACAGCGCTCGGGGGCTGGGGGCTGGGGGAGAATTACGGGTCAGGCAGAGGCACTTATCAACCTTTGCCGAGTTCATTTGGAAATGCTCCCTCGACCACCTTAGAAAATACAACCTGGAGACACAACTGGGTTGATCTCCTTTGATGTTTTGGTGACTTTCAGGAATTTCAGGTCCTCAGTCTGAACAGCCAGGAGCGCTGTTCAGGGTGTAAGGAAGTTTCACAGAATGTGGGTTGTGAGATCTCTGAGGCCTCCGGGATCTCTGTTGTCTCTGCCTTGGTCTATACTGTAGGTCTTGCTTCTGGCAAACCCTGAGGTTATTTCTGGGATTTCAAAGACCACCTTGGACTCAGCCTATTGAGATGCATACTATGTAGGGCTGAGATCTGGACCCTGGGGCCAATCCCCCTGGGCTTGAATCTTGGCTCCCCACACCTCATACTAGCTGTGGGACTCTGGACCAATTGCTGGATCCCTCGACGCCACTGTTTAGTCATCTACCTAAAACAGGAAAATAACATTAGGTAGAACCACATGAAACTGCTCAGCTCTGACCATGTTTGTCTTATAACAATGGCCATTTCACATGTTTCAACTCTATCCCTGTGCCACAGGGCTGTTGCAAGAATTAAGTGACTTACTCACCCCTAGTAAGCACCTGATGAACATTTGCCTCTTTTTCATAGAAATAAACAGGAAAAAAAAAAAGGCAAACTACGAGGACACAGAATAAAGAAACAGCATCTAGTAGAGCTAGGCAGAGTCCCCAAACTCCCACGCAGATTCAAGCAAAGACTTACTATAAAACCCGCAGAATACTGGAGAATTAAAGGAAGAGCTAGAAAGGGACTCTAGGAATCAGAGAGGACGGAAGAATGAAGACAGGAACGAGTCACGGGGAGCTCAAAATCCTGAGAGTTAACAACGCTCTTCTTGCAAGGGTTGATTGAGGTGTCTGGTGCCGTGGCGATTGGCTGGCGGCCCCAGGAACTGGCCAGCTTTGGCAAGCCCACTGCCCTGGGCCTGCGTGTGGAGGGGAGGCGCCCAGGCAGAGCTGATCATCCAAGCCACAAAAGAGGAGGTTAGAGATTCCCAGCTGGCGTCCCCAGATGCGATATGTTTTCTGAAGTCACTGTGGACGCCTCTTCTCCGCATCTCTCAGCAATAAGAATACCACACAACGGGGCGCCTGGGTGGCTCAGTCGGTTAAGCCCCCGACTTCGGCTCAGGTCAGATCTCACATTCGTGGGTTCGAGCCCCGCATTAGACTCTGGGCTGACAGCTAGCTCAGAGCCTGGAGCCTGTTTCTGGTTCTATGTCTCCTTCTCTCTCTGCCCCTCCCCCTCTCATGCTCTGTCTCTCTCTGTATCAAAAATAAATAAAACATTAAAAAAAATTAAAAAAAAAAAGAATACCACAAGTTGATATTTGTATCTTTCCTTTGGGCTGGTCTTAGCTCAGTGACCTGAGTCTGGCCATGCTGTGTAGACTAAAAGCTCCAATCAGCAGCTATTTATTGATATATTGGAGGTGGGAAGGGTGGCGGGGAGACCTTTCAAAGCATGGAGAGCATTTGGTGAAGAAATGGTGCTATAGCAGCAAGATAAAAGCTCTGGCCTCAGGTACCCCGGCTCGAGTGCGCATTCTCACGCCCCACCCTTCAACAGAAATTGGCAAGGAGAAGTCTCCAGCCAGACTTGGCCTCTGGACGAGAGAGTGTTCTAGAGAGGAGGGAGTGTCTGTGAATGGAGCTGCATCTCTGGGAGAGGCTACGTGGCCAGAGTCCCATGGAGCAGAGAGAAAAGGAGTCAGGTTAGAATGCTTGCAGAGCTGTGCTCCCCCCCCCCCCCCCCCCCCCCCCCGCCATCGCCATCAGGTGGAGTGTGGCAGTCCCAGGCCACAGGGACTAAGAGGCACAAGGGCTCTCTCGGCTGGCTCAAGTCCCTTTCCCAGGACCAGATGTCTGAGCTTGTAAATGTCCTTGTTTTCAGCCTGTTAGGTTTTTCTGTGTTTATTTTCTGTTAGTTTTCCCTTGGTTTCAAAACAAATTACCTTTGAAACATTCCAGCCTGCCTCAGAGGGGCTGGAGGACAGGGCCTGGGGGGCTGCTACCCCCCTCCCCCGACACCCCACCGCCGGGTGGCAAGAAGTGGATAGTAGAAGGGATTTGATTCCAGGGGCAAGATCCTCTAGGTGGATGAAAACTCGGGGGGGGGGGTGTGCGGTGCGAGGCCCTCTCCTATCTGGGAGGTGGCAGGTATGCTCAGACTCTGGTGGCCAAGCTGTCCTGGTTCAAATCCTTACTTTATCACTAGCTGTGTGACCTTGAGCAAGGTATCCAACCTCTCTGTGTCTCAGTTTTGCAGTCTCTACCATGAGGATAATAACTACTTCCTCTCCCAGGGTGGAGGGGGTTCAATGGCTGAAGGCCATCAAATGTCAGCAGTTTCATGCATTTCAGCCTAATATCCAGTAAGTGTTAAGCAGTGATCGGCACCTGCGAAGCCTTTCATTCTCATGGCCAGCAGCTACTCTTTACTATGCGTCGGATAACAGTGTCACGCATTCTACACGAAAAACTCGTTTAATCCTCCCAACTCTGCTGTGAGGCAGGATCTACTATTATTCCCATTTTACAGATGAAGAACAGAGAGGCACAGAGAGATCAAGCAGCTTGCACAGGGCCACAATGCCAACCGACTGCCCTGGACTTTGTGCCCATGCAGCCCCGGGCCAGAGCCCACTTTCTTATTTCCATCGTGCCTGACAGCCTCTTGGTAGCTATTAAGCATTAGCTATTTCTGGGGAGCCTTCCTCTGGGAGCCTGAGCTCCACCCTACAAGAGCTCCAATTCTGCATCAGCAAAGGGGCGTTCCTTTTCAGCCCTCAGCCCAACCCATCTGCAAGGCCCCCCCCTGGGGTGGGCAGGGCTGCCTCTTACCGCCTCCGTTTTTCTGACACAGGTAGGGGAACCTCCAGATGTTGCCCAGGCCCACGGAGAACCCAATCTGGGCCAGGATGTACTGCAGCTTGCTGTTCCAGGCCGGCCGGTCCTCTGCGTCCAGCTCCTCCTCCGCTGCTGCCTTCTGCTTGCCGCCTGCCTCACCTGCCACGTTCAGGACGCTCTGCTTGTAGTCCACCGGCTCCTCGAGGGCCAGCAGGTCGGCCACCGACTCTGTGACATGCTCACTGCTGTGCTCGCGCTGGGTCACCTTGCTGTTCTTCGGCATCGGTGCCGCCCGGGCCACGCAGCCCTGCTCCCCAGCACTCAGAGAAGGTGGGACTCGGCTGTCGTCAGCTCCTTCTCATCCAGGGACCTGGGAGACCGGGTGAGCAGGAGAGGAGCAGCTGACCACACCAGAGAGGTGGGGAGCACAAGCGGACCCAGATCGGCCATCACACCGGGGCATACGATGGGAGGTTGGGCAGTGAGTGGCCTGGGACAGGGACCTTGCCTTCCTCCCCATCAGAGAGTACCCACCAACGCGCTCAAAGTCTGCAGACTCAATTTCCCCACAGGCCCTGCTTGAGCATCACCAAAAGGTAAACCTAGTGGCGTAGATGAGGCCAAAGCAGACACCAAACTCAAATAAAGAGCCTTCTGTGATGGCACTGTCCCCTCCCATAACTGTATATCCTGAAGTGTTTAAGACCCTTCGGAGGCCCCCACAGCCCTCTCCCCCCAGGTGGTGCAGATCTGTGGCCATGTCCCTGCCCTCCTGAGCTCTATGCAGCCAATCCATCTGGCAGACCCCAGGGAAACCGGTGTCTGCCTTCTCTAGGGTCTTTCTATCCAAAATACAGTTCCTGGCCAGCTTGTTAGAAATGCAGAGGGCACCTGGGCAGCTCTGACTCTTGGTTTCAGTCCAGATTGTGATGTCCAGCCCCATGTTGGACTCTGTGCTGACAGTGTGGAACCCGCTTAGGATTCTCTCTCCCTCTCCCTCTTTCTCTGCCTCTCCCCTGCTCAAGCTCTCTCTCTGTCTCTCTCTCTGTCTTTGTCTCTCTCTCTCTCTCTCAAAAATGAATAAATTAGGGGCACCTGGGTGGCTCAGTCGGTTGAGGGACCAACTTTGGCTCAGGTCATGATCTCGCAGTTTGTGAGTTCGAGCCCCGCGTCGGGCTCTGTGCTGATAGTTTGGAGCCTGGAGCCTGTTTGGATTCTGTGTGTGACTCTCTCTCTGCCCCTCCCCTGCTCATGCTTTGTCTCTCTGTCTCTCAAAATTTAAATAAACATTTAAAAAAATTTTAATGAATAAATTAAAACATAAAAAAAAGAAAAGAAATGCAGACTGCCAGGCCCACCCCCAGACCTACCAAACCATTCTCTGTATTTTTACAGAACCCTTAGGTGATTTAAAGGGATATTAATGCTTGCAAAGCAAAAAAAGAAAAAACAAAATAAAACAATAAAACATAAAGAAAACAAAAAACCCAAAACGTTAGAGCTCTCAGCACAGGGACCCTGAACACCAGTCCCATGTCCAGCCCTTCATTGCCCAGGCAGGAGCGCTGACCAGGTTTTGCTAAGGATTCTGGCACCACAGCCCTAGAGGTGTTTGCTAATGCCAACAAATGCTGGGTCATTGCTCAGCACTGACATTATCTGAGGGCCACTGCAGCCAAGAGCCAGTCCTCCATCCTCCAGTGACAGTTTTACAGCAGATAATGTCTGCACGATGCGGGCGGGGGAGGCAAACCCTCCCCTGCTTCTGCCATCCCTCATCCATCTCTCCTGCTTTCCTTTAAAGAAATAAAGCACCAAGGAAATGAGCCCTTTGAAGGATATCAACACGCTGCTGTGTTTCAAAGCACCTCCTCGTTAAGGGGAGGTTGGAGGATTTAAAATTAAACACACACACAGCCTGGCCTGCAGTTGCCCTGCATCTTTCTAGGGATGTAAATTACCCAGCTCGGCAATCACTTTACTGAGGAAGGGAGCCTCTGGAAGTCTGTCCGCCTCGTCTGCGCCATTGGAACAGTGACAGGCAATGGCACTGTGCACCAGAAGCTTGACCCAGACCCCCTGGCCGCCTCCAGGAAAGACCCAAACTTCAAGGGGCCCTGGCCAACTGGAGCCTGTCACAGGTATAGTGAAGCCAGGCCTCCTGGCAGATGGGGACTGTCCATGCTGGTCTGTGTGGTTAGTCAGTCCTCCCTGGGCCAGGCCTTGGACCACAGCAGCAGGTGACATCTCCCTTCTTTCCTCATCCAAGGGAAGCCTTGAGTCTGTAATGACCACCCCTTCCCCTTTAGGAACCGCCAAGATCTTGGGCTTTGGAGAGACTGAGACAGAACCTGCCTGCCAAAAAGAGCTCAGAATTCCCTGTAAGAAACCCAGCTCTCTGTTGGGACTCCACATCACATTGGGTCAGCCAAGCATTCCACTGCATCCTGGAGAGAGTGTGTGTCTGGGGACCTTTCAGCCCTGCATCTCCTGCCCACACCACATAAGGGAATGGTGGCCCTAGGAGTTATGCAATGGGGAGGGCTTTGTTCTCGCCTGGGCTGAGGGGATGAACCCTTTCCCTTTCCCTTTCCCTGGTCAGCAGATCCTGGTGCCCAGGGCACTCAAATGGAAAAAGCCTACGGCATATGCGATGGCTGTTTGTCTGGCTACCCCATCTCCCATAAAGCTTAAACAAGAGTTTCTTTTTAAAGTTTACTTATTTACTTTGAAAGAGAAAGAGAGAGAGAGAGAGAGAGAGAGAGAGAGAGAGAGAGAACGAGCACTGGAGAGGGCCAGAGAGAGAGAGAGAGAGAGAGAGAGAGAGCGAGCACTGGAGAGGGCCAGAGAAAGGAAGAATCCCAAGCAGGCTCCACACTGCCAGCATGGAGCTTGATGTGGGGCCTAAACTCACAAACCGTGAGATTGTGACCTGACCTGAAATCCAGAGTCGGGGATGCTTAACCTACGGAGCCACCCAGGTGCCCCTGAAACAAGAGTTTTTAATTAAAAACTAGAACTGGAGGCAGGTGGCCGGGGGCATCTGGGTGGCTCCGTAGGTTATGCATCTGACTCCGGATTTCGGCTCAGGTCATGATCTCCTGGTTTGTGAGTCTGAGCCCCACATGGGGCTCTCTGCTGTCAACACAGAGCCTGCTTCAGATCTTCTGTCCCTCTTTCTCTCTCTTTCTCTCTCCCTCTCTCTCTCTCGACTTGCTGTCTCTCTCTCAAAAATAAACATTAAAAAAAAAAAAACCAGAGCTGGGGAGAAGGGTTGGGGTCCATCTGGAGGCTGCGGTTCCCAGGTGCCAGCTCAGAGCCTGTCTCCAGGGACCCACCTGCAGTGGGATTTGATGGGAACAGTCTGCAGTGCATTAAGTATGATTATACTGCTCCTCATCCCATCACTGGAGAAAACCAAAGGGGATTCCCGCAAGTCTGCAGAATTTATCCTGATGCTGACCAACTAGGGAGCAAGCTTTCCCATAAATAGCCCGGAGACTGGCAGCTCTCATCACCAACAGCAGAAAGGGCTGCAGGAAGGAAGAGCATCACTTAGACTAGGAGGATTCAAGGACAAAACTAGCACCTTCTGGTAAAGCCACGGCAGTGTCAGGGAGACCACAGGTAAAATGGGAGTGTCTTCCTTCTTCCCAAGATACGTGTGAGCATCCTGCATCACAGGATGGGGGCCCGGAGGCCTCCTGTGCCTTCAGGTTTGCAGGATGGAAAGTGCAAATTTCCAAGTGGAGGCACAGGGCTGGGCTGCAATCGTGACTGGAACCTTCTGTGCACGGGAGCACGCTCAGGTGACAAGAATGTCTGACACTTAGAATATTAAAGCTCGAGGGGCCCTAGCAATATTCTCATTTTATGTGTGAGGACACTGAGGCCCAGAAAGGAAGCCAATTGCCCAGAGCCACTGGGTCAAACTCAGCAGGGGAGTGGGAAACGGGATGAAGACAATGGGGGTGAGGGCCGGGGCTTTGCAATCAGACAGACCTGTGTTTGAGGTCTCCCATTTCATTCATTCATTCCCTCACTCACTTGATGTCCATTTGCCAGGTCCCTTCTCTGTACCACACTCTGTTCTAGGTTTCGGGGACAGAGCAGCAAACAAAACAAGCAAAGTGTTTCCCTTTGTGGGGTTTGTTTCCCCGTGGAAGGGACAGATACTAAGGAAAGAAACAAACACACAATGGCCAGCGGTGATACAAGGTATAAAGAGAAATAACATAGTGGGGGGGGCAGCGTTGCAAACTGAAGGGCTGCTATTTTATGGTCCAGGAAGACATCCCTGAGGAGGGCATATGTGAGCAGTGGCACTCAAAAAATGGATGTCACATGAGTGAATGAATGCATGAATACACGGGAACGCTCAACTGCTGGCCTGTGGTCAAAGTCCCTGCCCTCCACCACCACAGCCTGACAGAGGTGGGCAGCCACTTTGCTTTAATTATGCAGGCGTCAGGCCTCTCAGGGGTGAAAAGTCCTCTCATAATGACAGCTGTCCCTTCGAAGAGAGGGCTGCCCTGGGGACTCAGTGAGCAGACACATCCAAAGGGCCCAGCACAGGGTCTGGCCCCAGGAAGGACCCTGCTCCTGGAAAGTCTTGCATTGTTTGCTGTTTTTATTTTTTATTTAAAAATATGTAAGCCCCCTATTTATATTTAGTCACATAAATGCCAAAAGCAAGAGTGAGTTTGTGGCAGAAGTGGGGTGGGGGTGGAGAGAAGCATTTTCCAGCACCACCAACTCAGAAATGTCCGTTTTTGTTAGCCAGAGTTGGCACCACCCTGAGGCTGTGAGGGCAGCACCCTACAAGGCCCAGCCCCCCACCTTACCTGGTGCCAAAGGGAAGCAGGTAAAAGCCAAGTGTTAGGTCTAAAGATCAGCAACATTATTACTAATAAAAACCGTGGCCTCATAGTAAAGTCTAGCAATATTATTAGTCACACTGTGGCTCATATGTGTAATAGTTTGAAACCATGTACAAGCATTGTTTACTCAGTCTCCCAGCCACACTGCTCAGAAGCCAGAGGGCGGGGGTTCGAATCCCAGCTCAATGCTGGCCCATTGCCTGGCCTCGAGGTTTTCTCAAGGCCCCCGAGCTCCACTTCCTCGAAGAAGGACGGCAGTGCCCGCCTCGCAATGTCATGGAGAGAGCAGGTCGGACGGGTCTCAGAACGGTGCAGGAGCCCAGCATGCGCTCACCAACGTCACCTCTCCTTGTCATCTCCCTGGATTCACAGTCAGTCCAGGGAAGCGGGTGGCTTGAAACGACTCTCCTTTCCCACAGCCCCCAGTTCCCTAGAAGCCCCTGGGCTGGTGAAAGGTGAGCTTGCAGACCAGGGCATGGGAACCCAGGGTGTACACAGTCAACAACCCCACCGCATTGCCTGAGACGAGCACCAGGGTCAGAGAAGGACCCCGGAGGGGCGGATTCCTCTCTACCCCTGACTTTACAGGCCTCAGAACGAGCAGTGATCCAGGCATCAGGAGGCCAGCTAGGTGCTTGTCACCACCAACCACCAACCAATGGTGCAAGCTGGCACCATTGCCTTGATCTCTCTAGGCCTCGGTTTCCTAGTGTGTAAAATGGGTTGGTTTCCATGACCTCTGAGGCCCCTCCCAGCTCCGTGTATATCCGGGGGAGGCCCTCCTGCCCATGGGTGTGAGCAAGGCATGACCTGCCCCAGGTTCTTGGCCTGTGCTCCGCCGGGCTGTGGTGGGGATGCTGTGACAGCCAGCCAAGCCATACTGGAATTTTGCCCCTGTAGGAGCTGAGGTAAGGCTGTAAAACTGCTTGCGAGAAGCGTGTCAGATGATGGAGGTCTGAGGTGCAGAGAGGGCCGCCTCAATTACTCATAGCACAATGAATGTGGTGGCAGTGGGGGGCTCAAGAGTCGAGAAAGCCCTTGGGGCCAGACCTGTCACTTAGCAACAGATGCAGCCTACAGCTCAGAAGCACGTGTGAGAAAAGCAGCGCCGAGAGAGTGAACTGTGAATCTCCTTAAAAAGAAAAAAAAATTGTGCGACCAGGAGGCAGACAGGTAAAAATATCCCCCGCTGGAGGGCTGACGGCTCCACAACTTTGAAGCTTGGCACTCTGCCATCACCTCAGGGGTGAGGGGAGGCCGCTCTCCCAGTGACTGGGGCTGGGCCCAGCCCCTCCACTCTGAGCATCGGAGGTGGTGCCTTCTGGAACTCTGCGTCCAGCCAGCCCCCTGAGCACCGGCCTTGGGGTCAGCGTCTCTGTTGTTTGGGAGGGTTGTACCCGATAGTCCGAGGACGAACTCCAGGGAATCACTTCTTTTCCAAGCCAAACTCCCAGGGGGGCGGTGTGGTGAGCCTACCATCTTCGGGAAAGCAGGCAGCAGAGGTGACAGACCCCCCCCCACCCCAGGGCCTGCTTCCCTGAGCCCCCAAGGGGAGCACCATATTTTGCCACTGTTGGATCTCGTGGCTCTGGGGACAGTCCTGCACATTCTTCAATGCAAACCCCTACAACGGAGGGCCGGGAAGAGCCCCCAGGAGCGGGGAGCAGTGGGAGAGCACCCAGGGGCCCCAGCCATAAAGCTAGGGTCCAACTCAAGGCTAATTGGTGGTGAGAAGGAAGCAAGGTCAGGTCTCTGTCTCTCAGACAACTTGACAGTTTCCTGATTTCCATGTGACAAGAAGTTGTGGCCCAAACAATTCACCTAATTACCTCAGAGCCTCTGGGCTTCGACTGAGCCCAAAGCAGGTCGGACTATTATCAGAGACACAAACTGTCCTACAAATTATTTTTAATTGTTTTATTGAAACCCTGGCAGTCAGCTGGCACAAACAGCTCCTGACAGGCCTTGGCCGCCCACCTGATGTCTGCTCTACTCGGGTTTTCTCGGCCAGCACCATTCTGGACCTCTCCCTCCCTCCCCTTCCCTGCGGACGCCACAGAGCCCCGTGAGTATGTTTGAACCCCTCCTCTCTCCCACCCTTCATGCTCTGCTTCAGATCTTTCTCAGTTAGATGCTTGCAGCAGGCTCGCCATCCTCTGGGCCTTCAGAGGCAGCTTCCTGAAATACCGTTACCCCGCGCCCACTGCAGAGAGGCCACGGCTCTTGCCAGAGACATTAGCCACTTCTCCATTCCCCAGCCTCAGCTGCCACTTCGTTGCCTGGCCCCTTTGCATCAAGCCCTCCCCGGCATCTGCCTACTGTAGCGTCCCTCGAAGGGACCACACTTCTTCCCATTTTACAGATGAAGAAGTAGAGGCTCAGAGGGGTTGTAATTTCATCTAATGACCTTGAAGGTGCAGTTCGAGATCCACTTGCCTCTGTGGCATGTCCTATGATGCTCTAAGTGTGAATTAAGCTCCTTTCTTTCCCCTTCTCAGCCCACAACTTGTAATAGTCTTCCACGCTTTTACCATTTGGCTTTCTAGCATAGCTCCTTGTGCACATCCCTGATTCATCCTCCAAACAGGGAGCTCCCTGAAGGCAGGAACCAAAGTGTATCCAGCTTTGCATCCACCTGCTACTGCCCCCAGCCCAGCCCTGCCTGGCACACCCCGGGTAAGACAGGACACTTACAGAGAGGCTCCAGGGTCCCTGCCTCCCCACCCTCCAAGAGCAACCTGCTTCCTATGTTGAAATCCTAACCACTGCCTTCACCTTTGAAATAGCAGCAAGGGCAAACAGCTGACGCACTTGACTGAGTCACATTTAAACCTACTAGATGTCTGCATGCCCCAGCCACAGGAGGTGGGGGAAGGTGGGGTATGAATGGAGTGCCCCAGCAGCCCATGTGGGGAGGACCCCAGGACTTGGGAGCCAGCTTTCTGTTCCGTAATCATCTGTAACAATAGGGAACTGTGCTTACCTACCAACAGCATCTGGTCACCAGATAGCCATCCATCTGGTTTCTATTGAAAGAGAAAGAAAAGTTTCTTGGGAAGTCAAATAAACAGAACGGTAATTTCTGACTCCATTTCACAGATCTGTTGGCTTTGTGTTTTGGTCTCCCATCTCTATCTCGAATAATAGCACCTTTGGTTCTGCAAGACGAAATCCTCACGTATTACTATCATATGCACTCAGTGAATGTGCTCTGAAGGACATGAATGAGTGCATGAATGATGGGTACATTTTGAATTCCCCCAAGTTTCCAGAGCCTGACATAATTTTATCAGCTTCAAAACTTTCTTATTTTCTGGAGCAATATTCTGATCCCCAAAATACATGAGGCCCCCAAAGACGCCCCACATGGCAGTTTAAAGCAAAGGTAAGCTAAGAAGCATGGCCGTCATTTGCTGACTTTTTGTCTCTTCTAAAGGATCCACTATTTGTGCCTCACTTTCTCGCTTTGTAGACAGGGTCTGCCTTCACCTTAGAGAGGTACACCCTGGACGGGCACCGTCTCGGCTCGAGTGTCTCACGAGGCTTGGGGGACCATTCCAAACAGCAGCTCGGGCGGAGAAGCCAGTAGAACCTTCTGTGGCCTGTCTCACCTTCCTGTTACATTTGCCGCGCGTGTTCTCTGCAGTTGGTATTTTGTTTTCTTAGTTAAGGAGGAAGGGAAGCAGGAAAAGGGGCAGATGGTCCAGAGGGGGAGGAACTGGCACTGGAAAATGTGGGTGGGGCTAGTGCAAACACAATCTTTTGGTTCAGTCTTACCATTTCGTGTGAGGGGGGAAGGCGTGCCTCGTCGGTGTGGAAGCAAGAGTTGTGCCCTGACCAACCTGCAGATGCATTAACCTTGTGCCAGAACCTAGGTGCTAAGGGAACTTCTGAAGGCGGTGGGGGGTGTCATAATCAACAACAACAAAACAACAACAATACGTGCATACTTGAGGGCTGGCTCTGTAGCAGCCGCTGTGTGGAGCAGCCATTATCTCCTTAAAGCCTGTCCAAAACCATATGAGGTTGGCACCACACTCATTCCTATTTTACAGATGAAGAGGTAAGGCTCAGAGGGATTACTTGCTAATTTCACTGAACTGCAGACCCTTTGATGCCGGCACTTTCTTGAACTTACCAGAGAGGGTCAATGGAAGGCTTACCAACCAGGTCACCACTGTCCCTGACCACTGGTGTACACTTGCCACTGATCATACATGTGTCTTGAATTGAAGATGTGACAGTGTACCAAAAAATGCATCTTGGAACTGATGAGGTAAGGTCCATAGGCACAAGTCAAAAACCAGAGTTCCTGGGTCCACACCAGCACAATGTGACTCTGGGGTCTGACTCTAAACCCCAACACTACCGCAGAGATGGGAGGCCTGGTTTGAGTCCTGCTGCCACTTACTAGCTGTGAGTCTTCAGGGAAGTACACAACCCCTCATGGTCTTGGCTTCTGGACCTGAAAAGACGGAGAAGAAGGCCCCAATCTCACCCCAAAGGTGAGGGCCTCTTTGTCATGAGGACAAGATGAGATAATGCAGATGACATACCATGAACCGGCCCCAGCCACCCCTTCATGTGAGCATTCTGGGGAAATGGGTGTGGCCAAGTCTAGGGGCACAGTTGCCCCCTGTCCTGCAGGGCCCTGGTGCCAGAGTGTGACAAGCACATGGGTGGCCGAGGACACGGGGGGGGTTGAGGGGGTGCTGATGCTCCAGCTGACTTCCCATTTCCTTTACTTCCTTCGACCAATATTTACTGAACACCAACTATGCGTCAGGCCCTGTTCTAGCACAGCAGGGACCAGAGCAAGCAATGCCCCTTCCCCATGGGATTCATATTCTAAGATAAAGTGACAAATAAAAATTAGATACGGAGCACCTGGGTGGCTCAGTCGGTTAAACATCCTGCTCTTGGTTTTGGCTCAGGTCATGATCTCATGGTTTCGTGGGTTCAAGCCCTGTGTTGGGCTCTGCACTGGCAGCATGGAGCCTGCTTGAGACACACATACACACTCTCTCTCTCTCTTTCTCTGCCCCTCCCCCACTCGCTCACACCTGCGCACACACTCTATCTCTGCCTCTCCCCTGCTCTCTCTCTCTCTCTCTCTCTCTCAGGATGAAGAAATAAACTTAAAAACAATCAGACAAATATATAATTAGTACCATATGTATAGACATATATCTATAGTATATATAATGATATCACATAAATATGCAATATTGAATGTGAGGGGATGGAGTGAGGCAGGAGTGTTAACAATATAGAGAGGTTAGGAGGGCACACTCTGATAAAGACCTGATGGAGTGTAAGAATAGGCCGTGTGAGTATCCTGAGAAAGCATTTAAGACAGAGGGAATAGGAAGTGCAAAGGCCCTGAGACAGCCTGCTTTGGGAGTACAAGGATTAGAAAGAAGGGCCTGGGCCTAGAGCATCCCAAGCAAGGGAAGGATGGGAAGTGCTGACAGGATAGCTAGATTCCAGAGCGGGCAGGACTTGCAGGTCATGCAAAGGACTGGGTTTCCTTTCAAGGCTAACAGGGAGCTGTTTCAAGTTTTCAAGTAGGAGAGTGATGTGACTCGACTGTTTTTAAGAAGCTGACTGTAGGACAAGTGAAGAAACAGGGAGGGTGAGTAAGATGTGATGACGACCTGAGCTGGGGTGGTGGGTGAGGTTTAGGTTTTAAAGAGAGAGGGAAACATAGACCCCCAGAGTGCTGAAGAGAATGCCAGGTCCCAGACAGGTAGATAGCCTGTGAAACTACTCCAACTTGGAAAAACACAAAAGGCTTAAAAAATCATACGTTAAAATAAAATTCCATGAGTGAAAACATCACTACCTTCTTTCCTCATTCATGGGAGGCCCATGATGGTAACTGATGGGTCCTCACAGGATCTGCCCAAATTCTCTGACCTGGATTTTCTTTTCTTTTGGTTTAAAAAAAATTTTTTTAACATTTATTCATTATAAAGCAGAGAGAGACAGAGTGTGAGTGGGGTAGGGGAAAAGAGAGAGGGAAATACAGAATGTGAAACACAGGCTCCAGACTCTGAGTTGTCAGCACACAGCCCAATGTGGGGCTTGAACCCATGAACTGTGAGATCATGACCTGAACCAAAGTTGGACGCTCAACCAACTAAGCCACCTAGGGGCTCCTGACCTGGATTTTCTTTTCTTCTTCTTTTTTTTAATGTTTTTTTATTTATTTTTGAGAGACAGAGAGACAATGGAAGTAGAGGAGGGTCAGAGAGAGAGGGAGATACAGAATCTGAAGTAGGCTCCAGGCTCTGAGCTAGCTGTCAGCACAGAGCCCGACACGGGGCTCGAACCCATGAACAGTGAGATCATGACCCGAGCAGAAGCCAGATGCCTAACCAACTGAGCCACCCAGACCTGGATTTTCTTAAAGCCACTACTTTGTCTTGTCTCAGAAAGAGACAGAGGGAGCCAAGGGTGTCCAATTACCTGAGTTACCCACCAGCCTGCTGAAGAGCACTTGAAGGAATAGTGATCAGAAACCCTTAATTACAGTCCCAACATGATGTCTCTTTCCTGGGAATGAGAAGTGCTTGTGGCTTTTTCTTCACCAGCCCTCAGTGCAACTTTCTGGAGAGATGAGCAGGACAGTGCTCCTACTGGGAACAGGTCACAGGACAGCTGATTGCAGTGAAGGGTGCAAGTAGTTTTGAAGACCTGCTATGCCTACATGTTATTTATCCCCCCAACAACTTGGGATAAACATGTAATTCTCATTTTACAGACAAATAAGCCCAGGCTAAGGGAAGAAAACTATCAGGTACAAGATTACCCTGCCATGAAGTGAAAGAGTGGAGATTTAAATTGTTGGCCCCCAAACTCTGTAGCCCATTTTCTTTCTGATATTCTAGTACTTTCCAATCTTTTGTATGTCGTGACACATGGAAAAGAGAACACTGATATGGCACACTGGGGTAAGTGGCCATAGCACCTAGGTCATTCCAGACAATGCCAAGGAATGGACGCATCAATATATCTGGGCTTCACACTACCCATCTGAGCACTGGTTAGGAAGTTTTCCAGTGTACCATGTCACAGTGCTGTGATATACCCGAATCTCATTCAGCAAGTCAACAGTTAGGTGAGTCCATCTACCACCCTTTCTCCCTGAGGTTAGGAGCTTCTTCATTTGGCCAGGTCCTTTCCCAAAGCCAATGCCACAATGCAAGTTGGGGAACTGGGTAAGGAGATTCCTTCCAGCTTCTCTAAAGGATTCCCCAAATCACTAGCAAGCAGGTCGGCTCAGAGGTGGGCCAGGACCGTGGACAGCGCCCGCCAGGCCATTCAGGGAGCCAGTGCTGGGTTGCACCTGCTCTCCTTCCCTTCCAGTCCCCCGGGGAAGAGGAGGTCCTCATCCTCACTGAATGGTCACCTGGCAGCACCTGATGGAGCCACTCCAGCAGGTGACTGTTCACATCCCTTGAAAGGTAGCTTCATCAAAGAGCACTTCTGACCTGGAGTGGGGTTTAAAACCACAGGAGCCCGGGAGTCTTATAATTAAAGAGAAAATGCAACCAGCAGGAATTTGGGGGTGTGGACCAATGAATTCTATTTGTAAGTGAAAGAATAGGTTGCAAATTAGTGGTGCACAGAATCCAGCGGAAATTCTCCTTAAACCAGTAATTAGAAATGACGGAGTACAGTGAGAGACAACTTGTTATCTTCAAATGAACTGTGAGTAGCCTTGGAAGGCAGAGGCAGCTCAGGGGGTGGGGGGTGGGGAACAAATGCAGCTGATGAGATGACCCCAGGGCCCAGGAGGTGAGGCATTATTTCCCCCACCCATGCCTCCCTCACCCTCACTCCACAAGGGGCCCCAGAGCAAACAGGGCTTTAAGTCTCAACTCCCAAGTTAGAGACTCAGGCTGCCCAGGACTTCCTTGACCCAGAATTATTCTCCAACAAAATATACCTGGTCATCAACATGAGAATAATGGAGTCGAGCAATCTTCCCTGCATCTGAGCTGACGTTCTCACCTGTAAGTTTTCTGTGCACAGTGAATATCTATTTCTTTTAATAACTGGATTTATCCATAGTTGAACAGTGTTTTAACTTAAATAATTACTCATGGGGGTGGGACAGAGGGGAAGTTTCCAGAGGACTCTGCCTCCACAAAATGGCTGCCTGTGAAGCCAGGCCTTCTGGGAAACCTCTTTGTGTCCTCTGGGGGTGGGGGAACATTAATGCGTTCATTCCAATTATCCAACCCCCCTTACAGGAACTTCCCCACCAAGATCAAGGGTGGTTTGGAGGTACCGGGCAGGCTAGAACAGTGCGGGCCTGTTCTACCAGGGATGGTGGTTTCTCAGAGAGCAAAGAGACGAAGAAGCAGGAGGAATCTGATGCCAAGTTTCCCAGCCCAGCCACAGACTCCAGTGGCAGAGCCCCAAGGGTGAGGAGGGTGGGCTCTCCATGGGGCAAGACGAGGAAGCGAGTGGCGTCCCTCTGAGCAGCCCATGCCAGCCACCGCTGTGAACCATGCTGGAGTGTTAGCAGTTTTGCTCTGGAGTCTGGGGCCTCACCAGAAGCTGCTGCAAGTCCCTGGCGCACACTCTCCAGCTGAGAAATCTGACACACCAGAGCTCCCACCAGCGGCTGACCGCCCTTGATTCTGCAGATGCAGAAATCCTCAGGGCGACATCCAATCTGCTCTGTCTCTTCTCTTCCTGCTTCCAGCACCAACCCCTGGCTTGGACAGACTTTAAGGAATGAGGTCAGGGGTGGTGGAGGTCAGGGGTGGGGGGTGGAGTGGGCAAAGTCAAGAAAGGACAATAAAGCAACATGATAGAGCCTAGGGTCTTCTGCTGTTTCCCAGCTCACCTGGCACCACAGACCATATTCCCCAAACCCCGGAAGTTTAGGTATGTTCATTCTCTACCAAACTCCCATTGGTGAAAGCCCATTCCTGCCTTCCTCCGGGCACTAGCTTAAAGAACTGGACCCATAGGATTAGACAGCCTCATTCGGGCAAATGCCTAGGAAGTCTGTAAATATTTATTAAGAACTTATTGTGAGGGGTTAAAAATCTGCCAAACCTGAGTTCAAATTCTTGGATTGACACTGCTTGTGTGACCTTGGGCGAATTCTTGCTGAACCCCAAGTCCCACATCTGTAAACTGCAGAGAGCAACATCCGTCTCCTGGGATCATAGCAAAGATTAAACGAGATGGCATATGAACAAAGCACTTAGCGCAACACAGAAGCCTCAGTAAAACCTGGATAACCTCACTGTGTGCAAAGCATGGCGTGAGCTGCCGGAATCCAGGCGAGCACTTGCCCCTCCTAAAAGCACGCAAAGTAGGCATTTCTCTCACAGGGCACTGCCCTGCCTGAGTTGAGAGTCCATGCTAACACAGACCCACCTGTGGTATTGTGCTTCTGACCCCTGGGAGTCTGGGACACTAGGTGGGGGAGGGTGTTGTTAAAGAGCTTCGTAGAGGCTGAGTGAGGAGTCTTTTCCCCTGCCTGGTGCTCCAGATGTTTGTCTGGAGAATTTGCAGCCCAGCCTAGAAGTGAGTGATAACTCACTCAGATCTGCTTCCAGGAAAAAAAAGCCCAAATCCATCTTCCCTTTAAACTATTCTGCTGCTTATCTTAGCAGCCTTAAAGGGATTAATGATGAATTGTTCTGCTGCAGCAAACTCAAATAGGAAAGGAGCTCTCAGGAGGGGAGGGAAGATGCACAGGCAGCAGGAGCCTGCTTCTCAAGAATCTTCTCATCTCTGTCTCTATCATCCTTGAAAGTTGCTTCCAGATCCAGTGGGGAGGGCATCGGTCCAGGGTGCATGTACCACTCACACACACACACACACACACACACACACACACTGCCAGTAGTAGACTGGAGTCCCCTGGGTCAGCACAGCCTCTCTTGCTGCACCAGGGTTCCCCTTATTGCCTTCATTCTTGAGGCACACACATCTTAGTACCAGGGCTAGACACCTTACAGAAAGAGAGAGCAAGGGGCCAGGAGCCTTCAGGGAAGGCAAGAGACCCACTCCTTTCCTCTCCAGGATGCTTGTCATGCAGTTTCCAACTCCATGCTGGATGAGGGATGGGGGAAGAGGATGGCAAGATCTGATCAAAGGGCAGGGACTCCTGAAGTCCACCAGGCAAGTACCACAACTTGAGACCAGGCCATGGTCATGCACGATCCTAAGGAGTCAAAGTCTCTGCCAGAGTCTCGCCCTGGAGCTGCTGCAGAGACAGCTGAGAGCACACATTAGACCCAGCACAGTTCTGCCCTCCACCCCCACCCCACCCTCCATACCCTGCTTTTTTTTTTTTCTTAAATATAATTCATTGTGAAGTTAGCTAACCTACATCGTATGCAGTGTGCTCTTGGCTTTAGGGGTAGATGCCCATGATTCATCACTTACATACAAAACACCTGGTGCTCATCCCAACACGTGCCCTCCTCAATGCCCTTCACCCATCTTCCCCCCTCACCCCCTCATCAATCCTCAGTTTGTTCTCTGTATTTAAGAGTCTCTTATAGTCCATAACCCTGCTCTTAACTCAGTGTGTCCTGGGGAGACCTGAAGGTTGGAAAGAAGTCAGTTTGAAGCTGAATTATGGATTCTTCTCAACCACAGGTGAAGCCCTGACACTTTTCCTTGTCTGTTACCCCCTCTCGCACCCAGGCCCAAGGGCGGGGAGAGAAAAGAACCACCTCGGGTTAAGGCCCAGGAAGGAAGGGGTGGGGAACTAAGATTTCAGGAGCACCTGCTACATTCCAGTGCTGGGACCAGGCACCACAGACATCCCTCTTTTAAAACTGAGGAAACCAGGCCCCAGATATAAAGCGACTCACCCAAGGTCACCCTGTGCTGGCACGAGGCAGAGCACTGGGCCCAATTCTGACCACAAAGCCCACAGCCTCCCCCGAGCCTCTCCTCCAAACCCCCCAATCCCAACCTGGCTCTGCTTGCCTTCCCCATGGGGGCAGAGCTCTAGGACCCCTGCCCAGGAGCCAGGCAGCCTGAGTTCTGCTTCGCACACTCTGGGGACTTGCCTACCTCTAGTCTGTGGCCCTCAAACTCCGGGAGCTCTGGCCATCCCTGCTTACCAGCCCTGGTAAAGACCTCCATTCAACTCACAAACAACTGACACACAACTCTGTGTGACTCAGGGCAAACGAACTCACTCCAATCAGAGCTGGTGGGCACGATTTGCCTCCTGCACTGAGTCACTCTCCAGGCTGAGCTGCAGGGATTTGCTGAAACTCACCACCTACTTAGCTACAGCTGCTCAGCTGGAGAAAAAGCCAGGGTGAGAGCTGAAACCTCTGACGGTCCCAACGGATGGGCCACAGCCAAGGACAATCAGGTGTGACCTCAAAGCCCTTCTTCCTGCCCAGGTGATGGGTCCGCCTCACTGGACCATGGGGATAATGTAAGCAAAGCATGAAATACAAGAATACGTTACCATTAACCTCAACACACTCTGACCTTGTTCTTCAGACATCAATCAATACGTCCAGGACAGCCTAACAGTTAGGCTCAAACTAAAGTTTTGGTTGAATTGGTTTTTGGGGTTTTGTTTTGTTTGGTTTTTTTTTTTGTTGTTTTTTTTAGCCATTACAGGATTTTCTTAGTTCCTGGAAGTTCTTGTTAACAAGGGCAGTGCCCTCAACAGAATCTTCCTTCTCTATACCACTACCCTGTCTTCCCAACCCAACCCACCTGCCTCACTTTCACAGCTGAATTGCCCCAAAGGTAGTTCTGGTTAGGAATTTCCTAATCCAAAGGATCCGTTAAAATTTTTCTCAAAGAAGGAAAGCGGAATGAAATTTTAAAAAGAAATAAATAAAAACAAAACATTTTTTTTTAACTCCACTTGACAGCGACTGGGTCCTGTAGGGTGACTGGCCTCAGGATTTCCGAAGGGCTGTTTGGCCTTTAAAAAGATAGCACTAGGCTTCGTTCCACAGCAGCCGCGCCCCTGGGGGAGCGGCCCTCCCGGGACTCCTGTGAGCATAGCTTGGGAGCACGGTAGCACAGGTATAAATGTGGCTGAGGCCTCTCCCGAGACGGCGCCCTCTCCAGACCTCCATCCCACGCACGTCCCCCATCTCAGCCATTCGCTTCCCAGATGCACTTTCCTCGAGGGAAGATGGGCTCCCCGCTAGCTCCGAATTCAGCGAGGTCCAGCTCCAGGACTGGGAATTAAATATTCATCTCGGGCGTAAGCGCTCCGCTACTCCTGCCAATGTTACCGTCAAGGTCACGGGCCTGAAGCCGAGCGGCTGAGGCTGGGGTCTCCGGCCGCGCAGGAGCCTCCCCTCGGACACTGCACCCTGGGCGCGCAGCTCCGGGAGGCCAAACCGTCCCAGCCTCCCGCCCGGTCCTCCGCGGTCGCTTGCTTCTGCAGCTCTGCCTGATTACCTCCGGAGTTCTTGGGCCCTCCTAAGCTCCAGAAGCTGCAGCCCTTTAACCAACCCATGAGTGCGGAGCTGGGCACCCCCGGTGCGCCCGAGGAGCGCGGGCCCCGGGGCTTCGTCGCCAGGCAACGGCGGCTGGAGCGGCGGGAGGAGCCCGGGGCCCGCGCAGGGCCGGGCGGATACCGGGCAGCGCCGCCTCGCACCTCTGTCCTTAGGCCTTCCAGGCTGGGGCGGGGCCAGAACCGCGAAAGTTGCGGTGGCTGGCCGGGTAAAGCCAGGCAGGGCGCGGCCCGCGACTCACCTGTCCTGAGTGAGCCGTCGCGCGGACTCGACCCCCTACACTCCGGCAGAGCAGCTGCGGTCCCCGACTGGTCTCGGGCTCACAGCCCCTCCCGCAGGCAGCCCGAGTCTGGCGGCGGCGGGCACCGGCCAGGGCTGGGAGGGGACCCGGAGCTGCGCGTCCGCGCACGCGACTCTGCTCGCTCCTCGCTCCCTCCCTCGCCGCCGGTCAGATCGCGCCCGCGGCGCGCTCGAGCCTCCCTGGGGAGCAGCGTTGGGACCTAGGTTCCACGGCGGAGGGAGCGCGTAGGGCTGTGGTCGCCAGCGCCGAGTGTCGCCCTCCCTGCGCCCTGGCCGCGCCGGCTCTGCGGAGCGGAACGGAGCTGGGCGGAGCGCAACGCGCGCTGTTCCCTCGCTTTCCGAAAGGCCACCCTGGCGGCGGGGCGCTGTGACGCAGTCTTGACTCACGCTCGGTCCCGCGTCAGTGCGAGGCTCTGGGGCCGCAAGCGAGGCTCTGATGGCCGACGACGCAGGCGGAGGGGGTGGGCAGGGAGAGGGAGAGGGAGAGCGGCTAACCCAGGAGCGGTCTCTTGAGGCCCTTGTTCAGGGGACCCAGACCCTGGGGCTTCATCACTGGGGCTTCTATTAATCAGAGAGGAATGGGGCCCCAATCGCCAAGGGCCTCTGGAGTCTTAGGCCTCATTTTGTCACCTTATCAGGTGCCGCTCTTTAGCCCTTCTTCATGAATTTGGCTCCACCCAAAGTGCTTACTCCCCTGCCCTGGCCGTTTCCACCTCCGTGCCTTTGCTCACTCTTCCCCTACTTGCAATTCCTTTTCCACTCCACCGACCTTCCATCCTACCATCCTGCAAGACCATTCCCTGTGCAATTCAACTTCACTACAGTACTCCTCTGTTGAGCCCCTACTGTATGCTGTGGGCAGCAGTGGTTGAGAAGATCCTAGAACCGAGGGCGGAGCCTCTGGAACCGGCAGAGTGAGGTTTACCTATATAGCCACAATACCAGGCCAAAGCACTGAAGAACTCTACAAGATGGAGAAAGTGGGGGAAGAGGAAGGGAGAGGTAGATTCTGACTGGGTTCTGGGCAGGACTTAAGGACGTGAGCTGGGATCCTGGCCTCAGAGGAGGGAGATAGGACTTCAACAGATGCAAGGGGAGAAGGTTGGCTTTTGTGGAGGGGAGAGCATGACAAGGCCAAAAATACCAGAGAATGGATAAGTGTGCAGGGAGTGATTACCTGAGCTGGAGGGGTGGAGCAATAAGGGGTGAAGTTAGGGAGGTGGGAGCCATCCTCCAGGGCCTTGGAGGGCTGTGTGGGGAGTCTGAGATGAATTCTCTCTGCTCTAGTGGATCTTGGCATTAGAGGTAGTGTTTGGGAGGGGGTGGTGGCGATGGGGGCTGTTTCTCAGTTGTCTTATTGACAGGTGATAGCCGTACCACGAACTGTGAAGGCTTGTACCCTTGCAGAGTCAGGAGTGAGCCTCCGGCGTTTTCATGGATGCTGGCAGAAGACATGAGACTCCTGGGCCAGAGACAAAGAACTTTATTACCCATAGCGCAGCACACAGCGGGAGCTTCACTTTCAAATCAGTTTCTCTTGATCCCCAAGTCCCATGGGAAGGAAGTGGGGCTGATTCTGGGTGATTCCGCACACACTGAGGAATTCTGTTTAGAAACCCCAATCCTTTATAATGGGCTGCAAACAAACTTGCCAACCTTTGCCCCGGAGGGAGACATTATTATCTTAGACAGCAAACAAGCCTGTCCTCCACTGAGGGAGACTCTCTTCCAAAGGTGTTCACTATGCAAATATCCTCAAAAAGATTGTCTGGAACAAAAAGCCATCAGTGCCTCTACCCACAAGACTTGCAGAAATGTGAAACATCCATGGAGAATTATCTCTCAATGGGCATCTATCTTTTCACTCAACAGCTACTAAGTGTTAGATAGTGTTTGCCTGGCACTGTTCCTGGCCCTGAGGACGCAGGAGAAAACAGGACAGATAATGATCCTTAACTTCAGAGAGCTTACATTGAGGTGGACCCAACCAGCAACACAGAGTGGGGTGAGGGGGCACGGCAGGAAGTAGCTAGTATACAGGAGACATGGCAGAGGTGAACAAACAGAATGTGACAACTGACCTGGTGGGGGAGGCGAGAAGGATGGGGTGGTTTTAGGGCAGGGGAGCTCGCCGGTGGTGTGTTCTTGGGAAAGGGTAGGACTTTGGAGCCCTATAGACCTGTTTTCTTTCATTCTGATTGTCATTTACTAGAGACCCAGAGCAAGTGACATAATATCTCTGAGCTCCAGTATCCACATTTGTAAAATAAATAACACATACCCCATCAGGTTGTTATGATGACCAGATGAGGTGATTTTAAAAAATATCTGGTATTACATCTGACACGTGTGCTTAATAAATGACTGCTATTCGTGGTATTATTAGATGATTGTATTCTTATTAACCAGGATGGAGAATCTCAAAAGAGGAACAGATCTGGGGAGCAGTAGGAAGAAGGTAATGAGATCATGGATTTGGGATATATTGAAAATAAAGTGTCTGCGGGATATCAAGACAATAACCAGGAGATGTCCCTGCTTCTCAACCCTTGGATCACACTTACCTAGTAAAACCCCCACCTTCAACACACACAATACTTGGTTTCTCTATGCAATGTTCTCTAGAGAAAAACACACCATGGGGCACATGGGTGTCCCTCTGCTTTCATGGTCACCAACCTCAAGCGGGCTCTCTTGTGGCACAACAACCTTCCTATGATTCTCTGGTCAACTTACTCCTCCAGACTGATGGACACCACTCCCACCTTCTCCACTCTCCTAAATACCCACCCTGTTGTCCCCTCAACCAATTGGAAGCCCTCTTGGTTTTCCATTGAGGACAAGCGGACCTGTCCCCACCTGTACCTACATTTGCACCCGCTCTCTCTTCCTCCTTCCTGATACAGCAGGGGAGAGTGTCTCTTGCTCCACTGGGTCCCCTGGCCCCATCCTTCTTGAGAGTCTCAATCATGGTGGTTTATTCCTTCTCTCCTGTCTTATCAATCTTTTCCTTTCTGCTGGATCCTTCTTAGCACCTATGTTCCTTTTACAAAGTCACTAAAGTTCTCATCCTCCTCTCATTTTCTTCCATATACCCTGCTTCCATGCCTTCACTCCCCACGCATTCCTCAACCCACCTCTGTTCATCATGCTGCCAAGATGGCTCTCTCTCGCTGGGGTCACAAGTGACCTCTATGTCACTAAATCCATGGAACAGTCTCTAGTCCTTATCTCCCTGACCTCTCTGTAATACTTGTCTTGGCTGCCCTCTCGAGACTTCCTTCTAGAACTCTCTTCCCAGGGCACCACATTCCCTGGTTTTCCTCTTACTCTTCTGGCCACCCCTTTGTTTTTGCTGCTGACCTTTAAATGCTGGACCTCCCAGAGACTTAGCCTGTTCTCCTCTGTACCCCTCTCTTAGACCATCTCCCAGACCACTGACTCCCACCTTTACCTTTCCATTCCAGACACCGTTCTGAGCTCCATACATTCAACCTCCTACTCTATGTCCCCACTTGACTCCCTTGGAATCCCTTCCAGCACAGATTGTGAGAAATAAACTCAATATTCAAAGTTCTACCCTGTAAACGTTCCATAATTTGCTTCTTGCTCCTTCTCCAGTGCTCCCTGGCTCCATGAATAGTTGAGCCAGCCAGAAACCCAATAATCATCCCTGAGATGACTATTTCTCTTTAGCACTCTTTCATGAAATATGTCAGTAAATCCTGGAGATTTCATCTGCTAAGTACCTATAGAATCTGGCCACTTCTCTTTCATTCTGCTGCCACAACCTTGTCCAGACCAGAATAATCACCCTCCTGGATCCTCACCGTCACCCCCTGACCCCAACTGCAGCCTTGCTGCCTTTCTCCAGACAGCAGCAGCAGTGCCATCTTTTAGAAGTCCAGATATGATGGCAGCCTTCTCAAGCTCACAGCATTTGGCTCACACCTTCAACACATCCTTTCAGGCCCTTCCTCAGCCCTAGCCTCGTTTCACACCCTCCCCCATGGCCTTCCCTGCAACCCACTGTTGGCTCTGACCTTCTCCTGGCTCTCCTGTGCACCCACTCCTTCCTCGCTTGGCCCTCAGCCATGTGCCCTCTCCACCGGAGAGCTTCTCTGTCCCTCCTCCTCTTCCTTCGCTCCCTGCTCACCCACCCGACTCGCCTCAAACCCTAACTTCATGCCTCTCCTGACCATGAAGAAAAACTTGGTCAGACTCCCAGGTAGACATTTCTTCTCCTTCGTAGCCTGGTCCTGATTGTAATTAGGTGCCCAGTGGTGTGACTGGCTGCTGGGTGATGGTCTCCCTGGCTGCTGGGTAAGCTCCATGCAGGGAGAGCCTATGTCCCTCCTCACCACAAAGGGGACTCTCCATAAGGGTTTGCTGAAAGAATAAAGTATGGTTGGAAATATAGTCATAAAGTCTAGGAGAAGGAGGGCTGGAGACACAGACGTGGAAGTTGTGAGCAGAAAGGGGTGCTGTAGCAGAGGGGAAGGATGGCCCTCAGATGCAGTGTGCAGAAGATGAGCCGGCGAGCAGGGCATGGGGCACCGGGCCGGCTTCTTCGGGGCAGGAAGGGCAGGGAATCGTCAGCAAAGAAGACAGAGGGGAAGACTCAAGAGGTGAGAGGACAACGTCTATCACAGAAGAAAGCGTTTCCAGAAGGAAAAGGCAGTCCACAGTGTCAACATCTATAGTGCAGTGAAAGAAGGTGAAACCTGGAAGGTGTCCCTGATTGAAGGCCCCAACATGGAGAGGGGAAGGAAGACTTCCACCAGGAAGTCTTCCTGAACCCTCCAGCTCTCAGGGACCATCTCCCCTCTGAATATCTAGAAAACTGATCCTTCCTTGCCAGACCTATAGAATGAAGGATATTTAAAGTATCTAGTATAACATTACGAGGTAAGACCGTTAGTATTCTCGGCTTACTTGTAGAAAAACTCAGGCTTGGTATCCAAGTCATACAGTGAGATCCATCCCGGGTCTGAAGTTCCTCATTCTCAATCTTGACATTCAGGGCCTTATAGTGTAGGTCCCCCTTCACGTATCTATGCCTGGCCTCTCACATTACAGTGTGGATACATACAGGGCAGGGGCCTCTTCCTCTTCAACTCTCCGTGCCTCACATCCCCCGCTGCCCCCTCCCCCCCGCAGGACTTACACACAATAAATGCTCAGTCAAAGCTTACAGCCTGGGCATCCGGTCAAATATGGCAGGTCTGAAAGAGTGACCTAATCCACTCTTCTCAATACTGGTCCTGCTCAGAAAAGGAGGCACCTTTCCAGGCTAAGTTCCCCTCCTCAGTTTTTCCTCTTCCACCCAAGCCTGTTTTCCTGGAAAAAAAAAAAAAGACACTGAAGTAATGCCCTTAATTTTTATTTCTCACTACATGAATCCAAGGAACAGACCTCCAGAATCATAAAGTAGTAAGGTGTAGGAGAAGGTGTTGGCCGTGGCTTTCTCCAGGCCTCAGGAAGACGGCGAAAATTGCAATTCCCTTTGATCATTTGTATTTCTGAGTATCTTAAACACACACAGATGCTAAACTATGATCTCTCCTTTGTTCTGAGTGGCACAGTTATTAGGGTTTTTTCCCCCTCGGTGTGGATGTTTTTAAAAATGGCCTCAGTATTCTTTGAATGCTCTTTTCAAGAACGATGCCTGTATCTCCTCCCTTGGACTCCCGATCTGGATGCCTGAATAAGAGAAAACATCACGTGTATCCCTGGACCCAGGCCATACAGAGATGGCAGCTTCCATTCTCTTTCTCTCTCTCAGGATGCCTGCTCTCAGAACCAACCATTCTGAGAAAGCCCAGGCAGCCCCCAGAGAGGCCCATGGGGAGAGGAGGCCCCTGGCCCCCAGCCCTGGCTGAGCTCCTGACCTACGGCATTCACCACCTGGCCAGCCACATGAGTGAGTCATCTTAGAAGCGTCTCTCCCCAGGTCCCTCAAGCCCCCAAGGGGCAGAGACAGACTGCCCTGCTGAGGCCTTTCCAAATGCCTGACCCACAGAAACCATGAGATAGAGAAAAACAATTATTGCTTCAAGCCACTACGTTTTAGGGTGCTTTGTTACACAGCAAATAAATAACCAGAACAGCCTGGTAATTATTGGGTAAGTAGAGAAGTAGCAGGGCAGTCAGTACCACGTGCTACTTTCACCCATTGGAGAACTCCCTCACCCCTGACTTAGAGGCAGTAGATGGGCCTCCTTCCGTCACATCCTCCCCGATTAACAGAGTTAGATCAGCAAAGGGGAGGAGCAGTTAAGGTTCACCCAATTAGGATTCCAAATCTAAAATACAGCTGATATGAAAGTCCCTAGCCACTACCGTTACAGTGTAAGTGTTTTCATTTTTTAATTTTTTTTTTTGAGAGAGAGACAGAGAGAGCAAGAGCAGGGGAGGGGCAGAGAAAGCAGGAGACACAGAATCTGAAGCAGGCTCCAGGCTCTGAGTTGTCAGCACAGAGCTGGACACAGGGCTCAAACACACCAACCGTGAGATCGTGACCTGAGCCGAAGTCGGACGCTTAACCAACTGAACCACCGGGGCGCCCAGTAAGTGTGTCTTCAGAATAAATGAAAGGCCTATTGTAGCTCCTTGAGGATGGTTATCCTATTATGGCCTCTGAGGATAAAGCCAATCCCTGTGGGTCGGTGGAGTTTCACCCCAGCCAAGAGGCAACTGCCAGCATTAATGCCCTGGGGAAGTGGAAACCTGAACCTGGAACAGGAGCTCTGATTTTCTCCAGGGCCGCCCTCATTCAAGGCACATCTGCTTTCTCCCTTACTTTCCCTCGTCAGTGGCTGCCATCCCTGATACACTGCCGTTTGCTTCACCACCGAGACCCTGCAGGCTCCATCAGCTCGCCAAGCAGCTGGAGCGAGCAGGGGAAATCACACACGGCATCTTGGGTTAGCAAGTGTGTGTCTGGCTCTCAGAGGCAGGGACGCGGGGACAGAGCGGTGCAGTAGCACAGGGAGCGAGCGGCTGGGACTCACTGGGCACTCCCCTCCCCCCGCAGGCTGGTGCCAGGACTCCCAGTCTCACCCCACCAGCACTCTTGTGGGGACGACCAAGTGCTCTCACCTGTGAAATGGGGTTAAGAAGAACGCCCTCCTCACAGGATGTCGAGCATTAAAAGAAACGCCTGGATAACAGCAGCCTGGCACAGAGCGAGGACTCAACACATGAAGACTGCTGCTGTGATGATGATGACAATGACAACGATGGCAATGGTGACAATGACATAGGAAAGAGCTGGACTACAAGCATGGAAGCAGGTGCTTCAAGCCAGAGCCTGGGGCCCCGGGGGCCTGTGTAGATGGAGCAGGACTGAGCCCAGAGAGGAAGCTGTGCTAGCAGTCCTGGCTGTTGTATGGTCACCCTGTCCAAACATGAGTGTTGAGGAGGGAGCAATGGGAACCTGAGCAGGACAGGGACTTCCCGGGGTCCATACACAGCAGACAGCCTCCCTGTCATCCAGTCCATCTGGTGCAGCCGTGGATGCGCAGCCGCCCTACGGCTCCGGGTTCACCTGCTCTCATCTGGGTGCGGTGAGATTTTGCAAATCCAGCTCAGTGGCAGCTCTGGGAAAGCACGGTGGGCTCGCGGCCCACTTCAGAGGCAGGGTTTACACCACCAGCCCACGACAGACAGCATGGAAGGCATTGAGGAACTAAAGGATTTCCCCCTGCCTTGGCCAGGGCCCAACAGAAGCCCCCAAGGCAGCCCCAGCAGTGATAAAGGACTTTGTTAGCACCCAGGTGGTTGTGTTCAGTTCGGTTTTTGCTCTGGGCATGATGTTGCCCAGAAGAAGGAACGGGATTTTCTCGTGTGTGCGCAGCATGAATGTGCGTGTATATAATATATATAGTGATCCAAGTAAGAATCTTTGAAGCAACACGGATGGGTTCATCACCTTTTACATGTTTGCGTCCTGTTTCTCCAGATCCATCATTCCTGGTTCCATCAGAGTTTATGTGGAAAATAACTGGAGTTTGAGTAGATTTCAAGCTATAAATATGAAGCTACAATGTGAAATGGCTGCTAACTTCAGCTTGAGCTTGGTGAATAGAATTATCATTTTCCAACGAAGGGGTGGACATTACAAGTCCATCTAGCTTCCCCTGTGGAGCTTGAGGACCACTGTAAAGAAACAGAGAACAAGTACGGATGAGCTTGTGAACCCACCATATCCACCACCCCGCAGACATAAGTCAGGGTCCAGCCAGGCCATTCAGAGGCTGTGACTTCAGGGACAAGTGAGAGATAAAACCAGAAGGTGAGTGGGATTCTCTAATGTGGAAACCTGATATGTTAGGCTGGAAACCTCTACTGAGATTGAAAGGTAAGAGGGAGCCATTGAAAGTTTTAGAGCATGACAGTGACACTATGGGGATGACTTCCTAGCTAGACTTCAATGTGAGGTGGCAACACCAGAGCCCTTCAGAATCATTCTTACCCCCTGAGAGGAGACCCTAATTTCTACTCCCAATTCTAACTCATAGCAGCTTCAAGAGAGTCTCTTTATGGAGTATCTGGATGGCTCAGTTGGTTAAGCATCTGACTCTAGATTTTGGCTTAGGTCATGATCTCACAGTTCATGATATCAAATCCTGTGTCAGGCTCTGCACTTGACAGCATGGCCTGCTTGGGATTCTCTCTTTCTCCCTCTCTCTCTGCCCCTTCCCCACTTGTGTTGTCCCTTGCTCGCTCTGAAAAAAACCTTTTTGTTTTTTAAGAGTCTCTTCATTCCTGACCTCAGCTCCCCAGTCTGTAAAGTGGAGGCCTCACTTCAGGGGCTGAGAGAGCCCGAGTGGTTAGCAAGTTGATGGAGGTGGGACACAACTAGGGAGGAATGTGAGGAAGGAGAGAGGCAGTGAGAGATCGGCTGTCCTGGAGGACCAAGGGAGGGACTCCGAATTCTCTCCTGCACCGACACCACCCCGTTCTCCACTGTGACTCAGGCAAGCCCCTAAACCACATCTCCTCCACTGATGTGAGATAGTCAAGCACAGGGATGGAGGAGAGGAATGGACAGCTCTTCACACGAATAGGAAGCACCCCACAAATTCAGGCTGGGCCCCACTGCCCAAGGTGCCAAGGCAACTCTGATCTGCTTTTTGGAACTCAGTGCCTGCAAAACTGCCCCAGAGAATTTGGCTCCGCAGAGTCCTTATGGAACAGGATAAGGTGCCCCAACTAAACACACCCCTGCGTGAGCATACAGAGTACAAATCAAAGCAGACCTTTGGGATGAGTGTGTGTGTGAGTTGAAGAGACTTTTTACAAAAGGACTCACCTATTTCTCCTTTTCTGAGACAGCATGACGGATGTAGTCGGATAAACCCAGGTTCTGATCCAGCCTTGCTGGCCAACCTTTGACGATCACTTAATATCTCTGAACTTCATATTCTTTTTTTTAATGTTTATTTATTCTTGAGAGAGAGACAGACAGAGTGCGAGTGGGGGAGGGGCAGAGAGACACTCACACACAAAATCTAAAACAGGCTCCAGGTTCTGAGCCATCAGCACAGAGCCTGACACAGGGCCAGAACTTGGGAACTACG
The DNA here is from genome assembly GCF_006229205.1 of Suricata suricatta. Lineage (NCBI taxonomy): Eukaryota > Metazoa > Chordata > Mammalia > Carnivora > Herpestidae > Suricata > Suricata suricatta. The sequence goes on from NC_043707.1 coordinate 51,448,593, forward strand.
AGTTCATGACCTGAGCCAAAGTTGGACACTCAATCGACCGAGCCACCAAGGCGCCCTGAACTTCATATTATCTGAAAAATGGAAATAATATTCAGTTCTCTAAACTTACAAGGTCCCTGTGAGGATTAAAAAGATAAATCAAGGCAGTATTATCACTGTTGCTGTTAGCAGTAGCTCATAAGGCACTACTGCAAGCATCTTACACTTATTAACTCACTGAATCATTAAAAAGCCACTTACCCTGAGAGCTTTAAAATTAATGTGCATTATCCCTTAAAAGCTGAAAGTTTCATTAAAAAAATAATTCACAATGGAAAGAGCTAAACAACAGTGTAATTCAGTAATACAATTGGATGCAAAATTAACATGCAAAATATCTATACAATTCAGGTAAACAACAGCCAGTGAGAAGATAAAAGAAATGCTTCTTTTACAATAGCAAGAAAATAAAAGTACTTAGGAATAAACTTTAAAAGAAGAATAGAAAACCTGCATGGAGAAAGCCACCAAATGTTACTGAGAGATCCCCCACCCCACAAAAAAATAAAAAACAAAACAAAACAAACAAACAAAAAACCCCATTTAAACAGAAGGAAAAAAAAACACAAAATAGCCAGGGGAATTATGAAAAGAGAGAGCAATGGGTGTGGTGTAGGGCATTAGGCCAGGAGGTGAGGAAGCATATTATAAAGTCCTAAATTTAAATTCGTGTGGTCCTGGTATGAGAAATACATGAGGCAGACTCTAGAGTCCAGAAATAAACTCAGACTTAGTCATTTAGATTATGATAAAGATTATATTTCAAGTGACCAGGGGAAAGATGGATTTTTAAATAAATGGTATTGGTTTAACCACCAGAAAGGAAGTAAATTTGAATGCCTTCTTTACTCTTTACACCAAATTGTACTTGTATCAGGATTAATAAATGTTAAAAAAATAAAAATAAAAAGCCCTCAGAATGCATCCAAAGCAGTACTTAGAGGGATATCTATGGACTTCAATAGATATATTAGGAGAGAGATTAAAAATCAGTGAGCCAAGCAAACATCTTACGAACTTAAGAAAACATGGGGCGCCTGGGTGATTCAGTTGGTTGAGTGTCCGGCTTCAGCTCAGGTCATGATCTCATGGTTCGTGGGTTTGAGCCTTGCATCAGGCTCTGTGCTGACAGCTCAGAGTCTGGAGCCTGCTTCAGATTCTGTGTCTCCCTGTCTCTCTGACCCTCCCCTGCTCAAGCTGTCTCTCCCTCTCAAAAGTAAATTTAAAAAAAAAAGAAGTTAGGAAATCAGACTCAAAGGGAACAGAAGGAAGAAAACGATAAAGACAATGTAGAAATTAATGAAATAGGAAAGTAAACATGCAATAGAGAGGATCATCAAAGTCAGAAATTTGTCTTTTGAAAAGTCTAATTTTTAAATGAAATTATAAAAATACTAAAAGAAAACATGATAAAGTTATTCTAATGTTGAGTGAGGAAGACCTTTCTAAGGTCTCCAATGGCTCCCTTTTACTTCTCCCTGCTCTGTTATTGCCCAAATCACTTCCACCATCTGGCATTTGACTCACTTTCTTCTTCATTTGCTTGCTATCTGCGGCCCCAAAGATACAAACACTGTATCCCCAGCACTTAGAACACCCTGCCATATAGTAGATGTTTAAAGATATCTACTAAGTGACTGTTTTTAAAGTGAGGGAGATATTTCTTTAATACATAAAGAGTTCCTAAAAATGAGTAAGGGATGCCTGGGTGGCTCAGTCAGTTAACCCTCTGACTTCAGCTCAGGTCATGCTCTTGCAGTTTGTGAGTTTGAGCCCCTTATCCGGCTCTCTGCCGTCAGCACAGAGCCCGCTTCAGATCCTCTGTTCTCCTCTCTCTCTCTCTGCCCCTTCCCTGCTCATTCTCAAAATAAATAAATAAACTTTTTAAAAAATGAGTAAGGAAAACAGAGAGGGCTATGAATAGAAAGTTTATGGAAAATAAAATACAAGTGGCTTTTATGTGTATGAAGAGATGTTCCATTTCATTCATAACAGGAGAAATGGCAAACTGAAAAACAATGGGATATGATTTTTTACTTATTAGGTTGGTAAACAAAAATTTTTAAAAGGTTGATAACACACTAGGTTGTTAATTGGAGAAGACTTAAATTATACAGTCTCTGTGGAGGATAATGAGACCATATTTATCAAAATTACAAAGGCATATACCCATTGGCCATTAAACCACATCTAGGAAAATTCTGAAGGCACATACTTGTTCTGAACATGTGTTTATTTAAAGACATTTAAAGACATTGTTTAAAAATACTCCATGCAGCAGTGTTTGTTAAAAAAAAAAAAGGAAACAATTTAGATGTCTATGAACAAGAAACTGTTTAAATAATTTATGTATCTCCACACATTGAAATTCTTTGCAGCCACTAAAACGAACAGATCTCTGTATGTTCTGATTTGAAAATATTTTCAAAATGTATTGTTAAATGAAAAAAGATGCAGAATAGCGTGGAGGGGGTGGGACCATTTGTGTAGGCTGCACGTACTTGTTGGGGCATAAATATTTCTGGAATGATACATAAGAAACTGATAATAGTGCTTGCCTCGGTGGGGGACTGCGTGGCTGTGGGCAAGCAAGGAGGATAAAGTTACTTTCATCACATACCTCCTGAATGCTAGACCTTGTATCCGTACCATGAATATTCGGTATATCCGTATCTGCTTCTAAATGCATATGCGATCTCTAGGAAGGGGACACCTGAAAATGACCAGGGTCACTTCCTCTAGGAAGGGGGCCTTGGGGCTGGAGGACCTTGGAAGGGAAACTTGGTATTGGACGTACTTTACAGTTTGTTTTCATTTTCCTTTGGCCATGTGTATATATTATCAGTTCATTAAAATAAAATGCATTTCTCCTTGCTCCTTCCGCCGCTGTCTCCTGGCCCTGCACCTTCGCTCCTGTCCCCTCGGTTCACGGGACGTGGCTGGTCACTGCAGCAGGGCACAGTGAGAAGACCACGGACTGCAGGATCACATCTGGGTTCCCATTCTGACTCTGAGCTCCTCACCCTCGTCGGTAAGATGGGGATAACAGCAGTTATGTTTATCATGGGCGGATGAGGATTGAATGAGGTAACGTATGTCCAGGGAGTATGCAATAAACAATAGTCACCGTTAGCATGAACTTTGCTTCTCTGGAACGTGGCTATAACACCCATGGAGGGCTGGGTGGCTGAACCTTTGAAGTCTTGTCCTTGGAAGTGTATTCCCTCCCTTTTGTCAGCTGCCTCCAAACTTTGAGGAAGAAAGAAGTGGTAAGGACTTTAAGGAGTCACAGTATCTTCTGATATTTACGGGGTGGGGGGCATGGTGTGATGGAGGATATCCCACATGCCTATGTGCCTGCCTCCTGGGGCCCCAAATCCCTAGCCCAGGATGAAATGCTGTGTGTGTGTGGAGAGGGGGTGGGGGAGTCTGTTGAAGTAGGAGCAGCAGCCTCTAGGATGAGGGGGGGAATGTGCCAGGAGACATAGGAAAGGAAGGGGGTGTTTGCCCCACAGACGTGGGGAAGGAGAATCAGGTGCAAAAACCGCCTCGCCCCAGGACCAGCATGCAGCTTTTAGTGCCGGAGTCAAATATAGACCCATTTCCCTAAAAGCACCAGGCTGTTTCTATAAATACCTCAGCCAGTTTTCCGGGGTTCTCATGTGACTTTGATGCCTACCGGCTGCGGGGATCCGTCACCATGGTTACCAGGCCATGTGACCAGCCACTCTTCATTCATGGCAGGTTGCCGCATCCTCCACTGGGGGTGGGGTGGCCAAGGGGGGCTGGAGGGAGGGCGGAGGAGAAGGAGAATGGGGATGAACGACACTGAATAAAGTGTCTGGTGTTGGCTCTAGGCTCCAGCCTTCCTGCAAGGATGCTCTGACAGAGTTATTGATCTCCCAGGTTGGTTGTCAGGGAAGAAACATTTTTATTCCAGAAGCAATAGACATCCTTGCCTCTGAGTCAGAGCAGCAAAGGTTCAGAGCTGGAAGTCACCTTAGCAGCCCTCTAGGCCACTACCCTTGCTCTCAGATGAAGAAAACCAGGCCCAGAAAGGTGGGCTGACTTGTCCAAGGTCAGGCAGCGAGTCAGTTGCAAAACTGGGGCAAGAACAGGGTGTGTGTCATTACCAGGCTCATCTCCATTTACGTGGGGCTCAGCTCTGGGCTGGGGGCTGCTGCGGTGAGAGAGGTTAAGTGTGACTCTGGTGCGTGGGACATTAGGTGTCTTTGCTCCCAGGTTATCCACTTGGCTGGAGTCATAGGTCTGAAACAGAGCTCTGAAAACTCAGCTCATTTAATCTGTGCCAAGGCTCAGCCCCAGCCCCCTGGCTAATAAGCACAGAGAGAATGGCTAATATGTCATGAAAAGAAGTCCCGTAGTGTTGAACAAAGCCAGATGTCATCTTCCAGTAATCTTTGGAAATCTTTTTTTTTTTTTTGACGAGACTGTCCCAGATCCACTCCTAGCCAGCTGAATCCCTCAGACATCACCATGTCCCACACCCCTCCTTGCTCAGTGCCAGGGATGAGATAAAGAGGCAGGAAAAGAACCCTCTTTGCCCCTGCAGAGCGACCTTAAGGACACACGGAAAAGCAAACAGAAGAGAATCTTGTTAACAGCTGTATTCTGCGACATTCTCAGGTGGAGAAGCAGGGTGGGCCACAGAAATCAGGGAAGGCTTCCAGGAGGAGGTGGGGAAGACAGCATGGCCTGGCAGGTGGATGGGAGGAGGCTTCTCAGAGGATGCTGGGAGATGGGACAGGACCTGAGTGCGCAGGGTCAGGGACAGTGCTCTGCCTGAGATGGGCTGAGGAGGAAATGCCAGCCAGGTCTTGGGATGGGACACTGGCAACCACAGAGCCGATTCACATGACTCAGTCACATGGGCTTACCAGCCAACAGTGGAGGGTCCCGGAGGAAATGGATTCAGAGAAGACAAAGAAATCCTTGCACTGAAATATTCCTGAAGGAGACAGAGAATGAGAGCTGACAGCTGTGGGCTCTGCCACCACGTGGTCTTGGGACAGATGTTCAGCAGGCTCCAAAGAGGTTAAAATCCCCCGTGCTGGGCGGAGGCCGGTAGAGGCTGAGTGGCCTCTGGCAGGCTCTCTCTCCCTTATTCCTCACCTCCACGACCCACCTGCCCTACCCCATGCACTGTTAGTTAGCCTGATCGTGGGCTGACCACGGCAGCCCGTCCCCAACCTCAGAGGCTAGGAGCAGGGACTCTGAAGAGGAGGCCACGCAGCCCGAGTACAAGCCGCGTTTCCTCTGCGCTTCCCAATCAGCTGAGCACTCCCACTGTGCGTGTTTCTTTCACCAGGCCCACCAGCTGCCGGAGACCAGAGACCATGCCCAGGCTGCATCCATAAACCCCTGCCCTGGTGCACAGCAGGGGCGGTGAAGGGAGGCCCACCCTCACTCAGTGCTGGCCGGTGCAGACCAACCCAGTCCGAGTCCTTCCTGGCAATGTCACTTATGCATGCGCCTTTGTGGGGCTCCTTCAGACTCTCTGGGCCTCAGCTCCTTATTTGCCAAAGGGGAGAATGACCCCTACTTTGAAGAACAGTTGGCAGAAACTAAAGATAGAGAACACACGGCGCCTGGCGCACAGAAAGTGGCTCTAAAAGGCAGTCGCCTCCGCGCGGTGGGTGCGCTGGGGCGGGGGAGGGGGACTTCCTCGTGGGTTCCTGGCACCATGCTCTCTCGCCCTAGGATTCTCTTGAGTCTTCTAGCACCTTCCTAGGCACCATCCCTTTTTCCTAGAAGGTCCTCTCATTTGGCACCATTCATCAGAAGCCTCTTTGTCTTTCAAAGCCCGTTTCAACATCATACCTCCCTTCTGGCTTGTCTGGTCACCTCCAGCAGACAGGATGTTCCCTGAGTGAGTTTTGCCAGCACCACCACTGGCCACAGTCCCACAGGATTGTCCCTCGGCACACAGCATACCCTCCCTTTGGCAGTGGTTACAAGAAGTATAGGTGTGGAACACCACTTAACGCGCTAAGAATCTACCATACTGAGACAGAGAGGGTAAGTGACTTGGCCATGGTCACACAGCTATGAGGTGGCAAAGACAGAAGGTCAACTCAGGTCTGTCTGGTTCCAAGGCTTCTGCAGCCTTGCTGTTAATCATACTCTTACTTGACCATCTTCATACTCTCCAACTATAATATAAGCCATCGTGGTGTGGCACAAAAACACACAGATCCCAGAGGCAGCTAGAAATGGGTGTAAAGCTTGCTTTTGTCACTGACAAGTTGAGTGACCCTGTGTAAGGCCTTGACCTCTGCGTCTGTTTACCTAGAGTCGCGAGCGGCTCAATGAGATGATGTGACATGTAGCGGTGGGCGCATCCCATGACATGATTCTTACCACTCACGCTCCCGGCCTTCCCCAGGTGCCAGGTTTGCATCCAGAGCGTGGGCTGGGACTTGAGGGCATATACCTGCACCAGCACTGTGCGCTCTGGGGTCCTATGCATCTATTTTTTTCTTCCTGACATCACCACCACAAAGAAGATACTCTTATCACCTCCATTGTACCAAACCACAGCTTAAAGAGGGTGAGAAACTTGCCCTGTGTGACATAACACAGCAGCAGGGCTGGGGTTTGACCCAGATCCCTCTCACCTCAAAGCCCGGGCTCTGAACTGGGATTCCACAGAGCCTCTCCGCAAGGTAGGGAATGGGTGATTCCTCTTCCATCTCTGCTGTGAGACAGTTCAAAGAGGAATCATAAATTCCACCTTAGAGACGGGGAAGTCAAAGCCTGGACATTCAGTGACTTCCCCGGGGACCAAGCCAGTTGACGGCAGAGTCAGTTCTAGAACGCAGGGCTCTTAAATCCGGTGCTCCACTTTCTCATTTGCACTCTGATGCCTGTGGCTTAGCTTCTTGGGATGGAGACACCAGGGCCCTGGGACCTTGGCCAGGAAGTTGAGCCTGGGCTCAAGAAGCCTCCAACCATGGAGGAATTTGCTTTGAAGACAAAGGATGACTCCTGGCAAGGAGAGTCGTTCTTATTTCTGTTCTAGACAAATGGAAAGGCTGCCGCAGATTCTGTGATAAATCTTTTTGCTAAAGATGATGCATCACTTGGGGCTGGTTATATGCACAGTCTTTGGACGTTATACAAGTCAATTACTGAGACCAAGTTCTCAGCACTGAGCAGAGATATTTTCATCGCGTGGCTGTAATGGAGCCAGAGCCTCCCAGGGATCTGGCTGGGAAGCCGGTCCACTTCGAGGTGGTGCCTGAGTGCCTGCCGAGTGGTGGGACTTGGCCCCATGGGTGCCAGGGAGAGGGGCCCCCCGTGCCATCCTCATGGCCTGCCTGCTGTGCTAGCCCCTGAGGTCACCCTGAGAGTGCAGGGCCTCCGTGATTACTCTGTCCAGGGTGCTAACATGCCCTCCCTGTCAGCTGCCTGGAGTTGGGGAAATAGCACGTTCCAAGCCAAACTCCGAGTACAGAGCTGCAAACAGGGCCTTGCTTCCCCAGCCCTGGAAGCACTACCCCCATCCCCCAAGGAGCTCCTTCTATGAGCCCTGACCACTTCGAGGTCATCCAATAGCTCACTGAGGCTGAGGCTGGCCCCTGGGAACTGTCCCGGGCCAGCACATCCAGCTCTCCCTCGCCCCCTAAGCTAAGAGAGCACACAGCTGGTGATCTGAGGTCAGAAATTTTATTTTTTAATTTTTAGCTTTCTAAAGGAAGCCATTTTTAGTGTTTATTTATTTTTTGAGAGAGAGACAGTTAGGCAAAGAGAGAGAGGGAGAGAGAATCCCACACAGGCTCTGCATTGTCAGTGCAAAGCCCAATGTGGGGCTCAAACTCACAAGCCTCGAGATCATGGAGGTCAGGAATTTTAAACCTAATATGTTTTTGCTCCAAGAGCATCATCCTCTAGCCTGAGTGTGGCATTCAGTGTTTCAGAGCTAACGTTTGAGGTCCTGGCAAGAACGCTGGCCTGGGAAGTGTGGGTTTCACTAACTGCTGTGTGGCATTGGGCAAGTATTCAACCTCTCTCAGCCCCAATCTTCTCCTCTAAAAATGTGGCCAGTGGTTCTTCCTAGCTCCGAAATGCTAAGCTGCTTTCTCTGGGATTCCAAGAAGGCAGTCGGAGACGACGGAAGGATAGGAGGGGGCTGACGGTGGTGACCAATTAAGTGGAGAGAGCAGGGGACTGAGTCACGCTAAATGTCATGCTAAAAATGTAGGTTTTATTTTAAAGGTAGTGGAGAGCCAGGGGAAATGTTTAAGCATGGGAGAAGAACTGCCAGATTTAGCAAATAAAAATACCAGACATCTAGTTAAATTTGAACTGGACATCCTGTATTTTATCTGGCAACCTAGCATGGGAGTGACAGAGAAAGCTCGTTGGCCACTGAGTGGAGAATGCATTGGAGGCGACAAAACCTGAAAGCAGGGAGATCATTTAGGAGATGATTATATTCCAGACAATAATTATAAAAGCTAATATTCGTTCAGTACTTATTTCTCACTGGCACTGTTCTAAGTACTTTGCGTGTATGAATGCATCTCCTGGTCACAACAAGGTATAGTATCTAGTATCATTTCCATTTGACAGGCAAGGAGACTGCAGCACAGAGAGGTTAATTAACTTGCCTAGGTCACACAGCTAATGGCAGAGCTGGGGCTGGAGCCAAAAAGCCCCCATACTTAACCAATGCAACATACTGCCACCTGTGGGAGCCAGGAGCCATGCGGGGGGAACTGGGTGACAGCCCCCGGGCAGGAGTTGGGACACTGTGACCAGCAGGGAGAGGAGAAGGGAGCTTGGGAACCGCAGTGTGTCACAGCGACACTCATGTTTTCAGATCCCTTGACATTTTTCCAAGAATTAGGAGGTGCTCGTAAGCAAAAACCTAGCACTTCTTCGGCATCTAACAAACACCAGGCAGGACATATACAGGCATCCTCAAAGTATCTAGGAGGCCTGATGAAGAGGCATGGTGGCTGACTCGATGTAAGGGCAAGAAGGAGGGGAAGGAGGACTTGGATGGAGGGCTCTGGTTTGGGATGGCTGAGGGTGACAGTAGCCAGAGAAAGCATCTGGATGAAGAGCATCATGAGGGGTTGGGCCCCAGGTGTGGGGTGTGGGACAGAAGATGTGTTTCGGTCCAGGACATGCTATAAACATATCAGGTACAAAGCAAAGAGGCAATCAAGGCCCAGAGAGGTGAAGTGAGTATCCTGGAGTCACACAGACTGCAGGTGTTAGAGCCCAAACTGGAAGTGAAGTCTGTTCACTGCGTCTGGGGTGCCTGGCCCAGACAGGGCCCTAATCTAGGTTCTGAAACGGGATGAAAAGGGAGACACCCCAAAATGCAAGTCGTGGTCTGTATACAGGGGCCACTGTTTGATGCAGGTTTTGGGGGGTCTAGGAGCTCAGCTCTGAGAGCAGCTCTGCCCCCTGGAACCCTGAAACCAAAGCGCAGGGCAGAGCTGGGCCGTGTTCGGCACCGTGAGCCATGGGCAGTCTCTCTGCACTGGGTTTTCTCCACCTGGACACAGAGAACAGTGTCCCCGGCAGACTGTCAAAGGAGTCAGGGAAAGAAATGGGAACGCACGCAAGGTACAAATGTAATTTGTGATTGTGCTCTTAGTCTGTTTTTCTGCCGCTGTCACTGGCCCTCCCCCTCACTCCCCCTCCTCTTCCTCCTCTCTCCCCTCCCCCCTACCATTTCCTCATCTTCCACCCCCTCCTTTCAGGCCTTGGGACCCAGCCTGCTCCAGGGATGCAGGGATATCTGCAGATAAGCCGCTTAGGGACAAATGTGCCACCTCAGCCAGCCTGGCTCGCTCCTCACAGTCCCGGACTTTCCGCTCCTCCCCTTGTGTCACACACACTTACACACCACACGGGACATCCCAGCGCAGCACGACCAGCTCCCCCAGCCCTCTCTCCAGCGGACCCCCTCCACCCCTCTCCCTGCATCCACCGGCCTCCGCGGGAGCCCCGCACGCACACACGTACGCTTGCACGCACGCACATGCACGCATGCACGCTGGCTGTTGCCCAGGAGCACCGCCGAGGTGACAGGAGGGACCTACAAGAGGCCCCAGGGCCTGGGGAGGCTCCAGCTTGGTCGGCCTGGAAATGTACAAAGTAGATCTCCAGGGACAGAGCAAGAGACTGACGTCAAACCAAGGCTGAAAATATAATCTGGAAAGTCACACGGTACTGTAAAAAATGAGCCGTCCTCCCCAGCCAGAGACATAAATCCCACCTCTTTGGAGTTTTCAAACAGCAGGGGTGGCCGCTGCTAGCCTCTAGAATGCCTGCCAAGAAGGCCTCGGGGTCCCCAGTGCCCCATACAGGGGCCAGGGCACCCCCTCGCCTCTCCCAAGAGCAGCCAGTGCCATGGGAACTGAGGGACACCAAGCAGGAGATGAGGGGCTCCAGTGTCCACCCCCACCCCAGGTGTCTGGCTAAGTCACAGTGTGGCAGGGATGTGACCTCCCAAACCACACCCAGAGGGCCAAGAGAGCCAGGACTGCCTGGCTGCTCAAGGTCTCTGCCAGCATTATTTTCTGACACCCTTTGCTGTCCTTGGGCAGCCTGCCTTCCCATCTTTTCCTCCACCTACTCACTGTACTTAGTTACTAATAAGTTAATAGGGGAGAAACAGAGAGCCAGAGCTGTCAGATGGCCCAGTCCCAGACCACAGATAGTCCATGTCAGAGGGGCCTCCGGCATCCTTTGGAGCATGGGGTTCTCAAGGACCAGACTTCTTCCTGCTCACAGATGCCCAGACCCGAATGAATGGAGCAGAGGAACCTCAGGCCACGGGGGCAGCCGTGGGATTGTGGCTCTCTGGACCGGCCAGCAGGGGCTTCAGGGCCAGCAACATCAGTGGCAAATGTCTCTGCCCCATCCCTGCCTCCACCCCTTACCCCCACTCCCATCTTGGCTCTTCCTAAGCCCCCAAGAATTAAAGCAGTCCGAAGGAAAGTGACGGAGGCTTCCTGCAGAGTGACTGAGGTTAAATTTTTACCATTCGGTGGCAATCGAGTTAAAAGAGATTGTAAGCTATGTTCGAAAATAAAGAAAGTTTGATTAATCCCGCCTGAGTTGGAGACCGAGGTTCTTATTCTACACACTTCTATATGACTGTGTCTTATTCCTGCTTACTCCCTCTTTCTGGCCTGCCCGGCTCCCACCCCCCAGCTTCTCTGTTTAACACACCAGCTCTGGTGTGGTCCATTCTCTGAGCCCTCCCACCTCATTCCCCATCCCCACCACCATGACCTTCCAGAATAAACTGCTCTGTCCTCTGAGCCTTTCTCCACAATGCGCCTCCTCATGCTGCATCTCAGTGTGTCAGAGACATGTCTGTCTCCTGCTATAGGGCTCCTGTGGGACAGAGCAGCTCGTCACCTCTATAACCTGCAGGGTCAGTCAACCCTGCACGGAGGGCTGGGCTCACCTTCACGGAATCTAACCAAACAAGCTTTGTTCGCACCGTATGGTTAGCTTCTCAGAGGCACTAGAAAGACAGTCCAGCCACCAGATTCCCCTCCTCTGGGCGCCTGTCCACAAAGCTCAGGACCTCAGAGCCCTGACGGTCCTGGGGTGGGACTGGATGGGAAGCAGGGGCAGCTAAGGACAAATCTCCTTCTCTAGATGGTCAAGCGCAGGGTCAAGCGTCAGCGCAACCGAAGCATTGGTATGAAAACCTAAGTCAGAGCATGCCACTCAAAATCCTTTCCCAGGTCCTCATCTCACTGGGGACAAAAACCAGTCCTTTGCATGACCTCAAAGCCCTATGTGATCTGGCCCCCATCATCTCTCTACCTATCTGTGCTCTGCCTCCTCCTTCCTGTTCCCGCTACCACAGGCTTCCTTGAACACTCCACCTCAGGACCTTTGCACCTGCTCTCTCCCATGCTCAAATGTCACCTCTAGGGAGGCCTTTGCTGCCCAAATGTCAGCTCTAGGGAGGCCTTTGCTGCCCACCATGTTTGAAATTAAACACACACACACATATGCTCCCTGTACCTCTTGCTTGCTTTATTTTTCTTCTTATCACTTATCACCAACTGATAACTATATGTTTTATTTATTATTTCTCTCCATCACTGGAATGTAAGCTCAGTCAGGGTAGGAACTTTTGTCTGTTTGATGTTCATTCTTCTCCTCATTGATTCACATGACTCCTTTTAAAATCCCATAACTTGGATCCTGAGACATAAAGTTAACTACTGTTTAAACATCTTATGTTAGATGTTAAGGGAATGAAAGGGGGAAAGAGACCAAAGCATTTGCCTAATGGAAATACATGAATATAAACATAGTCATAAGGAACTACAGAACTTGTTTGCACAAGTGGCCAGAGAAGCATTGATAGCAACTTTCCTCCCCGGCCAGTCCATGTTCCCTTTGCCCCCAGCGAGCACCCCAGTTGGTTGTGGGTCCTTGCCAGGATGAGAATGGGCTTCTGGGGCACATAGTAGGCCTTCACACAATATCTCCTGAGGCAGTGATTAAAAGACTGACCTACACACATAATGTGAAGTGGAGAGAAGACAGGAGCCAGTCTTTGATTTGTGTCAACAGCCAGAAGAGATAAATAATTGACTTTAAAAAGTTCTATTCCCAAGATAACTGCCATTTGCTCAAGTCAAAGAGTTTCCTGTCTGTTTTGCATTTCCCAAGGTGCTATGACATGCAGTCGGAAAGCGGTCTCTCTGGCTGATGCTGAGGACTTATCTGCCACAGTGTCCCCACATCTGTGGAGGGTGGGGGGGCACAGATGGCTCTCTCAGGGCTGGGTGCATGGGAAGACAGGGGGACACTTCGCATTGGGGGACAGCGCACAGAGGAAGGCGGAAGACAGTCCCTCATGCCCCTGCTCACCTCCTTCCCCAACGTCTCCCTCTGGATGGCATTTTACCAGTGCCTCTAGCAAGGCCCAGGGGACGCTGGGGCACTACCACCAGGGCCCCTGCCGGGGCCCCGAGAACCCTTCACTCTCCCTGCGGACCCGGAGCACCACCTCTGCAGTGGCCTCCCCTGAAGGCTGTGAGCTGAGCATTGCTCAAGGCAGTCAGGTCCAGCAGGGAATGCCAAGTCCAGACCCCAGCTCTCTCTGAAAGTGCAGCATTGGCCCTCATCCAGCCACACACCCAGAGAGGCACCCTGCACTAGGAGCTCCGTGAGGGCAGGGAAGGATCTGATTGCTCACCATCAGATTCCCACTTACGGCACTGGCCACATGAGCACCACACAGTTACAAGGGTGACAAGACAGTGCGGCTGAGGGCTGAGGGGCTAAGAGGGGCCTTGGGGTCAGCCCCATCTCGCTGCTGCTACTTACTGAGTGGCTGATCAGTCACTCGTCTCTCTGCTTCTCCCGACTCTTCCTCCGACAAGTGGCAATAGCAATGCCCATCCTGCCCACCGCTTATGTCAATGTGTGACCCTCTGTCTATCGTGAAGCAGTGGATGGTGGGCAGAGCTCGCCCTGCCGCCCGCGCGTCGCTCAGGTGCCACAGCAAGGGCTTCCTCGGGGGTGTCCTCCACCAGACACATGTCCCCTCTTGCTCACTGATGCCTCCCACTGTGCCATGTGCCCACAGAAAGAAACACCCTGTAGCAGGCCGAGTTCCACCGGGGCGGCAGAGCCAAAGGAGACCTGCCACAGGTAAGGGGACCTGGCTACGTGGGCAGGAAAGGAAGATCGTGGGCAGCCCAATTCACTGGCACCAGTCGAAGCTGTTGGCCATGCCTGAGTTCCTCCCAGGGAAGGCTTAAGCCTTCTCTTAAAGGGCTTCCAACTGATTGAGCCAGGCCCACCCAGGATAATCTCCATAACTTCAAGTCAGCTGATTTGGGAGGGACTTTAATCGCAAGTGCAGCATCTGTTTGCAGTGGCCCCTGGATTCATGTTTGAATAACTGGGAGAAGGACAGTGATTCGACAAAAGGGCTGCTGCCCGCTCCTGTGCTCCAGCTTTCACGAGAGAGACGATCATTTGCAGCTCCCCATCTGGACATGCGGTAGAAGGGGAATTCCGGGCAAAGTAATTTAGCACAGCAAAGCCAGGCCGCCACAAAGCCAGCACACACTCCATTGGCTTAAATCTGCATAAAGACCCAATCATCACACCTCATGTGGACATACATGTCACCATCTACAAAGCATATCTGAATTCCATTGCCTTGCCTAATCCTCTTGACAGCTCTCTGGAGGGAATTTAATTTATTTCATTTCACAGGTGACTCACCCAACCTCACACACGGCTGGGAAGTGCCAGAGCTGGACCTTGAACCTGCCTTGATCTGACTCATGCATGCCCTCACCAGACAGTGAGTTTGATAAGGGGAGAGAATCTTTGGTTTCTGGATGCACTTTAGGAAAGATGAAAGGAATAGGGACCCAGGTCTTTAAGACAATCTGCCTAAATTTTGGTTTTGCTGGTATTTTAGTCTCCCACACATGGTGCTAAAAAGGTCATGTTTCTTTCTTAGGTTACATATTCGTTCTTCTAAAGATTAAATTATATTTAATCTTCTCCAGGCTTCCATCCTTCCAGTCCAGAATGAAATTCGATTTGCTGTTATGTATAGGGGCTTGGCTTACCCAGCTCTCCGTCAGAGGTGGGCAGATTCTGGGGTCTCCCACATTACCGAACATGCAGGGAAGGGCCCACTCTGTCTGCACGGATACACTCACTGACCAGATCTCATGAATGGTGGTGGTCCTCTGCTTCTGGGCAGGTTTGGGGCAAGGGTCTCTGCTGAGAGTCAACCTTCTTAGGGCACCCAGCAACCCTTATCCTCAGGCCCTGCCATGCCCTGGAGCCCCACAGGGAAGTATTGGGACCACCCTACCCTTCCCTTTTAGCCTGCTTGCCTCCAATTTTCCTCCACTGCCTCCTCCTACAAAGACAGTCCAGCGTAATCCCCTCAGTGAGCCTGAGATTTTATAAAAGAAAAACCAGGAAAAGATGACAGTGGTCTTCTAGGTGCCTGACAACCGATGCTTTGGGCCCTCCCCCTCCCCCAAATGTGACCAATGATCATACTGAACAATGATCAGACTTACTGAGCACATATTACATTCTACGCACTTCACTCGTGTTAATTCATTGAATCCTGTTAATAGGTCTCTAAGGTAGATCCTATTGCTTTGGCCACTCTTTCATACGAGGAAATGGGCTCAAGTAATAATTCTGACTCCAGGGCCTGTGCTGGTCACAGCCACTGCTCTCTGTGCTGTCTCCCACCAAAACCTGGTGTCAGGCAAGCTTACAAAAGGGCCTGTCTGTGGTCTTGGGATGGAGGAAGGGCAGTTAGCCACCAAATAAGATTCAGTCACAAACTGAAGTCGCAAATGATCCCAGACTGGTGGGGAAGGGAGGGAAGTAGGAGAGAGGAGGAAAGGATTCCAATACCTGGTTCCTCTCTATACCAGCCCCATGGTCCTGAAATACAAAACCTTTCAAGTAATCTTAAACTTTCATGTTTGTTGAGAGGACCAAAAGAGTAAAAGTATGTGAGAACTCTTTGTAAAGTCTAAACTCTGTGGATGTTTGCATTAAGGGCCAGAATATCTGCATTGCCAATGTCTGGGTTTAATAATTTTAACTTTGGCAGGCCATGAAGTCAGGTCACTGTGCTGAGAGCTAGAGGACCCAGCAAGAAGCTCTCCTGCACACAAAGACAGAGAGAGGTGGGCAGAGAGACAGAGAGAATTTGTTTTCCCAGACTCCTTTGCAGCTAGGGCCCACATGTGACTGAATTCTACCAGCAAAAATCCCTTGGATGACATTGGGAGGGGGAGTGGAGGTAGAAAGAAATGAGAGGCTAGCAGGTGGGATAAGGGAGATTAAGTCTCTGGAGTCAGAACGAAAACACAAATTCAAAAAGATACATGCATCCCTTACGTTTATTGCAGCATAATTTTACAAGAGTCAAAATATGGAAGCAGACGGATTGTCCATCAATAGATGAATGGCTAAGAAAAATGTGGTATATGTGGTAAATGTCACACATCCATGACGAGTTTGTGTCATTTGAGATGACATGGATAGAGCTAGAGGGCATGATGCTACGTGAAATACATTAGACCGAGTAAGACAACTACCGTGTGCTTCCACTCATAAACGGAATCTGAAACAAACAAACAAACAAAAAAAAAAAACAAAAAGCAGAATCAGACCTCTAAATACCAGGAACAAACTAATGGCTGCCAGAGGCAAGGGGAGTAGGGAGTGAGCAAAATGGGTGAAAGGGAGACAGAGATACAGCCTTCCAGTGACAGAAGGGATAAGTCACAGAATAAAAGGAACAACATAAGGCATCTAGTCAATAGTATCATAATAGCAACATAATGGGACAGATGGTAGCTACACTCCGGTGAACAAAGCAGAATCTATAAACCTCAAAGAGACTCTTAAATCGCTAAGTTGTACACCTGAAACTAATGTAGCATCGGGTGTCACCTGTACTCAAAGAAAAGGAAAGAAAAAAAGAAGTCTGGTGGGCCAGCGGCGGCAGGTTTCCGGCCTCCTCCCTGGGCAGCGGAGGGCCGTGCTCCTCCTGCCTGGGTCTTGGGTCTCTCTCTCCAAGGTTCTCTAAACTACCTAATATCCTCTAATAAATTCCTTTCTGCTTACATCAGCCAGAGTGAAATCTCTTGTCCCAGATTGGTATCAGAAGGGTTTCCAAGAAACCCTCAAGGAATTGAGAATCTGGGACTCGTTTTCTGAACAAGTTGCATTTCCAGACAACGGAACACTGGTGAGCCTCGGAGGAGGGGACTTTGGTGGTGGGTGGCACACTGTCCTGAAACAGCTACTGCCACCGGCTGAGTCCTCCCCAGGAAGGTGCCCGCGGGACACAGGACTTTGGCAGCTGAGCGGCTGCTGAAGTGAATCTTTCACTTGTTGCAAAGTTAAAACGTACTTTGGTCTGTGGAAAGTCTATGGAATAAACAACAAGGAGGGAAAAAAGATAATGAGGGAGAGAAAGAAAGTTAAGATGTATCAACTAATTGCAAAGGCTGGAGTTATTTGGATCTTGATTTGAGCAAACTGTTTAAGAAGGGGGGACAAGACTAGGGAAATTTGAACCTTGACTGGAAATTTGATTGTATTAAGATATTAATGTTACATTTTAAATATGGAATAACAGTATTGTGCTTATGTTTTACAAAGTCACCTATTTTTTTTTTTTAATTTTTTAATGTTTATTTTTGAGAGACAGAATTCGATGCAGGCTCCAGGCTCTAAGCTGTCAGCACAGAGCCCAACGCAGGATTTGAACTCCTGAACTGCAAGATCATGACTTGAGCTGAAGTCAGACACTTACCCGACTGAGCCACCCAGGCGCCCCACAAGGTCACCTTTTCTAGAAGCACACCGAAATACTTCTGAAACATTTTAGGAGATTTGCTTCAGAACAATCCAGTGAACTGAGCCACCCCACTCCCTGCCATAAATCCCTTTACATGCAAACCAGCTAGAGAACGTTCTGGTGACTGCAGCGGTGGGGGTGGGGGGTAATATGAGACTAAGCCTTAATTCTGCACAGTATTTTAGGGTTTACAAAACACTTTCACATATGTCATGGCGTGGGTGCCCTTAACTACCCCACAAGGGGGGCATTGCTATCTCCACTGAACAGATGAGCCCACAGCGGGTCAGACCAAGCAACCAAGCCAAACTCTCACACAGTTAGGGAGCGTCTCAAGACTCAGTCTCAAGTCTTCCGATGCCAGGTCTCTATTGTCTCTCGTAGTCCTGCCTCCCTCTCCTCACAGGCCACCGCAGTCACCGCAGAGAGGAGGGGGCTCTAGGGCTAAGATGACTACAGAAAACACAGCCGTCCAGAGAGACACAGAGTCTGGAGAGACTCCTCACTCTGCTTAAGATCAGTATGATCCTCCCCCTGTCCCTGCGTCTCGGCCCAGTGATGGCCCCAACGGGGAGGCTTCATCAAAGCCTTGGGGTCTGAGCACCCCCTGCTTTTCTCCTTCTGCCAGGCCGTGCTGGAGAGCGGGGTAAGGGGGTCAGGAAAGGCAGCCACTCAGGCTACAGCCCTGTCACCCCAGCTCTGTCCCCAAAGCCCCTGTGTGTGGAAGGGGGTGTAGTTGGTATTGGCAGGAAAAATAGTGGAAGGGGCTGAGGGCCCTGAGAGCACGGAGTCTTTTTCCAATGCTTGATCGTCCAAGTTTAAGTAGCAGCAGTGGCCTGAGGGTGTCTGGGTGAGAGGAGGAAGGGGTGGTGAGCTCCAGGGGCCTCTCCTCTGCCCTCTCTGACGGACAACAACTTTGACCCTAGGGTTTGAGCTCATAACTAATGTCCCAGGCGCGGGTGCCCTGGGGCCTCTCCAAGGGCAGCTGGCCGACAAGGCCGACTGAGCCGGGCCTGGTGGGCCGTGACAGGTTTACGGCCAGCTGGCCCACAGTAGTTACCTCAGATTTATCACCCTTCTCCGAGGGCAGAGGGAGCTGCTAAAGGCACCAGGGAGCCCTTAAATCACCACAATGGGAAATGCTGCCGGAGGGAGAGGAGGGCTAGTGAGGGCTAGTAAGCAGGAGTCATCCTGAGGGCTTGGGCTTCCTGCTGGCTCCTACAGTCCTTTCCAGAGGGTTACTGACAGCGCTGGAGCCCCGTGGAGCCAAGTAGCCCCTCAGGGAGGGGCCAGGAAGGACTGTAGGGAATGACCCAGGAGAATGAGGGTGCCTAGTTCCTGCTGGGCTGGCCTGGGTGGGGCCATGCAAGTGCAGGGACCCAGCACCCAAACTGCTGGCGCCATGACTTGGAGAAGCAACTCGATGCTGTTGCCGGCACTGCATGTGTGCCTGCCTGAGCAGTCCTTCCTCCCTGGCAGCACGTCCCTCTGCAAGCAGGCTGTTTGCAGCCAGGCCATGTGTGTAGACATCTGTGCCCTTTGTCTGGGTGTGTGTCTGCTTAGTTTTCTATGTCAGCAAACAGGTGCATGCGTGCACTGAGGCCATTTCCCATTGCACCTGAGCACAGGGCTGGCTAGATACACCTGTGACTCAGTGTTGCATACTCAGGCAGGTGGGGTGCAGGGTCTGGACCTATTCAAAGGTAGTAGCTTCCGGGTCCCTGTCCGTGCCTATGCACTGGATGAGTCTGAGTAAATGCAGGAGAAAGAAGACACCAGGAAGACAAGGAGAGGAGCTGGTGGTGGCATTCCGTAGGACAACTAGGGATGACTGAGTGAATGGGAAGAAAGGCAGGCAGTGGATGAATGCAGAGACATAAGAAGCAGAGAAAAAGAGCAGTTGCTCAAAGGAAGTGTCCAGATGTCCACATAATGCAGTCAACTCAGCCCCACATGTGGTCAGAGAGAACAGGAGGGAAAGGGTAAGAGGAGAAGTACAGGAAGAAACCCAGAAAGGACAGGGAAAGGAGAAAGGTGACCCAAGAGGGGATGGGTAGGGCGAGGCAGCCGGCGGGAACACCATCTGCTCTAGAGGACCCCAATACCCAGGCTTCACAGTTGGTCTAGCTCCTTAAGCAGCAGCTGGCCCCAGAAGCTGGACTCTCCCCCAGGGCAGCCTGGCCTCTGGCCACCCCCTCTGCCACAGGCTGGTAGCCTCTCAAGCCAGGCTCAGAGCAGAGAGAGAGCAATCCGTGCTGGGGCAGGGAGTTAAAGGATAAGCATGCCATCTCGGAGGGTTCACACAGAGAAGAGTCTGTTCTCTGACATCCATGGGCTGACGTGCACGTGCAGGTACCACTGCAAAGCCCAGCAGCCACCCAGTACACACACGTGGGCACCCACGTGTCCAGCTTCATGTCCCCGCATGTCCTGATGACACGGGGCATCACCTGGACCCACCAAAATTGGTCCACACCACCTCTTCCTGCAGCCCCAGCAGCTCCCAGGCTTGGCTCTGCAAAGTCCTCCTTTCTGTCCCTGAATATGCTGTGTGGGATCTTCTGGCTGGGCTGCCTGGGCCGGGCTGGGCTGGTGGGGCTCCAGCAGCCTGAGCCCCAAAAAGCAAGATGTGGACCTTAACCCTGCAAGTGGCACACCATCTCCAGCTCATTTTACAAACCCAGCTCTGCCACCGTACTTACACCCCACCCTACAGGTTTGAGATTTAGGGGTTGTCTTTGTGTTTACAGGGCGGGTGTGCAGCTTGGGGGTGTCCAGGTGGCTGGAGTTGTCACAAGGCACCCAGCAAGGTCAGAAGCTGGGCATGCTAAGCCAAACGACAGTTCCCCAGGTGTGACATGTGGAGCCTAGGTGTCAGGAAAAGCCCCTCATGTGTCCTTCGACTGCCCTCCTTTCCCATCCTTCACTGGCTCAAATGCTACCTCCCCCTTGAAGCCTCCCTGAGGCTCAGCTGGAGTGACTGCTCACCTGTGCTCCCACAGCTTAGGGCTGAATCTAACCCTTTAATAATAAGTTGACTTCCTATCAGTGATGTCATTCATATATACAAAACTACATACACAACATGCACTATGGTGGAAAGGCTGCAAGATGGCCCCCATGATCTCCTGTTGGTGTCTGTGCCTGTGTGAGATCTCTTCCTCAAGAATGTGGGCAGAATCTGTTACTTGCTTTTAATAAAACCAGGCAGGCAGGGTCTCTATAGCCCCTGGAACACTGTTAAGTCCCTGGCTTCTCCAACATCTATAAGGGCTTCCATCCAAAAAGACCATTCCTTGCCCCATCATTTAGGCTAGTGGCAACAGCGATGTTCTGCTAGCAACCCACACATCACAACTCAATAGGGGCTGTGGTGGGACATTGGGGCTTCTCCGAACCCCCTCTGCTGTACTGTCAGCAAGGGACAGCAGGGGGCACGCTCCTTTCCGCCTTGTCAGAAAGACAGAGCTCCTCATCTGCCAGCCTAAGTCCCTAGCACAAAGCTTGGCACACAGTAGGACTGCCACCAGTGTTTCTTGATGGAAAAACAAAGGACTGATCAAATAACACACAAATGAGGAGGCTGTGCCTGTTTCCATTGGAAAGACCATTTTGCCAGGAACCAGGGGACTGAGGGCATTGGCCCAGAGGTAGTCCATGAAGGAACTAGGAGATGCCAGATTCCTCTGTGGATAGAGACACAAAGCTGGCTGTCCTGAGATACTTCTACTTGAGCAAAGTTAGTACCTGGGGTGTCTGGGGGGAGAACTTGTGTGTCTTTCCGGTGGAACAGAAGTGCTGTGGGAAATTAAGTGGCAGAGCTATATGCCAAAGGCTGTAGTTCAGAAAGAGCACCTTCCCCATTCCCACCACCCCTAACAGGTGAAAGCTGTAAAGGGAACAGGGAGCCTTCAGTGGGTTTGCTGGTACAGGCTTAAACTTGAAATAAGGTGAACTGGGCACAGAGAAGGATCTCCATGGCAGGCAGCCCAGGAGCTGGGGTTCTCCATACAGAATAGGGTTCTCACCTACTTCTGGGATTTCGGCCCCCAGCCTCCTAATGCACCACCTGCTGCTCCCTGATACCTGTAAATTCTCCCACGGGGGCAGGGGGAGGGAGGACACAGTCTGTAGGCGCAGAATGAGGAACTTGGTATTGGGTACAACGTTCCAGGGAGAGGTCAGAAGCATGTTCTCATTAAGTGCCAAGTGGTAGTGCATGCGCACCCTCTCCTGTGGCAGGGGTGCGGGGGGCCTTGGGAAGGGCGGTGTGGGCAGCTGGAGGCATCCACAGCACAAGGAGCAGAACACCTTTCCTTCGGCTCCTTGGGGACTGGAGTCCCCCTCCCCTGCAGTGCTGGGGACAGAAGCATTGGAGGTGGCTGGCTGCTCTCATTGGCCCTGAGACTCCCACTAACTAGAGAGAAAACAAAGGCTTCCCCGTCTTTCATGCCAGCTTCTCTCCACGAGAGGAATAAAACGGCTCACTTATTTTTATCACCCACAGATTTCTTGGGAAACGGGCTATTAGTTCCCCTAATGTAAAGATAATAGGCTCATCCCCTTTGGCAAATGGCACAGCCCCAGCACAAATGCTCACAGAACCTCCAGAAAGCCTCTTCCTGGGTGCCGGAGCAGGACCAGAGCGGAAGTGAGGAGCAGGCTGGTGGCTTCCCACCCCAGCCTGTGGGTGCTGGCACAGCCGTCCCAGGCCGAGTCCTCAGGGCCTCAGGGAGAGGGCACACCTGACCAAGCTCACTCCCTCCAAGGCCCGACTTTCCTCTCCTCTTGGCTGGTCGGGGCGGGGGGCGGGGGAGGTAGGCCGGGGCACTGGCAAGAGGGGATGGACATTGGCTGAATGAGGGTCACTCTGCCACTAACTAACTTTAACTCACCCCAAACTTATATACTAATAGGCTACTGTTGACCGAAAGCCTTACCAATATGTAAGCAGTCCATTAATACATATTTTGTGTTTATTACGTGTTATATGCCATATTCTTACAATAAAGGAAGCAAGAAGAAAGAAAGTGTTATTAAGAAAATCATAAAAGGGGGCACCTGGATGGCTCAAGCAGTTGAGCATCTGACTTGGGCTCAGGTCACGATCTCACGGTTCATGAGTTCGAGCCCCACAATGGGCTTGCTGCTGTCAGCACACAGTCTGCTTTGGGTCCTCTGTCTCTCTCTCTCTCTCTCTCTCTCTCTCTGCTCCTCCCCCGCTCTCAAAAATAAATATTATTTGGTAAATAAATAGTTTAGAAAAAGAAAATTCCAAGGAAAATGCAGTTACAGAAAATATCCACCTAGAAGCGGACCTGTTCAGACCTGCATTGTTCAAGGCTCAACTGATTAACAATCCCCACCTAACAGGTGCAAAACTTTGCAGGAGACAGGGAAGGTAAGTTAACCAAAGTCACACAGCAAGGCCATGACTGAGCAAGGACTGGAATCTGTCACAGGGCCCCTGGGCCAAGGACAGATGGTTTCCAGGGAAGTGGGTCCTGCGTGTTCCTTTCAGGACATTGTCCTTCGTGCTCTGCCCTCTACCTCCGGCACAGGACGGAACCACAGTAACAGCACCTCAGGGACTGGGAAGGACAGGCTCTCAGGGAGCTCTGTGCCCCGTCACACCCAGGGCGGGGGCTGCTTGGCCCTTGGCAAGCACCGCTCTCTCACCAGAAGGGAGGAAGAAGCCTGGCTTTCCTGCTGCCTGCGAGACCGGCCCCTCCAAGCTGAGCCCGGGGCCCTGAGAGGTGGTGGCTTTACCTGGGTACAGTCACACGGGCTGTACTCTATTTTCATGGTGCTGCTTTACTTGTCACATTTCTGCCCCATCTCTCCGTCCAGGCCACATGCACTGTAGGCACAAGGATGTCAACTGGTACCTTTCTTGCTCCCAGGGAGCAGGTGGGGCTCAGGGACACCCACTGATGGATGAGACTTGGGGTGGGGATGAGGCAAGAGTCTGTCATGCTGCCCACAGTGAGTGACTGTGCCAATCACCTCTTCTGCCCAAGCCTCGGTCCCCTGTCCTCTTTGTCTGTGTATCTCCCTAAGAATCCAGGTCTGACACCCAGTAGGTGCTCCCCGCACCCCTGCCTCTGCTAGCCCTGCCCCTTGAGCGATGAAAGCACAAGCAGACAGTGGGGTCAGCCTTACGCAGGGAAAGGGGCACTGCTGCCCGATATTCCTCACTTCTTGGCTGTCACACACCTGGAGGGCAGGTGCCATGGCCTGGGGACAGACAAAAATGAACTCACATATCTGTCTTTCTGCCCCAAAGGAGAAAGGTCTGTCTAAAGCCATGGAGACTTTAGGCAGAAGGTTTGATGTAGCCTGGAAGGTTGCCTAGGGGGTGTCCAGCCCAGGAGGGGGAGTCTACCTTTGACCACCCCCTTAGGGTCACCCACGGGGTGATGGGAACCCTGCCAGGGATGGTAATGGGGGTGGAATCATACTGTGTCTCAGAGGGGGTACCACAGACCCAAGAGAGGACAAAGGGCTCCAGATGCTCTGAGTTTCAGAAAGGGGTGCAGATGCACCTCCCTCAGCAGGAACTAGAGGGGTGTCACCAGGAAGCACAAACGGATGAGACCAGGCAGATTTGAACATGCAAATGAGTAGGATGGACCAGTTTACTGATCAGCTTTCCCCTCTTCCTCCTTCTCCTCTGCTTCCTCCTCCTCCTCCTTCATCTTGTCTTGGGGCTCCGAGGTCCCTGCCTCGGGCTCCTTCTCCCGCGGGGGCTCCACTACCGGCTCCTCCACCAGGAGGCGCTGTGCCAGCCCCTCCAGGTCGCCCAGGCTTGTCTTCTGCAGGCGCCCCTGGTGCTCCCGCCTCAGCAGCTGCAGCACTGCCTTGGCGTCCGGGTGCTCACAGTGCTTGGCTAGGACCAGGTCCAGGTGGTGCCACAGGGACTGGGGCTGGCAGGCCTCCTCCTCCTCGACAGCTGACTTTGCCAGGGGCCGCATGATGACCTTGATGGAGGCATTGGGTCCAATGCGGTAATCGGAGAGACGCTTGTCATCAGCCAGAAGCTGGCCTCAGAAGAGCAGGTGCTGCTGCTTCCCGGACACTTGCAGTCTCTCTGACACCAGCTTCTTCAGCGTGACCACGCTCTCTTGCCCTGACACCTTTACACTGCATCTCCGGCCCAGAAGCAGCTTGACCGTGAGGAACATCAGGCCACGAATGGAATCAGGAGGGATCCATGCTCTGCAGCAGTCCTGAGGATTAAGGACTGGTGGTGCCCAAGAAGGTGACTTCTCCCTATCAGTGGAGGGCGGTGGTCCCCGGAGGCGGCAGGGGGCGGGACAGCCATTGGCTAATGCACAGTGACGTCACAATGCTGCAGGGGAGCACATTTTGAGTGGGGGACTTTGGCAAAGTTAGATGGACATTTCTCCCTTCATTTCTCCATGAAGGGAGAAAGGAGGTGAGAAGAAGAGAAAAGGATGGTTAGGAAAGTAAACACAGGAGGGGGAGAAAGGAGAGTGGGAAAGGGAGGGAACAGATCCTCACTGACTCATTCAACACATAGGTATTGTGTGCCTTCTACACCAGGACCTGTCCCTAAGGAGACATCATACCACAATGGATACTTTCTGCCTTCACGGAGCCTTCAGCCTAGTGAGCCGGCTAGCATTCGTCAAGTGCCTTCTTTCTGCTAAGCACTTTCACACTCCCTTGGACTACGTTTCCCAGAAAAAGACACTGAGACAGGGATTCAAGGGCACGTATGTAGTTGGGAGGTGATCCCAGGACCCACCAGCAGTGGGGTGAGGAGGTGAGACCAGGAATTGAGGGAAGAGAAGGCTGAAGGAATGAGCCAGATGTCTTTGTGAGTAACCGGGAGGCTTCAGTCCTGCTGGGGGCTCTGGAAGGCTGCGTAGCATCCACCTGCATGGTACTGGATCTGTGTGCTTGGGCCCCTGCCTGGGTTGGTGGGGATGCTAACCCCTTGGCTGCATGGCCCACACGGTGCCATGCTCCTGTGACCAGAAAAAAACCTTGGGCAGAGATCTGCAGATTCTTGTGGGGGGTGGGAGGTGCGCCTCAGGTGTTCAGGAACATGAGCATGGAGAGGACAGAACGGCTTCACCACCCGTGTCTGCATCGGGGGACTCGCCCTGTCGAATCCTCACAACCTGGGAGGCATCATCTGCCAGAGGAGACGCGGAACTCACCTTAATCACACTGCATAGCTCGTGTCTTCACCACCAGTGAGTGTTGCCTCCTGGAACATCTGCTCGGAGGCTTCAGTGTGCAGGGCACTCAGCAGACCCCCAGGGCTCAAAGGTGAATAAGGAACATGCACAGGGCCCCTACCATGTCAGCTACATCTAAGGTCTCCTGGGTCAAGCCCTTCATATATGCTGGCACAAGCCCAGGGGGAAGGCATCATCGTAATTGCATTTTAGAAATGAGTGAGCACGAAGATCTGGGTGACATCCTGCCACCAGTGGGGTGATTTTTCTGCCCCTCCCGGCTCCCTTGCTCTCCATGCTCCACTGTGCTCAGCAAACTCTCCTCTCCTGCCTCCTCTCCTCTCCCTCCATTCAGCCTGGGCTACACTTGAACGCTCCAGGGGTGCCTGGGTGACTCAGTCAGTAGAGCACACCACTGGCTCAGGTCTTGATCTCACAGCTCGTGGGTTCGAACCCCATGTTGCGCTTTGCACTGACAGCCTGGAACCTGCTTTGGATTCTGTCTTCCTCTCTCTCTGCCACTCTTCTGCTTGCACATGTGCTTTCTCTCTCAAAAACAAATAAACATTTAAAAAAATCTCCTTCAGGCTGCCAACCCACTTGGACTTTCCAGATGTTGCCTTTCCATAGCATCCAGCCCTGGTCCCCCATCCAGGGTCACTCCACACACCGCCCCTCTCTTCGGGCCCTGGCAGCTTCAGCCTCGTTCTCGCTTTCAGCAGTCACCCAAATTCTAGTCCATAGGGAAACCAAGCCCATAAGTCAAGAAATCCCTGAAATCTTGCCCTTTCCCACAGACCAGAGTGCTACCACAGGCCCCCTGCTGCTTCCACACCTCCTTCCTCCTCCTCTCCCTTAACTGAGCCCTCTTGTTTTTTCCCTTCTTCAGAAAGGTCTCCAAAACCCACGTCTCATCTACATCTGTGCTGACCCCCAGACAATTCACCTGCCGCTGTCTGGGGCTCAGAATTCATAGTTCATCTCCTCTCTCCAGTCCCCCCACCTCCCTCGAGTCCATTCGTGCCACAACCGAAGGACTCTTCCTAAATAAAAGTGAGCCAAGTCCCTCCTCTGTGTAACACCATCCAGTTTAATCCTTTTAGCCTTTGGAATCAAAATCAGCCTCCTCAGCCCAGCATCCCAGGGCACCACGGCCAGCCCTGCTTGCCACCCAAACATCATTGCTCCCCACTCCAGCCAACCACCTGCCATTTCCTCTACTTGCGTGTCCCATGTGAAGTCTTAAATGCTAGTTAAAAATCACCTCCTCCATGAAGCCTTCTCTGCTGTCCCCAGTCCTGGGTGGAGCCAGTCCCACCTCCCTGCATCTACTACTCCCGTTGAACATACCTGTGTGGATGCACCTGGCATGTGTCTGTGTCTCCCTTACTGACTATCAGGAGGGAGTAAGTCTTAACCAGTCTTTCTATCCCCTCCCACCAGCACAGAGCCGGGTACCCAGAAAGTTTCAAGTCACGTCTTCTGAATGAAGATAACATTTACACATGCTGAGCTATGCAGGAGGATGCAGGGTCCAGTATGACAGGCTGTGGAAAGATATAAACCTGCCTGCAGCCTCTCTCTGGGCCCCTCCCTCTTCCCCTAGAGAGAAGAAAATCCAACATTACACAAAGAATAAATCAGCAAGTGATTCTAATCTTTACCAAAGGATCTGCTGTAGTATTCCTTAAATAGTCAACTCCCTTGGTGCATCTGAAATAAGACAGAATTTGCAAATGTGCATAGAGTATGGGCCTCCCCCCTCACCCCCACCCCACCCTGCTCCGTGGATTCCATGATATCAGGGCATCTGCGCAGAGGGAGTAACTCGGGGATGAGGCTTCTCCCCGGCCTACTGGGAGCTCCCAGCCTCTGGAAGAGAGGACCCTGTAGTGGACAAAGCAGGGGATGGCCAGGATTGAGGACATACCATATGATGCCCAGAGCAGAGCTAATCCAAGAAGGCTTTCTGGAGGTGGCCAAAGTTTGAGTTGTCTTCTGCAGGACACAAAAGGTGAGATGGGGGAGAGGGTGGCTTGCAATCTCTCTCTCTGGCTATGGGACTTCTGAGGAAAGTGGCAGAAGCCAGAGTTCCAATCATGAAGGGAGGAAAAACAAGCCGCCTGCCTCGCCTCTCCCCCTCAGCCATCTACCCAGAGGGGTGCTACCCAGGTCACTGGCAGTACTGGGGAAGGGCTTGGTTTCTAGAGGCAGGTGAGAGCCATATTTCAGGCTCCATCTCTCTAAGGCTACTTGAAACCCCCGTGACAGGGCTTTTGAGGGCCACAACTGCTGATTTATGCTTTTCAAAGCAGGCTCTCTGGTCTAGAGAGTCCCATGGTCCTAAAGGGCCATGTGGAGAGAAGTGGCAGAATAAGAGCTGTCCCAGGAAACTGAGAGAGATGATCACCACCCGTCCCCTCCCCCCCGTGCCTGGAGCTCCCATTGCCTTCCCCCAGGGGGACAAGAGGGGCACCTTGCTGGGCCCTCAAGTCATAGTTGGAACCTGGAAATTTTATAATGGTTCCCATGTAATTGCCTGTCTTAATTATGCAATCAGCATGAGCAAATGTAATCGTCTAATCAGAGCATGCAATCAGACAATGATTGTCGTCATTGGGGGGGAAGGTTAGCAGGAATGACTGAGTTTCTGACTTGGGGGAAAGGAACGAGCACGTGCAAAGGAGAACGCCGGACAGCAGGGCAGGCTCAGCCCCTCTCACAAACAACAACAAACACTTGTGTGTCACTGGGAAACAAGCACCGTGTCTGCGTGGAGGGATGGGTCCGGGGACATGTCTGGAGGCCCCGGCCATACTCCTGAATGGACTGACGGAACATTGGTACAAGGAGGCAGTGAAAAAGTAAAAAGCCCTGTGCCCATCTGCCAGCCTTAAGCAAGCCTGTTATTGAGGTTTGTTCGCCTTCTGGGTCTCATGGGGGTGTGGCCAATGCTCAGCCTCCCTCGCAGGGTGGCTATGAGGCCCAGAGGAGGCAGGTTACCCACCAGGACCCAGTGCAGTGCTGATCCCTGATGGCTTTCAGTACGCATTTATATAAACTTATAAATGTAAATGTGGGCTCTGTCACCCCCGGCTGTCAGGGAAGACCCCATGACACCCAGAAGCGTGCCCAAAGCATGACTGCCTGAGGGCCGGGGTCAGCTCTCATTGCCTGCACAAGTAGCTGGGCCTCCCAGGATCTGCAGACCCGGCCAGCCAAGGGGGAAAAGGCCCAAGATGCTCACTGATGGCAGGGGGGAGCTCTGGACTCTGGGGAGAGCACAACCACCCCCTGGGGCCGCACAAGAGGCTCATCGAAAAACCAGGTTACGATCTCTGCCCCTGTCCCTCCCTGGGCAAGTCATCAAGTTATTGCACTTGAACAGCATCAGGCTGGCGTCCAGGGGAGGGACCAGGAGAGACAGGGAAGAGAGAACACAGAGGACCTGTGGGAGAAACAGCCATGGAGACAAAGCCAGCAAAAGACAGATGGAGGGACAGAAAGAGGAGCGGAGAGGAGTGGAGAGGAAGAGGGCTGAGCACAGGAGGGGCAGAAAGGGGGATACAAAGAGAAGCAAGGAAGGAACAGGAGAGGACGTACAGGGTCCAGGAGCAGCACGGAGACACCTGAGCTAGGAAAGCAAAGCGTGGAAAAAAACAAAGCAAGAAGGAACTGTTAATGCAAAAAAAGCACAACAGAGATTTCTGTAGCCTTCTTCTGAGAGCAGAGCCCCTCTCCTCTCTCCTTACAGCTTGCGATGGTCCGCAGCAAACTCTGGCAGAGAGAGTGGAGCCTGGGCTGTTCACTGACAGAGGGGCTGAGAGCCTGGAGTGACTGGGGCCCCCTGCAGCCTCCGCCCCTACCCCAGCCCCACCTTTCATCAGCAGCTCCTGGGCACCAGCAGGGCCCACACGGTGCGGGGTGCTCTCTGACACTCTGGTGAAGAGACTGCCCACAGGCCCACTGCCGTGCTGCCTGAGACTCCACTCAGCCGGTGCCACTCCTGTAGCTGCCATCAGGGAGCCCTGCCCTTTCGAGGACGGGTCTCTCAGACTCCTCGGTGCTCAGGCAGGCCTAGCCCAGGACAGACAGACAGCTCTTTAGGCGGCCCCTACCCCCAGCTGCTCTCTGTACTGCCTGGCACATAGTAGGTACTTGGTGGGTAAATGAAACCCCTTGCCCAGTCCTTATCCACTGGCTGCCACTGATCTCACAAAAATGGGTCTGTGGCTGCTCCAGGGGCTCCCCAAGATCCCCCTGCCAGGTCTCAGGGAACTGAGGCCTAGGTGTGCAGGCCCGGCTAGGCAGGGCCCAGGGAGCTGGAGTGGAAGGAGGGTGGCAGATGGCCCTAGGCCTTGGGGACCATCCTGGCCCTCCCCTTGCCAACTTGTGGGCGGCCCAGTCTCTCTCCTGGCCTTGGTCCCAGCACCAGACCTTGGTTCTCGCAGCCGACAACCCTGGTCCTGCCCCTGCGCTGCTGTCTGGGGCCCTAGAGAAGGGCCGGAGGCAGCTCAGAAGCCTAGCCCTGTCCCTCATGGGGCTCAGACTCACACACCTGGAAAACCCCGAGGGGCTGTGGCCCGCTGTGACCACTAGATGTCACTGGTGACCTCCCAGCTGGCCCCACAGAGACTGGAACAGGGTCCAGGGCCTGTCCTGAAGAGTTACCCCTGCCGGCGTCTTCAGGCACACACGTCCGTCCCTGACCACCCTGACACAGGAAGAGAGGACAGCAAGACTAGCCCCTCCACAGGACACGTGCACACAAATCTACCATTTTGGCACGGTGCATAGCCTTTACCACGGAAGGAAGGAACTCTGGACCCCAATTACCCAGTCTGAGAGGCTTGTTCAAGGATGCGCTGAAGGAGGAGCAGGAGCTGCCCCGTGAAGAAGACAAGAAGGGCGTCCTGGTTGAGGGCCCAGCACCCAAGTCTGCAGGCAGGAGTGGGGACTCAGCATAGCTGGAGCGAGGTGGCAGGCAGGATGGCAGAAGCGAGATGGGACAACAGGCAGGGTCCAGTCGCCTTCACAGAACTGTTCTTTACAGGGGCCCAAGCTTCTCTGAGACAAACATAACACATGCTAAATTCCTGCAGGGCACATGGGAGTCCCAAAAAAGTGAGTGTGCTCACTCTCTCATTCACGCGTGCACACACACACACACACACACACACACACAGAGGCTCCATCCACCTAAGCCCGTATCAGTGAAGGAGCTTCTGTCCCACACTGTGTCTGCGCTCTGCCAGGACCCCCAGCCAGCGCTCCGCTGCCCAGTGCGCATTCCCTCCTCCCTCAGCACCTGCTCTAGGAGCCCCGGAGAAGATGCTGCCCCACGGTGTGGCTGGTGGCCCATCATCTCAGTTGGGGGCGCTTCAGCCCTGATCCACATGGGGCATCCCCTTCACCATCTGCACCCTGGGCTTGTGACAAAGGAAGTTTGTGTCAGCCTGAAGCTGTGGTACTGTGATGTTCACTTAAACATGCTCAATGCACTCTGGACTTCAGTGTACTGTCCTCAAAACACTCAGCCAGATGACCCCTCAGCCAAGGGACAGTCAGTGAGCACTGAGAACTAGGGGAGGGCTCTGATCCGTGGGGCCCAGGGTTGGCTGTCCATGCACGCACCCAGCCTCCCACTTCATCCGCTAAATATGTGCGGGGCCCGTTATGTGCACCAGACCATGGGGAGTGATCTCTGCAAATTTACCAGGAACAAAAGGTAGTACTCAGACTGGACCTTGGACCTAGCAGTTGGGGCACCAGAGGGCAGGCACGAGGGGGGAAGGCAGTTTTGTCAGTCCTAGAAAAGGGGGAAAGCTCTGGGAAGAGAGTTTAGGCAGAGCCAGCCTTTGCCAGCCATCAGTGCCCTACAGGGCAGGACAGAGGGACCAGCTATGAAAAATCAAAGTCCTCCAGGAGGCTGTGGGTGGCGCCTGCACAGAGAGTGTCAGATGGCTGGAGAGGGACCTGTGGGGCCAAGGAGGAAGCCGCCTTCCTCACCTGGGGCTGGTGTGTGGGTAGAGTCCAAGGGTTCCAGGGCTGAGGGGGCTTGGGGGGGCCTGACGTGCCAGGCCAGGTGGAGCATCCTGGGGCAGATTGATTCACAGGACAGGTACTCTGTGACTCATTGTGTGTCCTCCAGTACCCGAGTACTATTTCCCCTGCAGTGTCCTTATAAAGTGCTTCCAAAAAAAAAAATCTATAATCTGGTCTTGGTTGCAACAATAAGAAAAAAGATGTATTCACATCCATACTGGATCAAGTGGAGAAGCAAGGGGCTCCTGGTCAGGCCGAATGGTGGCAGCTATGGAGACCTGTCTAAGGGCCAGATGGGTCCTGAAGGGCCTGGCATTCGTGGGTACCACCCCCGGGACAGCTTTGATGAGTGTTCTCTTCCCTCGAGGGGTGGCTGTTTGTTCCTTTGAAGATCTGTGTCATCAATCAGAGTGGCAGGAACCCTCTACCATGCAGCAAAAGATCAAACATGATGCATTAAAAGCGAAAAGAGAGGAGGTGCCCGCAGAGCCCTGCCCTGAATAGCTCCCGATCTTGCTGCTCTATGCACTAAGTCTACAGCCAGCCCTGGAGGGAGAAGCCTGTGGCCAATTTAAAGATGCAGCCACAGTGATTCTGCAGGTCCAAAGGGGCTCTTTGTTGCTTCCTGACAGACGGAGAGACGCCAAGGCTGGCCCTTCAACTGGGCAGCTTGCACCATCTTTTCCACGTGGCTGTTGGCCCAAGGCTACTGCGGCCATATCTGGATGAGATTCTTGCCACCGGCCCCTTCTCTCAGTTCAGCTGAAGGCAGGTTCTTGCCCGGGAGGATGGCACGTAATCCACTGCATAATCTTTGCCCCAAAGAACACTGGGACCAAGATGGAGGCCATGAGGGGAATGAGGGAAAAAGGCTGGGAACAGACTAGGTGAGGCTAAACTTGGGGGGAACGAGCTACCTGGGAGGCAGGCCTCTGTCAGGAGAAGATGGACAAAATCATAGCTGAACAACGCAGCTAGTGAACTTGGATTTGATTCGGGCTTCATTAACCTTAAGGAGGCCCACTGGGCAGGGACGAGAGCATTGGACTGGACAGATTGCTGATGACTGTGGTGGTTGGCTGCCTGCTCTCCAGCTGGTAGCACTAACCGTAAACAGCCAGTCTTTGGAAAAGCCTGGAGCCAAAAGCAAGAGGGAGGAGATTCTAATCCATCCAATCACTGACTGAATGTTCCTGGGAGCAGCGTGGGATGTATCCACCAATAGAAAAACTCAGGACCCATCAGAGGCTACCCTCCTCTCCCTAGTAGATTGCAGAATTCCTTCGACTGAGCTGTTCCTGATGTTAAAACGCAAGCAACAAGCTGCTGGACCGACAGCCTGAAATCCCGGCGGATGGTCCTCCCAGGGTCCACGGGCTCCAGAGTTTCTGTCCCATGGGGCTTCCTGAGCTGTAAGAGTATCACACTGGACTGACGACCTTTGACCATTAAGTCTACCCCTCTTGGGACTCCTAGATACATTGGTCAACTCTTTACTCTCACTAACAGGGACCTGATTAAGAGTTAAGCGGGAAGGGGCAGGGCTCATGGTCAGGCAGGGAGTACACCGCATGGGGAGCAGATCCAAAGGTCCCAGGGGCTGTCAAGAGTGGTCTGTGGGCTCTCTGCCTCGGAGAGAACTTGGGATGTCTGGGGCGTCATAAGCCAGCTGTTAGCCTTGGCCTCTCCAGAGCACTGCCACTAACATACCTCAACATACCTATGTCTTCCTACCCAGCAGAGCCCTGCGCCTCAGGTTCAGGAACTGCTGACTTGAGACTATCTCGTGTTTGTAATTGGCCTGGAAGACAGTGGGCAGGTGGCCGGGTCATGGGGCGGGTGGACTGAATAGAGGCTGAGAGCTGCCCCAGCATGGACGCCTGCTTCCTGGCAGAATGGCAGCTGCGCGTCTGTCAGAAGTCGTGTGTCTGCAGTGACGGGTCTAGGGTCAGGAAGCAGGTGGAGGAGGCCTGTGAGGTGATAGCATCTGCCAGCTCTGAGCCCAGATTTGAGAAAGGTGCCTCCACCCCGGCCAGCTATTGGGAAATGGAAAAGAGGCACTTGCCTATAGGTTCCAAGCTTGGGTACTATATATTGGGTCTTTAGCACTGAGATCCTTGAGTCCTTTGGCTGGGTGGGCAAAGGCAGAAGTTGTGACTAGGCTGGTTTCTTTGCCAGCTAGGACCCAATGGCCCAAGAATGGGGTGTGGTGGGGATCCTGGGGCTCTTCTCTCTGAGCTGCTTCTGGGTCACAAAGCGGAGGTGCAGGAGTCTCCCAAGCCATCCAAAACCACAATGCATGTTCTCAAACTCCCTGCCTAACTCCGCTGCCCCCAGAGTCACCTCCCTCCAAGGACACAGCTGAAGAGAAGGGTGAAAGGGGTTCTGAGTGCAGGATTTGGGATCACATTTAGGGAGAAATTTCTGATACGAGGCTCAGATGCTGCTTCCTGTAAACTTTAAGCAATAAAGAAAATGAGCCCTGTTGAACTGAATCAAGTCAGATGCAGAGTTAGCCAGAAAGGGGGGGGGGGGAATGGGCAACATGACTTTGACAAGCAGATGACCTTCACAAGCCTTTGCAGGGAACTCAGGTGGGGTGCCTGGACAGAAAGAGCCCTGTCTTCTTGTCCACCGGGCCTCACCTTCAATGCAATGGGGAAATGGCCAACTGAGATGTTCTGTGTTCTGACCAACAGAAGAGGTGACCGTTGGTCTTGCCGTGGCCTGGCCTGGGTCCCCTGGGTTGTAGAATCACAGACTGTCAGAGGGAAAGGGGAGCTAAAAGTGCAAGCCCTGACACCTCCATGAAGAAACTGGGGCCCAGGGGTAACTTGCTAATTTCAGCCCTATTTCCAAGGGGTTTCCATACCCAGGGTCCCCTGGGGAGGATATCTTCCAGGAAAGGAGCTGGCGCCGAGCCCAAGGAAGTGAGGCAGGATAGCCTGGGGAGCCGGGTGTGGGGAGTGGTCCCCAAGGCCTCAGCCAAGTTTCTGGGCCCCAGATGAGGAGTACATCACTAGTTACCCCTGGAGGGGAGTAGTCAGTCACCCCGTATAAGTTTATTTTTATACATGTCTGATCTATTTCACATCCGCTCAGATATTTTGACACATATACAGGAAATGTAACTCTCTCCCATATGGCAGTGTTTGGTTGGCCAGACCTGGGGAAACTCAATAGGGTCACAGAGGAGCAGAGGGGAGTTGTCGAGTCAGGGAAGAATGCCAGAGGCCCGAGGCCATGGTGGGCACTTTGGGCCACCAGGCAGGGGACAGGGGTCATGGGAAGGTCAATGCAGGAATCCCCCTGCCTGGGTACAGAGCCCCAGGGCCCATGCCTAGGGGTGCTGAGTGTGCTCTGGCTACTGTTTTCCAAGAGGGGTGGACAGAAGGTGAAGCAGTCCAGGAGAGGACTAGAGGGAGCAGCCCAGGGCACGGGGCTTTTGGAAAGACAATGACAAGTCCAGCCTGAGGGGCAAAGACTGAGATGCCTCAGGCATCACCAAAGGGGCAACCAAAACGCTGGCATCCTGGCGGGGAGGAGATCCAGACACCTATAGCTCACATGACACAAAAGATGCTCCTGGTCTCACCTTCCTTTTGTGCAAATTGGTGTGGGTATTACCCAGCTGGAAGGCCCGGAGGATCGAAAGAAAGGATGCGAGCCCTGTTCCTCCAAAGGCTCTGATACAGGAGAATGCCTTGGCAAATTCCCCCAAACAGTAAAATGGGGGAGGGGAGGACTAGCGTCTTGCTCACAGGGAGGATGAAGCAGGACCACGTGTGTGAATCACCAGGCACATGGCCCACCTCCAGAGTTGGCCAGTGAACCTGATTCTTCAGTTCTATGCAATAGATACCCAGCTCAGAGCCTAGAGGAGGAGAGAGAACCCACTGGGTCTTTAAGTGATGCTGACAGGCCCTGCTGGGGAAGAACTGAGGGGGCTCCTTCCCCCAACATGGGTCAGAGAAAGCCTCAGCTGTCCCAGAGAGAAAAGCAAACCCATGCAGCCCATCATTCCATGAGGGACAGTGGGCAGAAATAACACTGATTTTGTGGAGCTTCTAAGGGTTTTGTAAATTTTTTTAAAGTTTAAATTCATGGTTATTGCCCCACGGAGGCAGGCTGACGGACACACACCCTAAGTCATGGAGTTGGGACAGGGGCAGATGCCCCGCTCTCTCCCCTGTGACCCCTCGGGGCTGGCATCGGACACAGGACATAGGCAAGACTGGCATGGAACAATCTCTCCTAAATAACACCGTTTAGATCATTCTAGTCCTTATAAACTGCATAGGTAGGTAGCTAGCCTCTGCCTCTTGGGAGCTCTGCCTCTGTCTCCAGGGGCCCTCCTTCCCCCTGACCACGGAATAGGCCTTGATCAGCCACTGCCCTGAGGGGGCTGGGTCAGGATCGCAAAGGACCAAGGAGGAGCCTCACGGTCCCTGCTTGGTAAATGGGGTATGACAGCCGAGAAGTTGCTAAGCCCTCCTTTCCTCCATTCTCCTCTGGGACCCAAAGAATCAGACCTCTGAAAAGCCCAAAGCCTGGGGAGGGTCAGAGGGTGGAGGCTGCATTTGGCCTCACCTCACCCCGTTTCCCCACTCACCTCCCTGTAAATGCTGGTGACCCAACAGGAAAGCCCTTTAACTAGCACATAAAAGTGCTTTGGGCTTTCAAAGACCCTCTGTGGTGTTTACGGGGAGCCCGAGACTTTTATGGGCCATTTCCAGTCCCCTTCCCCCTGACCTACTGATACATCTTGGTTTCTAGCTGTGGCGTGGGGAACTGTCACAGCCCAGGTAAGCAACTATAGGGGCGGGAAGGAAGATGAGAGACCCTGAACCGGGAAGGCAAGAGTGCCAGGCTGGCCACCCACCCACCCTCTATGGGTCAGGCAGTCAGTAGGACCTCCTTGGGATTCATCTGTTTGTCCTTCAGATAGGACACAAAATGAGGACTCGCAAAGTTGTTATTCACCATCTGACTGGTTTGCAGCTTCAGTAACTGTAAGTCGGTCTTGGAAGGAGCCCAGCAAATGCAAAGGGGCCCATTACCCTTCACTGCCCTTGAGGGCCCTGTCACAATAGGTATTTAGTCCATTCTGGAGGTGGCCAGGCAGGTGAGCTGTCTTAGGCTAGGATTCAAACAACGGGACCTTTAAGATCTTGTTTAGCCCCGAAAGACTGTGAAACTAGAGACTTCTGAGGATTTGGGGGAAAGAATTATTAAGCATCTCTCCAATGTAGAGCTAGGACTTCCCCAGGCCAACAGCGTCAGGAAGGGCCCAGGAGAGGTTTTCTCCAGCTGCGTCTCTGATCCTGGCAGGTCCGCAGATCTCCTGGCTCTAAGTGCCTGGAGAGGGGAGACGAGGGGGATGCGGGGAGCACAGCTCCCAGCTTGGGAGCTGACAGAAGCCTGTGGTGGGGAAGGAGTGGCGGGAAGGATCTCTGCCTTTTCCTACCTTCTTCCACCTCCCCCTCACCCCAGAGACCTCCGCCAGGGAGTCATCCTAGCCCTACATGTAGGCTCCCACAGCTGACACCCAAGCCCCGCACTGGGGTCTGCCAGCTGTCCCCTCTCCCTGGCCCCTTCCCGCCCTTCCCTACCCACCTCCTTCCTGACCCTCTTCTATCTCCTTGCTACATTTTGGAGAACAGTGTTTGCTCTCCTCCTTCACTCTTCCCTTTTCAGATTCCTTAGACTCACCCCTGTTCTCATTCCCTAAACCATTCCATTTGGTTTTTGCCTTTTCTTCCTCCCCTTTGCCTTTTCTCTTTTTATATGATCTAACCATCCTCTTCCCTCCTCTCCTAGACAAGATGGTCTCCTAAGGTCTCATTTAACAATGAAATCACACAATTCTAAGATCCAATAAATACATGGCACACACATGTAAATGTTAGGCTCTCTCCTATTTATTCCTCCATCGGAACCTAATAACCATTCTCTGAGGTTTAGCTTTTGCCCATTTTACAGTCTCTGATGGCTTAGAACCACAGACCTATTAGATGACAGACTGAGGGTGACCTCCCGCTGCCTTCAGTAACAGCTGAATAACCAAGACGTCCTAGAGAAGCAGGGGACGGTGTGGGATAATATGTAAGAGCACATTCCAGATAGAGACAGCACAGCGCAGTGAGAACAGTGCCAGATACTCTCCTCGGCGTTCGTTACCCTGAGCACATGCAGCTTCACAGCAATCCCACGAGACCCGCATACCACTACCCCCATTTTACAGTCTCTGATGAAACTGACTTGCCCACAGTCACACAGCTAATAAGTGAGAGGAACGCCAAGGCCAAGTGTTGAGAAGGGATGTCAGAGGAAGGGGTCAACTGAGACAGGCAGATCCTGTCTTGCTTCCAGACTAGAGAGAATAAAAGCCTCTGTTCAGAGCCCCTGCCCTCCCCCTCCCCAGCTGGCTGCTCCCAGAAGGGCCTCTCGCCTCCTCCCCACTCCGGGAAGGCCCTGGAGAACCTGCCCTTCCTCCTGACCCTGCCCCACTGTTGTCCGGCAGCACCCCACTTGGGCCCAGGGCCTCCCGGCCCCTGGGGACTTCTGGGCGGGTACCTGGTCTGGCTCCCTGCGGCTGGCACAGGGAAGAATGTGCTTCTGTCATCCTATCCTCCCTCCCCGACCCTACCCCAGTGCAGAATTGGATTAAGAACAAAAATATGAGCTGTGTTTGTTTTAATCAGCTTCAAGACATGGGGGCTTTTAAAGGGAAGGAGAGAGGGCTGGAGCTGGCCTCGGGGCAGGCAGGCCGGGCGGTGATGCCATCCCAGGGTCAGGAGCACACCAAGCCTCGAGTGCATCCGCAGGTCAGATCCCAGGGCAGATAAGGGCTGAGAGGAGAGGACCTGGGGGCCAAGGGCCTGGGCTGAGGGAGGAAGAGAAGGATGGCAGGAGGGAGGGAAAACATAGGTCTTCCCTGAGAGTGCTGGAGTGAGGGGGGAGCGGAGGGAGGAGGGAGACCCAGGGAGCGCCTGTGGAGAAGAGCAGCAGGGAGTAATTTTTTCCAGAGGAGGGGCTTCCTTGGGGTCTCTGGAATGAGGGATGATGGGAAGGAGGTGAGGGAGGGTCAGTGATGATCTCCACCGCCGATTGCAGGAAGAACCGGGACCACCAGGGCTGCCACCGTGCCTGAGCAATGGTGTCTGGACTTGAGCTTCATGCCCAGCGGTGCCAACGCTGGGGGACACAGATGCTAACCTTAGTCAAACACGTGGAACTCAGTGGAAATTGGGAGATGTCAGGGCCAGACTGAGGGAACAAAGGCTTGATCCCTGGGCGGATGTCAGATTTGATGAGGACCTGGAGGCTGTAAGGTGTGGAGGAAGGGCTCTGAGGTGGGAGCCGGGAATGTGGGTGCTCTGGGATCGTGCGACATTTAGCCACTTAAGAAGAGGCCCCTGTGGCCATACAAACACTTGCTATACGAATGGCTATACTCACATTAGCTCTGTGAGCCAAGGAAAAGGGCCCAGAGAGGTTCAGGGACTGGTCCAAGGTCACACAGCCAATAAGAGAAAAAGCTGGTACAACGCCTGTGGGTTGAACAGTCTCGACTTGTTCTGAGGTCAAAACATCCAGATGTAAACAATGATGTCTGATGTCAGAGAGTTGAGGGTAGAGCTCTCAGAGGCCCTTCCCAGAGCCCTCCTGTTCCCCAGCCACCAGGAGAAGGGCCCAGATGGGTTCTGCCCACACTCGAGCACTTTGAGCCACCCTTGCCTGGAGGTGGCTGTGAGGAGATGGCTGGAGTCTGGGCCAGCTTCTAGACCGGAGCATGGACTCCAGGGACAGATCTGGGTCTTCTAATCGGGGTTCTCAGAAGGGGTCTGGTCCACGATGACGCTATTACCAGTTGGAGGTAAAGGAGAAAAACCAATAGTGAAATCTTTATATGGTTATATTCAGTTAGCTCCTAAATCAGAAACGATATCATCCTTTTTTCTGATTTGAAATGCTCTTCCTTTCTTGTTACAAAACATAATGAAAGCAGGACTTCTGGAAAGTCTATTCTTAGCAAAATAAAAATTGTCAAACCATTTTCTCTTTTCAATTAAGAGCAACTTTAAAGCAATTGGTCCATATTATCCCCAAGTTTGAGCACAGCTATATAATTTATTTGGAGACACTCTTCGCTAGACTGAGACACAGTCTGAAGCCTTATATGCTACAAAGTGCTTAATAAATGCGGCACACCGGAATTCTTCCAGGCCAGGCCAACAAGGACATGGGGGGCGAGGTTTGGGGTCCAGAACCTCAGGTGGCTGTGTGGGCCTGGGCAAATTACTGCACTTGAGCCTCAGTTTCCTCTTCCACAAAGGGGAGGAGACAGAACCATCTGGCGACCCTGAGCTGAGTTTCGGTGGCAACATTCCACAAGTCAAGGAAGGGCGAGTCTGAGCTCCTGGAAGACAGACGAGGCTTGTCTCAAGCATGGAGTGCGCAGCTGTGGCAGAAGGCTCGTGGGGGGAAGACAAGGGGACGGACTTGTTCAGCTGGCCTGTGTGAGCCAGAGGGTCTGCCAGCCCTGAGAAAAGAGCATAACTGTACATTAGCCAGGACTCAGGCCCAAGCCATACGCATGGCCCCTGCTCACTGTCCCGAGCTTCTGGATGCGTCTCCCAGCCCCTCCAGGCAGGGACCAGTCTCAGAGCCTCCCCTCCACCATGAATTATGCCACCCACTATAGGTCAAGTCCATCTGATCTTGCAGCAAACCTCAGCTTAGCCCCTGCTCTGATGCCAAGTGCGGGGGGCACACATATTATCCAAGAAAACGATGCATACAGTACCATTCTGTCATTTTAATTTAGGATGTAGGTGTCCGTACAGATCAACCATAGTCAAGTCTGCTAAGAGGCAATTGGACTAAATAAAATATGACCAGTCTCTGCCCTCGAGGCCCGGTTTTTGAAAAACACCCCTACTGACCTGAAAGGAATACAGACGAGAGAGGAAACCCATTCCACCCCCAGGGAACATTCTGGCTAACGGAGATGGTGAGTGTTCTGCACAGACCCCGCAACAAGGTGGAACCAGAGGCAGAAGGCGTGGACTGTTGGCCATCGAAGGGGCCCGGACGAAGATGTGTCTCTGGGTGCTGGAGCTAGGTTAGAATGGGGAGGGGAAGGGCCAAGGCCATTCTGCCCCTCCCCAAAGCAGGGCCCTCACACCACCGGGGAGGAAGGGCCTGGCCTATCTGGAGCAGACACTGTCTCCAGGGTGTGGGGGACGTTTTCCAGCTTTGGTCTGGAAAGAGGCATCTTTGCCTGGGTGCGGGGGAGAGGGTGTGACTGCCTCCACAAAGTCACAAAATGCGGACAGGACAGGGAGCTGGGGGGGGCGGCAGGGGACGGGAGAGGAGGTGGCAGCTCTGCCCCTCGGGCAGCTCAGCTCTGCACAGTCTCAGCCCTGTTCCCCAGACACCAGGGAGCACCCGCTGCTGACACCATGGCATTGGGTTTCCCCTGGGCTGGCTCAGGCTACTGTCACCAGGCCTGCCAGGAAATTGCTGCTGACACTGGGGAAGGGCCCAGGGAGTGGGGGACCAGGCCTGTGCAGTCGGTGAGTTCTGAGCAGGCACAGGATGGCCTGGAGCGGGGGACACAGCTGTGGGCTCAGGGGATTCGAGCCACACAGAGTTGGGCCCTGCATCTCCATCCCGGTCCTCAACCTCTGGAGCTCTCCCCAGGATGCTGGGGAGCCGTGGAGCTCACGGTCGGCCTGGCTGCATGGGGTGCAAAGGGAAAGGAAGAGGGTTACAGGACCCCCTGCATTTCCCCACCCCCAAAGCTGTACAAACTGGCGCTTTAGCATCCCTCCAGGAGGAAAGCCACAGCTGCTCTCCCTCACAGGGCCATGTACCTGCTGCCTCAAGGGGTGTCCTGCCAGCTTTCATCAGGGGATCATCAGGGATCACACCCCCCTCCTCACAGGTGTCCCCTGTGCCGCTCGGTCCCACCGAGTCCTAGACAGCCTGCTCTGCACCCTCCCCCTACATCATCCCCCCCTCTCTCTCTCTCACTCCCCTGCTACTTCTCTTCTCTGCTGTGTTTATTAAAATAAAGACATGCATGGGCTCCCAGGTACTCCTAAGTATTTCAGAGACCTAGACAGGAACTGAGGAGGGCTGGGGGTGAGTGGCAGGAGGATCCTCAGACTGGAAGTTGAGATCCTCCAGCTGTTACTGCCCCTCCAGGTTTCCCACTAGGGAGTGTGCGGTGACGTGCTGGGGATGTTGGCAATGGGACGACATGGGACACACAGCACTCGAGGCCCTGGAGGGCAATACTTCTGGGAGGCCAGGCCCAATCCCCACTTGCAAAGAAACATCTGTGGACTTCTCTCCCCTTTGAACTGCACTGTCCCTCACCCCACCACAGCTGAAAGCCCTCGGCCCTGGACTATGACATTCCCCATAGCGCTGGTCTGCACTGCCCCCTAACCCCATGCAGTTGCAGCCCCAGGAGGGAGGAAGTAGAAGGTGCAGAGTAGAAGCAAGTCCAGGGGAAGTTCGGGAAGGGGCAAAGCCACCAGGATGCCAGGGTGAGCGTGGGGACAGAGATGGGGCTGGGGGGAGGGTGGTGAGCATCCACTGTGAGTACAGGGTAGGGGTGGTGTGAGTCCAGCCAGGGACCCCGAGGAGCAAGGGACAGTTGATGATAGCAGCCTGGCAGCCTGGGACACCTGAGCTCACGACCCCTGACAGGGCACTCCACAAGGGCAGGGACGAACCCTTCATGGAGATGACCAACCCATCCATGTACCCACCAGCAGGTGTGGGTTCGTGCAGACCGGCCACAGACCCGAC
Organism: Suricata suricatta; assembly: GCF_006229205.1. Lineage (NCBI taxonomy): Eukaryota > Metazoa > Chordata > Mammalia > Carnivora > Herpestidae > Suricata > Suricata suricatta. Next base: position 51,491,103 of record NC_043707.1, read on the forward strand.
ACTGTGACAAATGTGCAGAAGACCCCAGTGTCCCACTTCTTCCTCAGTCTAGGAGACTCAGGATGGCACTTCAGAATGGGGTGGGGTTGTTGGTGGGGGGAGACCTCTAACTTGTCAGTTCCCAAATTTGGTATTAACAGACTGTCAAATTATAATGTTCTTACTTTTCATTCAACCACAAAAGAAAAGGATCTGAACACTTTGAAAGTTTTGAAAGAAGTAGAATGAAAAACAGTCCTTCCCAATATCTTTAGTGATAAAGATTCAGCTAGGGGTAGCTTTGGGGAGAACTGACTAAAAGGGACACCAGGTACACTGGGAGGCTCGGGTCAAGTACGAATCCCAGATCCGGGCGGCCATCCCAGAGATGCGGTGCACGGGGACATTCACCGGGCTGTATTCACCACTCCCAGATGTGCAGTAGTGCACGTGACCATGTAAGTTACCCTCAAATGAAGAAGGTAAATAAGGCACAAGTCAGACATTGAGCCCATGGAAGCTCGTGCCCTTGGGGGCCACACTTCCCAAATTCAAATCCAGCGCTAAGCCTTGGTGTCTTTGTGACTTTGAACAAACTAACCTCCCTGTTCCTCAGTTTCCTCATCTCTGAAAAGAGGATCATAATTACACTGACCTCAAAGAGATCCTGTGAAGATTTAATGAGTTAATGCGTGTGAAACCCATCAAACAGTGTTTGTCCTGTAGTAATTACCCAGTCAGTGGTATTTTTATTATTCCAAGAAAGTGCAGCTGCCAACATTATAACAAAATATAAAAATAGGCTGAACAACTTTGCATTAAGAAAACATAAAGCGATATTTTATAGGATGAATCACATTATATGATATTGCTTTCTTACACAAATGTATTAGAAGCTCTCTATGTGGTGACTCATTCATTATTCAACAAATACTTACTGAATGTCAGTCACTAGCATCTGAAACTGTCCCAGAAGGTGGGAATAAAGCGGTGAATCAGACAAAGTCTCTGTCCTCACGAATTTACATTATCCTATGAAAGATGGTCAGGAAACAAATAAGCAAATAAATATACAATGTTAACAGAAAACACCAACCAGGGATGATCCCCCCACCCCCGAATTTACATGCAGATGTACCATATTCAAACTGCAGAAAATCCATGCAAAGAACAAATCTTGAAAGGCGCCAGAAGGAAAAACATGTTTTGCTTGTAGGAACAATAAGAATTACATCGGACTTGTCTTCAGACACCATGCAACCAAGATCAAAGTGGAATGAAATATTTACAGTGTTGTAATAAAAAAGAAAACCCACCTGAAATTTCAGGTCAAGTGAAATTATCCTTCCAAAGTGAAAGAGAAATGAAGACTTCCTCAGCCAAGCCATGTGGACAGTGTAAGTGCTGTGAGGAAAAATAAAGCAGGGAGGGGGCTGGCCCAGTGGGTAGAGCATCTGACTCTTGATCTTGGGGTCACGAGTTTGAGGCCCACTTTGGATGTAGAGATTACTTAATGAAAAAAAGTAATAACAAATAAAGCCAGGTAAAGGCTTAGAGAATGGTGGGGGCAGATGCTCTCTCTAGGCAGTCAGGACACCTCTCCAAGGGGGTGCCTTTCTGTGGAGACCTGAATGAAGTGAAGGCTCGAAGCAGGAGCCATGGGAGGATCAGGGAGAGAGAGGCCCTGGCCGAGAGGACAGTACGGGCAAAGGCCCTGAGGTGGGAGGGACTGTTGGTGCAACAGAAGGCAGCCATCATGGCGGGAGCACGGCCAGCCCCAGACAGAGGATGTGAGGGAGGAAAGGCACAGGGCCCATGTCATGGAAGGAGTCTGGAGTTTGTTCTGCATGCCAGTGGAAGCCACGGAAGAAATCTGAGCTGAGAGATGATGCAATCTGATTTACAACTTCAAAAACTCAGTCTTGGCTTTGGCGTGTGGAGAATGGAGAGGAGTGGCAAGGTATTGTCCAGGCCAGAGGTGGCGGGGCGCAGGCCCGGACCGTGGGGGGTGACTGGATTCTGGATACTTTGGGAAGGCGGAGCCAATAGAACAACGAATGGACTGGACAGAGAAAGGGGCCAAGTGGGTATTTTGGCCTGAACATCTGGAGAACGGCGTGCCTGTGGCTGAGATGGAGGACTTGGGACAGAAGCAGGTCTGGTTTGGGGGGAGGGGGCGGCAATCAAGAGTCCTGCCCTCTTCGGCCATGTTAAGTGTGAGATGCCTATGAGGCCTGCAAGTGGGCAGGACAACTGGACAGCTAGACACACAAGTCTAGTCCTCGAGGGAGGAGGCAGAGCAGCAAATATCATTTGGGAATTGTCACCAGCAGGGTGTGGAGCTCAAATGCCCTGCTCGTTCTCATGCTTGAGGTTTTCTCCTAAGCATTACAGAAAATTCCCTGTAGCTCTGCTAAGGAACAAGGAAACAGTCTTCCTAGGGTTGTGTCATTAAAGTGGGGATATTCTTGGGGAGCCTGGGTGGCTCAGCGGTTAAGTGTCTGACTTCGGCTCAGGTCATGATCTCAGGCCCTGTGTCGGCCTCTGTGCTGACAGCTCAGAGCCTGGAGCCTGTTTCAGATTCCGTCTCTCCCTCTCTCTCTGCCCCTCCCCCACTCATGCTCTGTCTCAAAAATCAATTAAAAAATTATTAAAAAAATTAAGTGGAGGATATTCTGGGCAATGTCAGAGGCGGCAAGACCAGCACCCCTTGACTCCAGGAGCTCTGTGGGTCCTCTCCCTGCAGCCTGAAGAACACGGCGCACGGAGCAGATGTCTGCGGTGGGGCTCTCTGGAAGGTGTGTTTGGTCAGCAGCTAGCTGAGAGGGATGCTTTAGGCCAGTGGCCGGGGAAATGTGTCCCCAGGGCAGGCCCACTCAGGGCCCCCGGGCAGAACCTGAGATAATTCTAGATGGTGCTTAGAAGAAAGAGTGAGATCATCATTCCTCTCCAATTCCCTTTCATGTCTGCTTACCATGCGCCCTTTAAATGACAGGGGCATCTGGTCACTAGCAAGGTGGCCAGCGGGGCTCTGATGCCCTCTAACACTTGCTGACATCCCTGCGGTAGGGAAGAAAGCAAACCTCGGATTCAAAGCCTTCTACAGGCAACTGGAGCCACAATGGAATAACATGGCCACACTTCTGTTTTATTTATTTTTATGGCTACTTCGTGTTTATGACAAGTGCTACTAGTGTTCCATCTATAATAAGGATGTCAAGTTTCCTCTTAAAAGATATTGTCATGTGTGCATATGTAGACGTATGTGTGTAGTGAGTTAATTTAAAGAAAAATGCTAAGAGCACACGTGGCATTCAAATGTGGCCCAAATCACAAAGGTGCCACTTACATGACTAAAGTCTGTAAGTGGCTATAAAAGATGCAGAAATAAAAATAGGAGCCTTGAGCCTCATATTCATATACAAGGTGATAATCACCCAAGCCACCCCAAGATCAAGGGTGGGAACAGTCTCCTTTCCCTTCATAGTCCCTGCAGGCCGCAAGCCAGTAAGAGTCCCTCTTCGCTGTTGCTTTTGGTATCTGCTACACATGGATTTCACCAAAGGGGGAAATTCTCTAAACATACAATCTTCACCTCTCAAGGCCATAAAATTGATGTTGTTCTCAATGATAGCCCCCCAAGCACCGCAAGTTCATGAAGTGGCCTTTGAATCAGCAAAGATTATGACATGCCATTTAAGCAGTAGCTGCATCTGGTCATACTTCTAACTCTGGGATAGACATTCTAGACAATAACATGTGTAAAGAGTGTGCTCTTGAAATTAAGAGGTGGGTCTGGGCATGACTCGGGGCCTCCCAGAGCCTGGTCCTGGGCAGACCTAAGGGCTCTCTGGGTATCAGGTGGTTCATGTACCGCATGGCCTGCCGTGTCAGATGACAGCAAACGTGTGGGGCCCACAGGCTCAGGCAGAGCACAAGCTCAGGACGGAACAGAAGATGCTCAGAAACCTGTCTTGCTGACCTCTTGGGACCCTGTAGAAGCCGCCACGCCCCTTCCCCGGAGCCCTTTTGGTTCAGCGACATTATCCCGTAAGAATCATGGGCCCTGGGTTCTCAGCGCCTCCAGCTGCGGCTGGGCTGCTGGAGCCACAGCTGTCTGGCCCGAGGCTGTGTCTCTTGTGAAGGAGAAACATCCGGCCAATTCCATCAAGAATGTCAGTCAAAATGTAGGGGAGTAATGGGTCAGTTCAGCCATCCTGTCCAACAGTGCTTGCATTCAGAGAGCCCCATCTCCTGAGCACTGGCAGCACCCTTGTCCCAACAGTCCGCTCCCATCTGGAGCCTCAGGCTGGTGGCCTGCAGCCTGGGGGTGACACAGGGACCCTCGGGTGTGACCCAGGATGTGGGGACCCAAAGGCTCACAGAAAGCTATGCAGAGGTGAAAGGCCAAACCTGTTTCCAGTCTCCTTATCAGGAACAGCCGAGTGAAGGGAAGTGGGCGGCCCTGGAGGTCAGGCTGGGGGCCATGGCGGGGGCAGGGCCAGGCCCAGGAGACCTGAGAGGAGACCTGATGGGTGGGGCGGAGGAAGGGGGAAAGAAAGGGAAGACCAGGGAGGAACTGACTACAAAACCCTTTGCCAAGGGGAGGAGCAGCTAGGACAGCCGACCATTCTGGTTTGCTGGGGGCTGAAGTGCTTCCTGTGATACAGGATTTCCAAGTTCAAGACCAGATGGATGGTCACCCCAGGAGCAGCCCTGGCTAGGGGACTGTCAGAATCCCCCACACTGTCCCAGGCTCATCCCCTACCCCCACCTGTACTCATCCAATAAGAATGAATGCCTGCTCTGTGCCAGGCCTGCTGCCAAGTGCTGGGGGTCCATCAGTGAATGGACAGACATGCCCCCTGCCATCCAGAACATGTCCGTGATGCATCTCTCAAAGGCCAAGCAGACTGCGCACGCCCACCGCCACCACCTGCCCAGCCAGCCCACCACCCGGTGCCTCCAGGGCATGTTTCTGGAAAGCTCTTTTCTGTCCACCCCACCAAACTCTAGTTCATGGCTCTACCTCCCACCCTGCCCAACAGAGGCCTCTGTGCAGAACAGGTGCTTAATATATGGATGGAAGGGCCAAAGCACTGAGAGCGGCAGGAAGTAGGACCCCTCAGCAATGTGTGAATGCCCGCAGCCCACCACTCACGCCACCCCACAAGCACACACACATGTGCACACGGGGCACACTTAGTCCATGGGGACATTGTCCTCAACCCAGCACAGTGGGGCACCCACCCTTCTCAGCTGAGGAGTGAGAGGGGGAAACACAGCAAGCTTGAGGGCAGACCCAGCGTAGGTTGGGGGAGGGTGGTCCCCAAGATGAAAGGTGGGAGAATCAAAGCTGGCTTTCCCCCTAGCTGAGAGGTCTTCCTCTTGGGCTCTGCCATTTGGTTCCCTCAGGGATCCTATCGGCAGGGAGCCCACAGCAGTCAACATGCCCCATGTGTCTGGGGGCATCACGGGGGCATCACGGGGACTCAGAGCCCAAGAACCTAACCTTTTGGGGCCTTGGGCATGGCAGCTGGAGAAGCCAGTGGGAACCCTGAGGGGAGCCTAGGCAGCTGGGGCACATCCAGGACTGCTGGGGGAGGGGGGTGGCTGGAAGAGGCTAGGAGTTCCAGCTACAACACGGACAGACTCAGCTGCCCGCTTAAGGAGTAGGGAATTGAATCACTGAAGTCACCATGGGACTGTAAGCCTCTTGCAGGCAGGGGCTGCATGCATTCATCTTAGTCTTCCTGACAGGGCAGTGTTTAGAGCAGGCTCTCCCCACTTTCTGTGAACTATGCCAGAAACAAGCCTGGCCCTCAGGGAACAGGACCCCACGTTTCTGTTCTGCCCCCTGGTGGCAGTTTGTTGTATTGCAACTCGCAGGCTCTGACAAGCTCTGGGAAGTGGGAGTTCTGACCGCCCCTGAGCTCAGCCCCCTGAGAGGTTCTTGGGGTATCGTTAGGCTAGGGCCCCTGGGTGTTCTGGGAACAGCTGGAACTCAGCCACTCCCAGCCAGCTGGGGAGGGGAGAAAAGCGCAGGATGTGGAAAGGCAAGGCTGGAGAAAACAGCAGCCTGGGACCTGATGTGCACTCTATCCCCAGGCCAGACAGGGACTCTGCGATTTTTTTCACTGCAAGTCAGGTGTCCGGGATTGGATTATGGCTTAATCGCCGTCTTTGGTTCCTGATGCACTCTCATACTTTCATTATTCACTTAGCTATTTTTTTCATGATGCCAAGAACCTATGAACCAGGAATTTTCTTTCTTTTAAAGCGGCAGAGTTCCCCACCCTTTTATCCCGAAGGAAATTTTACATGGAACCCCAGGACATAAAAAGTGGAACTGCTCTGGTTGTGTAGTGGGAGGGTGGGGGGCTGGCCACTAACTGCTTGGCTTCCCCCTTTCTCTGCCCCGCAGCCCTGAGTAGCCCATTGGAATTCTGTAGAACATGATCTATACCAACAATGTCCAGGAGGGCAGGAGCCTGTCTCCATCCTTGTGTCCCAGTGTCCAGCATGTGTCCAGTTTGGTGCCTCGTTTCAACACCAGTTGTGTGAAATGACTTGAATGAGATACATTTGCTCCAATGACTATCCAAGTGTGGTCTGGGGAGAGAGCACCAAAAAATGCCTCTGCCTCCCAAAGTCTCCACCATTCACCTGTCACAATGCCTTCCATTCCCCATTACCACTCAATCTAGCCCCACATGCTGTCCAGAATCCAGAACAGATGCAACCTCCTCCATGAGGCCTTCCTATGAAGCCATGTCATTGCACCTCTCTCCTGCATTCTTTTTAAAAAAAAAATTTTAATGCTTATTTATTTTTGAGAGAGAGAGAGAGAGAGACATACAGAGCATGAACAGGGGACAAGCAGAGAGAGACACACACAGAATCCAAAGCAGGCTCCAGGCACCGAGCCGTCAGCACAGAGCCCAGAGTGGGGCTCGAACTCACAAACCGAGAGATCATGACCCAAGCTGAGGTCAGACGCCCAACGGACTGAGCCACCCAGATGCACCTCTCCTGCATTCTTTACATGCACTCAGTCTTCAGCCTGAGTTATGTACATGCCGGTCTCATTTCCCCAGCAATGCAGACACTGCACTTCTTAAGGGCCAGACACGTTTGACCGCCTTTTGCACCCACCTCAGAGCCTTCACACAGTAATATTCAATAAATTTGTTTGAAGAAGAAGGAACATCTCCTCATGCTCCTAACGGTATCGTGTCTCCAGAAGGGCCTGTTAAAATTCTCCAGGAGGGGCACCTGGAATCAATTTGACCTACGAAGATATTACCATAGAGTGCTTTATCGACTCCACAAACTGTCACCAAGCGGCGTGAGGAGAAGGGAATCTAGTATAGGGACGTTTTGATGGAAAAGAGACATTTAAGGCCTCACTAGTGCCAGAGCTGCATGCAGAGGATGGGTCCTTGGCCCTGGGAAGGACTCAGAGACTGTGGCCATGGAAGAGAAGAGGAGAGAAGGGCCCTGGGTCCCGCAGCAGTTTGCCTTCCCACGCCTGTCTCTGGGGCCTGGCAGGCTGGCACACAAGGGACTGGCTCCCTTTTTCTCCCTCAGAACATCTGGGGCTGCATCAGACATAACCGTCTGGTAAAGAAAATTGTTATGGAAATATGTAACCGTGAGACGTTATCAAAGGCGTCTTTAAAGTCCCTCTTCAACCCCCAGCCAGTGGAGGGGACTGGAAATTGGAAAACTGGGAGACAATCACAGGACCATCAAAGTGGCCGAAATTCAATCCAATCTGCAGGGTTAAGGATAGCTAGCAGACCCCTGCCCCAGCCCAGAAGGCTGCAAACCCCACTGTTTAAAAACCAAATCAACAGCATCATCAGATCCGGGTCTGGCGCAAACAAACGGTGCCCACAAAGGCTTCCCGGGATTTCCCTTGCGTTGGGGAAATCTGAGAAGCGAGGCCCTGGGGAGGCGCCTAGCCTTGGGGAGGTTCCCAGCTTCCAGGGCTTCTATCTTCTCCTCCCCACCCACCCCACCCCCAGCCTGGGCCCAGGCTCTTTGTCTCCATCCTCTTGATGTCTTTCTTCATCTTGTCTTCTTGTGTGTCTTTCTCCTTCCATCTGTCTCTCTTCTCCATCTCTCTTTCCACATTTCTTTTTCTAATAGTGTTCTCTCTTTTCTCCACGTTTTCCTCTCGTCATCCATCTTTTTGTGATGTTTCCACTTGTTTTTTGTGAGTTTCCATCTTTTGTGTCTTTCAGCACCAGATCTCTTTCTTTTTTCTTTTCTTTTCTTTTTCTTTCTTTCTTTTTCTTTTTTCTTTCTTTCTCTCCCTCTCTCCCCTTCCTTCCTTCCTTCCTTCCTTCCTTCCTTCCTTCCTTCCTTCCTTCCTTCCACAGCTTCCTTGGCTTCTTTTTTACGTTTTCTGTCCTTTTTTCTGCTTATGAATTTCCTGCAATTTCAGACTATATATAATGAAATCCTCTTTGATTAGTTTATTTAACAACGTGAGTCCTGGGTATTTCCCCCAGCTCTGCAAATATAAATGGCCCTCCATGCATGCCCATTCTGGGATCCCTTTTCCAAAGTCCATCACCATGAACTGTCGGTGCCTGTGATATAACTGTGCCGGCACACACAGGCACACCAAATAGACATGTGGTTTTACCTATGAGCTGGCTTTGCAGACATGGAAATTTATGTCTGAAGGGGTGGAATGCTACAGCACATAAAACTGATACACGCAGAGAATTTCCTTAATTTACAATTCTTTTTTATATGGGGTGAAAGCGACTGTAATTTTGCTACTAATAAAGTTCTCTATATTTATCCTCAGGATGTGACGGTTTCTCCTCATTCACATTTCTCGTGGCCGTAACCTTGAAGGCTCTGTTAGATTGCAGGTTTGTGATTAGACAAGAGCCCAAGTCTCACATCTCACTGGAAACAGCCGGGAGTGTCACTCCTGCAAAATTCTCCAGTGACCACGAGAAGAAAGCTCCATTTTGAGTCATCCACCTTAGAAGAATCACTTCGGGAACGGAAAGGGAAACGCACACGTTATGTTTATCGAAAAATGGAATTGAGAAAGGGAAGGAGAAAACGAAAGCAGAAGCCGGCCTGACGCGGGAGCCCCGGGAAGGCGCGGGAGCCAGCGCGCCAGGGTGCAGACGACCGACGGAACGCGACGATTCGCTGCCCGGCCGCTCACCGCTGGCGGCCCGGGAGCTGCAGCGGCGGGTTCGGAGCAGCCGGCACCGGCCGCCTGTCCCGCAGGCAGTCCGTCGGACCATCTGTCCGTCGCGGACCCCAGGAGCCGCGCTCTCGGCTAGCGCGTTTCCTGGGCCCGTCGCCTCCCGTTCGGCTCCCGGCTAGCCTGGCCGACCCGCGGACAAGCTGTGGGCGGCTGTCAGGTTACCAAGCCTCAAGTTCACGGGCACTGCGTCCGTCCCGGCCGCGGGGCTGGAGTCTAAGGCCCCGGCTGGAGAGAAGACAGCGCTGGGGCGGCCTCGGGCTCCATCTTCGGACTCTCCGAACCCAAGGCCCCCGGCGATCCGGGAAGAAACCAAGCGCCTGTTCCCTTTGATCTGGTTTTATAGAGATTTGATGTTGACATTAAACTTTGAATGCTTTTATCTATTTCAGTCTCTTATTCCCATTTTGGGAGGGGACTCCTGGGCCCGCGCGTCAAGCAATCTCTTCCAGCAGAACTTGGGCACCGGGATCGGCAGGTCTGGAAGCTCGAGGGTGCGGGGGCGACACTGGTCGCAGCACCACCCCACATGCACACGCAACTCCCGCGCGCCTGGCCTCACCCCTTCCCCGCTCGAGCGCCAGGCGGCTCTCCGCAAAGCCGGCACGGGGGGCCAGTGCGCGGTGCGGCGGAGGCGGAGACTCCGGGGCTCCGCGGGCGCAAGGCGCGGAGCTGCAGGGGAACGGGGCGCCGCCGCCGCGCCGCGGTCCTCCCTCCGCAGCCCCCATGCCCATGCCGAGAGACTGAATTACTTTCAGGTGTGGACCACTTAATAAAATAAATCTTCCGGGGCAGGAGGCAAGTTTCCAGGGGCCCAGCTCAAATCGGCAGACTTCACATTTAGAAAGAGCGGATTCCCTAAAATCCCTTAGGGTTTTTGTGGAACAGGGGGAAAGGAGGTTCGGGAGCAACAGGGCGTCTCTTCCCCGGGATGCGACTGCCCTTGGCTGGGTGGCGAGGGGACCAAGAGGGGCTCTCTCTTTGTCTCTTTAAGTCGCTCCTTGGGCTCTGGCTCTCTTCTCTGTGCTTCAGGATGGAATCGACCGCTTTGGGGACCAAATCACTATGAAACCCACGGGAGCCCTCCAGCCCAGTCCCCGGAGACCCAGTGGAAACAGGAAGCTGTCTTTCCCTCATCTCCCTCACTTCTCTCTCTTTTTCTCCTTTGTCTCCATCCTCCATTGCCCAACGTTCTCTTGATCTGAGATTTCCAAATCCAGTTTTGCAACACTCCAGGGAAACTCCAATTATCTCTAGGGCTTTGTGAAACGCTCAAGACGAAATAAACTTCAATTAACTTTAATTATTTAACTGCAGGTTATGGACCTCTCTTTGGGCAGGAGAAGCAGAGGACAACGTTGGTGACTCAGGCAAACCATCCCAGGGTGTCACAGCTCTCTGGAGGTGAGGAATGCCAGCTTCAGAAATTTCAGGGCTCAGGGAAGAATCCTGGGCTCATGCAAAGAAAATCAAGTTCCCAGGAGGTCAGGGCCTTAGTTTAATAAGGTTTGGGACCAGGGAAGGCTCCCCACCCTTTTGCCAACCATCTCCAGCTAGGCCTTTGGAGGAGGAAGAGAGAGGCTTTCTCCCCAACTGCCCCACTCTACTTCTGTCTAAACTTCTTCATTAAAGTATAGTTTACACTGGACACAGCAGTTCCTTCACTGTTTGAATTCAGATCACAACAGAATTTTTGCATGAACTCCCCGGGAATTTGGGCTGATGTAAACACACTATCTGTCACGGTTCCGTGCTTGTACAAGAGTCACTCACCCGGAAGTCTTGACGAGTCCCTCAGTCTTCCTCACATCACCAGATCCAGAAAGCTGTCCTTCTCCTGAGTCAAGGGATGGAAGCCCCAAGAGGTGACCAGATGGCTGTGGCGGAGGGCAGCTCACTCTCGCGGCGTCTGACAGGAGCCCACATGTTTCCCGTACAGAGAACAAATCTGCCCCATTAAAGCGTTACTCCGTTGGGGAAAACACTGAGGCAAGATTGGAAACATGCTGGGCCCACTGTGAGAGCCGGAAGGAGAGGAAGGCGGCGAAGGCCAGTAGGTGAAATCAGTCCCACCACGTCCACCCTCACTAGGCCAGGCAGATTGAGGGAGGGATTACTGACCAAAACATCTGCACGGAGCGAGCCTTACAGGGCTGGTGGTGTAGTCACAGAGAGAGCATCGGGGGACAGACAGGGAAAGAAGGTGCTGGTGTCTTGGGGGGCAGCTGAGGGAACTCAGCCTGGCTGCCTGGGCTTGGGGCCCACCTGGAGAGTCTGAACTCACTTCCCAGAGCCTGAACTTTATTTATAGCAAATAAATAACTCCATAGTTGGAGCCCCAGCAGCACTGCTGATCTAAGTAGCTTATTAACAAATGGAAAATATATAAACACATAACAATTGCCTCTAAGAAAAAATTTATTAACCCCCCCCCATGTTATTTGAAGAATAAATAGCTGAAAACATATGGGTGAGGAGGGAAGTGGCTGTGTCCTCATTAGCCATATGCTCTTGGCCAAAGTTTCCTCCCTAGGCCTCCCCTTGTTTCAAAATAAAGATGACAGCCTAGATCAGCGATGCTCAATTTGTAGATGGCATCGAGATCACCCAGAAAAAAACGTTCACGTTTGCTGGGCCCCATCCCCCAGACTCTCTGGCTTGGTAGGTCTGCGGTAGGACCAATGATCTGCCTTTCTAGCAAGTTCCTCCATGCTGCCGCTGTGGCTTGCCTGAGGCCCCTCCTTTGAGAACCTTTGGACTAGACAATGTTTAGGTGATGCCCTTCCAGATCTAGCATTCTGTTCCATCTCCATGGCCCCTGTATTTCCCCCTCAGCCCCTGACGTGTTTGGAATTGAATATAAAAGGCTTGATGTTTCTATACTCAAGCTTGTAGTTCCTGTCATCAGTAAGGAATGAATCTTTCAACTGGCCAACATGGGCCGATCATCCTGCCCCCAGAGGAATTCCTGACCTCTCGGTGCACGTTCTCCAGTCTGAATTAACCCCAGCTGGCTGACTGCAGGCCGAGTCTCCAACAGTGGCGAATGCTGGTTCCCTTTGTACCAAGCAGAGCTAGGCCTAATCCTAACTAAATCCTGAGCAGGCCTGTTGTGTAGAGGGCTGCCTTCAGAGGGATTGGCAGGAGCCCAGGGTACATCTCCGGGCCCCTCTATGTAGCCTCGTGTCTGCCAAACATTTGCCCCAACACACACTCACGCACACGCACACACTCGGCCACACACAAAACCCCCCGGTCGTCAGGAGAACTAGTTTTACTTTGATGTACCTCTCGCTGCACATTTGTTTCAGCTCCTCTCCTGGACCCACGGCCTTATTTATCTTCTTGGCATGGGTTCTTAGAATACTTCCATTCAGGCAGCAGCAAAATCACTCAGCTCCACTGTTTTATGAAGTTTATCAAACAGCAAAATATCCGGTCTCTTTGTCCAATGGATCTGGTGTGAATGTGCCTACAGAGCTGCTTTTCCTCAGACGTCCCAGGGTCTGTGTGTGGTTACGGATACCCTCCCCTGTACACACCCCACCAAAGCCAGGGCTTGCCTGCTTCGGCTACAAGCCCCCCCTCCCACCCCCATCTCTGCAAAGCAGATGCAGGGCTTTGAGTCTTCTCCCAAATCGGGAGATCCAGCTACACATACTCCACACACACACACACACACACACACCCCATGTTCACACCCCACCGACACAGCCCGAGACTCCAACAGCAGACCGGCAGCCCCTGATACCCCCTCATCCCAGAGCCCTGGCCTGGAGTAGCAGCCCCACCCCTGAAGGCAAGAGCTGCTGCTACGATCATCACTGTCCTCTCAAACCCAAGCTTTGGGACCTCTGTGGAGAAAGCCATCTTCCCTGAAGCTCGGGGCTCAGGCTCTGCCCACCCATTTAAAGGGACCAAGGGTGTGACCATCTACACAGGTGGGCTCAGAGCAGCTGCAGGCCTGATCCTCCCCACTGTTCCCCACCCAGCACCCCAAGCAGCTTGCTTGCTTCCCAGGGATCGTGCCAGCCCCAGGGCGGGGCTCTCTACCTCACTACCTCCACTCCCTCTGGAGGCTTCCCAGCCAGGCCCCACACTGTGAGGGGCAAGAGAGCCAGCTCTCAGCCTCGCCTTCACTCAGAACCCGGTATGCCCAGTGCCGGCACCAGAATGGCAGCGATCACAGGATTCCAGAGCCTGGAAGTCCACTTGGAGCCTTCCTCCCTCTGCCCCAAAGTCCAGAGAGTAGCCCTGACTGTGCAGTTGACAATGTATACCGAGTGAAGGACCCCCTTCCGGATGGACATCTGCCTCAGAGGTTCAAAACGTCCCCTGGAGGCATGTCCCTGTGCTGTCTGCAGGGCCCATTCTCTGGGCTGCTGGCCATCCGTAAACCACAATCCCCATCCCGCCTCATGGCAATACATCTGTCACATCTTCCCACTAAAGATCTCTTCCTCCCAGCCATCCCCCTTCATTCCCTCAGCCACACCCTAGTGTAGGCTTTAGTCACATCATGCCAGGACCACTCTCTTATGCTGTGTCCCCTTCTGTGTCTCCTGGCTACCTGGGGCATGTGACTTACTCTCTCTATGCCCTAGTTTTTTCATCTATAAAATGAAGATAATCAGGAGGGAGGGGTACCTGGGTGCCTTAGTTGGTTAAGCATCCAACTTCAGCTCAGGTCACAATCTCACAGTTCATGAATTTGAGCCCCACATCAGGCTTGCTGTTGTTAGTGTGGAGTCCACTTTGGATCCTCTGTCGCTCGCTCTCCCTCTCTCTCTCTGCCCCTCCCTCACTGCCTCCCGCCCCCCTCTCTATATATATTGACCTAGGCTCAGCCTTGGTCACTTGACCACTTGACCTAGGCTCAGCAACTGCCCTTCTCTCCATCTGTCTAGATTTTGCTGACTTTTCACATCATCTCAGGCTGTAGCTTAGATCTCTCCAAGGACTCTCTGCAAGGGGCAATGGCCCTTTGCTTTGGTCCCCAAGGCTGTGCAGCGGGGGGTCCAGTGATGGGTGCTGATGTGCTCACAACCACCTGGTGCTTTGCTTCCCTACCTAGAGGGGACTTAGGGTACACCACGCCTTCCTGCCTGGGTGTTCTCAGCAATAGCAGCCCGTCTCACACTTAGCAAACATTCTCCTATTACTGGGTAATTGTTCATGTGCCTAAATCTTGTCTCCCCAGGAGAAAAAAAGTCTAGTAAGAAAGACACCCAGAATTTGAAAGGGGGTGCTAAAAATGCACCCCCACCCTGATTCTGCCCAGCACCATCTCTGCCCCACCCAAGGCTCCGATTCACTGAATGGCTGGGGGGGAAGCACAACCACCCCCCACCCCCACCGTCTGTCTGAGATGACCCAAGGCAACACGGTACACCAGAGACGGTGCAAGCTGATTAGGCTACCGGCCTGGGGGTCCCTCCTGGCTCCGCCATTTAGGAAGTATATGACACTCTGGAAAACTTACTTCTCAGAGTTCTGTGTTATCATCTGTCAAGTAGAATCATAACATCTACCTCCGGGGCCAGTTGTATGCAATTGTGAAAAGTGGCATGCCCAGTTCAGACCTAACTTATAGCAGGCTCTCAGTAGTGCCCCCTTCCCGATCCCGACCACTCAGTTCCAGGTCCAAGGCCAGGGTCCCCTCTGCTAAGCTGACAGCAATGCAAATGGGGGTCTGGGGTACCCGCTCAGGGGAAAGAGGAGTCTGCTTCCTTCCTCCACCCACATGGGCGAAGAGCCCCCCAGAGCCCTGAGAGCAGCTCGCTGTACTACGGGAGCCCCTGGGAGCTTGTGTGCTGTGACTGCTGAACACTCAGGGCACAGAACAAAAACAGGGCACACCTTGTCCCCATTTCTGTACCTCCCCTGTCTTCCTCAGGGCAGGCAGTGGGTGTGGCTTCACTGGCCCCTGGGCTTTGCCGCTCACCTCCCAGGCGATCCTGCCCCTTCAGGGCCTCTTCTTAACTCATCAATACAGCCTGTCTTTCTGAGCCAACATTTGGCATTAGATCCTCTGGAGTCAGGCACCATGAGCGGGAATCCCAGCAGTGCATCGCAGCAGAGGATGGGGTAGCCAGTCTCCACAATGGCCCCACTCTCCAGCACCAACCCAGAACCGAGAAGAACTGTGTGGCCAGCACCAGATGCCCAAATAATGGTGTGTGGGCTCAGACACTGGGTTATAAATGGCCCTGCACCCTCCACCTTGGTCTCTTGGATCATTTGCTGTGGGGGAAGCCAGCTGCCCTATTGCAATGACGGCCCAGCAGCCAGATGGAGAGGCCCACACGGGGAGGCACTGAGGCCCCCCCATCAGCGCCAACTATGTGAGCGAGCCGCCTTGGAAATCAATCTCCAGTCCACATCAAGCCTTCAGAGTACTGCAGCCCAGCCCATCTCTGACAGAGGGTCACGAGATACCCCGAGACAGACCACTCAGCCAAGCTGCTCCGGAATGCCTGGCCCACAGTCAGTCCTTGATTGTTGTTGCTTTAAGCCCACCAAGTTTTGGGGTGACGTTGTACTCAGTGCTGAGTAACTGACTATGGAAATGAATGCCACCTTTGTAACAATGTAAAGATGAGATGAGATGTTGTTTCCTGGCACACTGTAAGTGTTCTGTAACTGGTGGACATTATTATTATTATTATTATTATTATTATTATTACCCGGCCCACTACCTCTCCTGCCCTGGTGACCCCAGAGGAGGCCAGGTAGAGGCCCTTTTACCCTCGTCCACTTACTTCCCTCCCAGTCCCTCGAAAATGTCTCTCTGCCTTCCTCTGGTGCAGAGTAGACACCGCACTGGGGTGGATGTATATTTGTGGCAAGGTGGTGAGCGCCTTCCGGGACTCTGGGGTGCATCCCACTCACATTGCTAAGGGTGTTCAGTAGTGTGTGTTTGCATTCCCTTTGAAGGGCCCCAAATGTGATAATTACATACTTGTTAGCCCTATAAAACAACAAATCTGGAATCTACACTCTGGAACCAATGGATTTCCTGCTGAAATGAGTTCAAGAGGTGCCCCGGCCAGCATCCCTGGTAAGAGCCAAAACTCTGCTACAAAAGGCCTCCCAGCTCGCCGCACTCAGCCTGCAGCTCCCAGCCCCGCTGCCCCTCCGCCAACCCCCCCACCTCAGGGCGCCCAGCAAACAGATGCACTTTGTTCCTCTTCTCCTCCACTGCCATTCTTTGTGCTGTCTTACCACCTGCCTGCCAGGTGTGGGTCCTTGTGCCCCCTGAAAGTCAGGGGACCTCTGGGCCATGGGGCTCACTCCTCCCCATCTCCCACTTGCAAATCTGGGGCTCGAAGCTGGCCTTGGCAAACACTGTACATGAACGGATGGCCGTGAAACCGCCCTGCCCTCCCCCTGGGGTCTCTCTTGATTCAGGTGAACGCTTCTGTGTTTGTCCCTCTTCGTCCCACATCAGCCTGGACTCTTCCTGCCCTGGCCCCAGCAATTCAACAAGTCCAAGTTCCCCCAACTTGGCTGCCTCTTTCTCCATCTCTGAGCTGCTGTCTCTGGATGCCTTCTCTCTCTGCCCCCTCCATACCTCTTCCCCAACTAAGCCCCACTCAGTTTTCTACCTGGAAGTGCTCCCTGACCAGCTGACCCCAGCCCCAGGCCGGGACAGGTGCCTGTCTCATGGCGACCATGGCCCTTGTGATCTACGTGCCCCTTGCTCTGTGTCTCTCCTGCTGGCCCGGAAAAGCCCTGGGAATAAGTGTTCTGTTCCCTAACTCAGTCCTCACGGTGCAGCCCCAAGGTCTGGCACACCGCAGGCATTCAGTAAATGCTAGATGAGGGGTGCCTGGGTGGCTCAGTCGGTTAAGCGTCTGACTTCAGCTCAGGTCATGATCTCATGGTTCGTGAGCTCAAGCCCCATGTCAGGCTCTGTGCTGACAGCTCCAGGCCTAGAGCTTGCTTTGGATTCTCTGTCTCCCTCTCTCTCTGCCCCTCCCTCCTTTCCCAAAAAATAAATAAACATTAAAAAAATTTGATGCTCGATGAATAAATGAATGCACAATATTAACTGACCAAAGTATTAGAACTGCAAGAAGTCCAAACCTACCTCTTTCTGTTTTACACCAAGAATAAGTTCATCAAAAACTCTCCCCAAAATGGGTCATGGTTGGCACTTGCCACAGAACCATTTACCTTCACACAAAGGCAATGAGGCAGACATGAGGCCACACCAGGCACTCACCACATATCCCAGACATAGCTCCACCTCTCCGTTCACTGCCCCCATCCCAACCTGACCCCAGGGAGGCGGGCAGAGAGCAAAAGCAGAGAAATATAGGTTCAGGGTGGAGACAGGCTCAAGAAACATCTGTATAAACACGGTTTTGCTCATTCCAGTGAAATCTACAAAATCCTATTCCTCTCCTTTTCCTGGGGAGCAACGGAGGTATCAGCAGGTTAAGTGACTCTCCCAGCGCAACGGATCAAATGAACGGAAGAGAAAAAGTAGCTCCCTAACTCCCCAGAAACTTCACCCCAAAGCACAGACTGCAGCCTAGATTGTCAGAATCACAGCCCAGGATTCTGGGTATATCCACAGCACAGAGCTTCCCGCCCCCTTCTTTCTTTTAAAAATCATGGGTGAGGGGGAAGCACCGGATCTTAGGGTTTATTTACCATTCCTCAGCCTGACCTTCCAGGAAGAATGTCACTAATGAGAAACAATCTACTTAGGCTCCCAAACCCAGAATTTTCATAGGGATCAATTTAGGATTTCAGAGTCTAAACAGGACAAGGGTAATACCAACTGTCTTCCCTTGGAAGAAGAAATACAAAGCCGTGGAGTCTTTCCTGTCTGGAAGGAAGTTTCGTATGTGTCAGATCTGAGTTTACATCTTTCCCGCTGTTCCGAGCCCTTTCGGATAGCCACTGGGGGAAAAGGGAAGAGCACTGGCCTTCACGCAGGGTAGGCTGAGGGTGGTCCAAAACCAAAGAAAGCAGCAGTCAGGACTGGCTCCCTTATTCAAGAACTGACCTTACACGTGAGGCTGGAAACCAGGAACTCTGCTTTCGAGACCAGATCCCACGCTAATTCACACCCAAATGATGATTGTGCCCGTTGTGGGGGAGACACTTCCATCCCGGCGAAGTGTGTCTTTCATGATGACGCGAGTCACATCCGTATGGCAGCTACCTGTCACGTAGTGAGTCCTCCTATTGAATGAATGAATTAAACACTAATGTAGAACAGCTGCAGAGACATAGCCAGTAGCATCATTTTAATTTTTTTTTAATGTTTCTTTATTTGGGAGGAGGGACAAAGAGAGGGTGGGGGAGAGAAGCCCAGGCAGGCTCCATGCTGTCAGCGCTGAGCCCAATGTGGGGCTCCACCTCACGAACCGTGAGATCGTGACCTGAGTCAAAATCAAGAGTCAGACGCTCAACCGGCTGAGTTCCCCAGGCGCCCCAAATGATTCATTTTGATTTCCAAAGCAGTTTTTCTCAGCAGGTGGAAAGTTTTCATTTTGGGGTGGTGGTGGTGGTGGTTTTTTCATGATGGAACCTAGAATGATCAGGATCATCCCATTGGTTCATCTCATGTAGCCCGTGGATACTACAAACAGGGACAATCACTGTTGTAATGGAACGGGTTATTCACTGGCACAAAGGGGGAACTCGCAAATTCTCTTAAAACTCTGCCCCACATCTGGCTGCATTAGTGGGTCGTAAAACCTCTGAAGTGTTAGCCGCTCTGTTTCATTTGTATCAGCTTTTAGCGGAAAGCACCGTCCACCTACTGCCCCAGCCACCACAGCTGGGTGAGGCAGGACTCAATAAACTGCCCCTAGGTGATCATGAGGGCAGTAGTGTGGCTCCACTTTGGACCAACTCTGTCCCTGATCCACTCGGGCTTCAACTTCCTTTTCAGGAAAAAGTCCCAACCTTCCTCTGTGAAAAGGAGGGTGTGCATGGAATGATTTCCAATTTGTCACATGAGCTGAAGAAGGACTGAGAGATGGTCAGAGTCAGGGAGAAGACCATGGATCTGGGCATAAGTTCTGGTCCTGCCACTCAGTGCTGTGTCCACTCTGGCCAAATGCTCCTTTGTGGCCTCAGTCTCTTCTCTGTAAAATGAGGATAAAAATTGTGCTTGCTTCATGGAGTTGTTGTGAGGACTGAATAAACCAGTGTCTACCAAATACATAGGAAAGTGCCTGGCATGCTGTCAGATGTATTAGCTGTTGTTTCTATCTGTAACGCGAGGACCCCTGTGGTATTCCAGGATCTTTCAGCCCTCCTGACAGAAAAACTAAATATTTCTAAGAGTGCCATTTTTTTTGTGCTTTCTCTGCCCCATCAAACTCTTCCCAGACCTCATACAGATAAAGATAAGAGTTTGCATGAGTGGTTTCAAAGGGGAACAGGAGGGGCGCCTGGGTGGTTCAGTTGGTTAAGCATCCAGCTTCGGCTCAGGTCATGATCTCACGTAGGTTCAAGCCCCGTGTCAGGCTCTGTGCTGACAGCTAGCTCAGAGCCTGGAACCTGCTTCAGATTCTGTGTCTCCCTTTCTCTCTGACCCTCCCCTGCTCGTGCTGTCTCTCTCTGTCTCTCAAAAACAAATTTAAAAAAACATTTTAAAAAAAGTCTAAAAGGGGAACAGGAAAGGTGTACCCTGTCTTGAATGATCCTGGGAGAAAAGCCTGTCAGTGAGGCACCTCAATCTACCCATCCAATCTGGATGTAATCTGGGGCTTTCTGCTGCCTCAGTTCAATTGGTAGCATGGAAATTGGTTCTGTTCAGAGAAGGGGGAAGGGCAGGAGGGGGTTCTGTGCTTGGACAGGGCTGTGAGTCCCCAGGTCTCTCTGATTCGGCCCCAGCCTGTAGCCCATTCAGCCCCGGGGCTGGGAGCCATCCGCCAATTCAGTGATGGAACTCAGAAACCTGGGCTGCCATTTCTGGGTATTGTAATGGGAAGGATAATCTCATTAATTAACATAGTTCATCACATCTATCAAAACATAAGTGCTTCTGTAAGTCCGAGGGCATGGTCCATTTTTATGACGAGAAACCTGAGGCTGAGAAAGGTGATCGCCTGCAGCAAAACATTGGCATTTAAGCCAAGCTGCCTAGTTTAAACTGTTGGTGGTATTTTTCCTGTCCTACTCACATCTCTCACAATAAGCTGCTTGATGACTTTGCTGAACAGAACCGATGTCCTGAGCTGATACGGACATCCTCCTAAAAAGTTGGCAGTATCCACAGCCCTGGCCTAATAACTATTGAAAACGTTATTAATGAACAAAAGTGATCCATGCAAACTAACTGCCCAAAGCTGGGATCCACTGGGTCCTAGAGAATGGATCCCCCTGGCGAGGCCAGAGAGGAAGCTTAAATTGGAGCTGAGCCGCCCTCTTGGCTGGAAATACCAGCCCCAGGTGCTCCCATCTCACTGCCCCAGCCTGCAGTCTGTGATTAGGGGCCCTAATGGCCATAATGCCTCCAATGTGGTGTTTAAACCAATAAGGCTTCAGAGAAGTTACGGTATGTTTAATAATGGCTTAATGACTACTTGTGAGATGCAAGGCTTCTGGTTCCTGTTTGGCCTTGATTTACAGCCCAACTTTGGCTGAGGACAGCCAAGAAACCCCTTCTAAGCCCCCAGCGGAAGAGGGAGGTGTTCACACCAGGCCTCTTGGATTCCTTTAAAAATTGAGATTTCAAATGAGATACAAGTGATGTTTGACTCCCCACCCCTCTTGCTAGTCTCTGGAGGTACTGAAAATGAAAAGAAGTGTAATCCAGACATGGGGACTCCTCAATCCACACCAGTGAGCAGGGTCCCAGGGTCCTTAGGAATTTCTTCCCAGATCTCAGGGTGAGGGTTATTTCTCTTCTCAGAAATCCCAAGCTACTTCGCTAGTCCTATGCTTCCTTTTGGCTGGGAGGCTCAACTTCTAGGACATGCCACCCTACCCTCGACTCCCTGCAAAATGGCAGGCCTGGGGCAGCAGAGCCCTGAGGTCTGGGCTACGGTGAGCCTTCCCCCAGTGGATCCCCAGGCCCTTCCAGATCATTTGAAAGGCATTCAGCCAATTCTCCTGTTCAAACCCCAAGCCCTCCAGGTTCTCTTCCACCTGCTCCAAAGGCAACCTCTGCTGAACCCTGCTCAGTCTGCCCTGTCCGTTCTGGCCCTGCCTCCGCCTCTCAGATACACCAGGAATACATAGAAAAGCTCTAAGGATTGACCCGGTACAACCTCCAGAGTCAGATGAGGACACTAGTGACAGTTCAAGGCCCCGCAGCTAATGTAAGGATAGTGCCCAGGTCCAAGCTTCCCAGCCCCCTTTCTGGGATTAGTGCTGTTTCCACACATCTCTCTCAAGGGCTCCAGTCCCAGGTCCCCGTGAGGAGCAAGGAATCTCCAAGGGAGGTGTTTTTTCTGGAGGCAACGTTTTTCCAGCTCCTAGCAAACAGTTAGGTTAAAGTCCCAGCCCAGCCCCTCTTCCATTCCGCCCTGATCCCAGGCGTCGGTCTGGAGCCCAGGCCTAAAAGTGTTCGCTGGGCCCAGAGGCCCTACCCGCAACTGCCTCACGCCTCTAGGGGCAAGAGCCTCCAGTCTGGGTATCTGGACCAAGGGTGCTGCTCTGAGCAAAGGACTCACCAAGATGTGCAGACAAAAGGGACCCTGCCGTCGAGAGAAGGTGGTTTCCTCCCTGTGCTCGAAGTGCCTCTGATACGGGGGCTGGGGTGCAGCAGGGGGCTCCCGGGCTCCGAGGGGTTAACCCGCGCGGGGCTGCACGTGACGTGGATGGTTCCAGCATTAAGTCAGAGGCGCGGCCCCCTCCCCTGTCCCCCGCCCCCCCGCGGCGCGCGCGGCTCCCGGGGGCTCCGCGCCCCCGCGCCCAGGTCCCTC